>NC_043714.1:75637870-75642826 GCF_006229205.1 Suricata suricatta | reverse complement strand
ACGCCCTGCGCCCCCCCTCCCCACGCCCTGCGCCCCCTTTGAGAACGTCCAGCAAACCTTCACTTGACCCCTGCGGTCACCCCAGCGTCTTGTCCCAGGTGCCAGCCCTTCCCTCACGGAGGGGGAGGGCGGGACGAGAGGGTGCCAGCACCTGTCCCGGGACCCTCCGCCCACAGCCGGATGCCGTGGGGTGGGTTTCTCGAGGACCAGTGCCGTCTGGCAGAGGCCTCGCCTCAGCGGCGAGGAAGGACAGGCCCGCCCGCCGAGGCTTCTGTGAGAAACGCTCCCACTTCCTGGCGGCCGCGGCCCAGTTCCTCACCCGGAAGTGGCTTGCTCACGCACCGCGCTGCCCTCTCACTGACTGAGATGCGGCCGCAAAGACGGATCTTTGAAACGTGTGCCGACTTCGCAGCAGGAGCCCCGCGCACGCGCACGGCCCGCCTTACCTGGCGCTGTCGGACGCGGCTCCCTGTGCCCAGGACCTGCTCTGGCCGGGAGTGGGGGCTGGCGGATGAGTCGGGGACGGGTGGTCAGGTGTCTCCCCTCCCCCCTCCCCCCTGCAGCTGAAGTCTCTTCCAGCTGCGACCATCCCATTCCCCCCGCCCCCTGCATGGAGTCCTGCCCCCCAGTGCAGAGGTAGGGCTGACCAACTCAGACAGGCGGGGGACATGGCTGCTTGCGGGGGGGCTGAAGGTGCAGGCCTGGGCATCTGCAGAGCTTCCACGGGAAGAGGAACCCAGATTTCTTGGCGAAAGAGGGAGAAGATTGGGGGAGGGCCTTGACGGGGGGAACGATGGCTTGGCCTGGCACGTGCTGGCCGGCATGGGCACAGCCCTGCAGGGTGGGGCTGGGGGCCAGGTGCCTGCTGAGCGGGCAGGCAGGGCTGTGGCCAGCTCGGTGGGGGCGGTCTCTCTGGTGAAGTCCCTCCCAGACCCTGCTCCTCTTGGGCTGGGTCCCCGGGCTCACAGCTGCTCCACGGATGTTGACGGTGCCCACGGCCAGCTCCGGAGCACGTGCTCGCCAGCACCCGGCCCGGGGTCCCCCCTCCCCCGCTCTGTGGCGTTATCTGCAGTCAGACTCTGTCCCTGCTGCAGAACCGGCGAGGGGAAGGGGGCGGCGGGCCGGGCGAGCTTGGGCAGTTAATCTCCAGGCGATACTGGGATTAATTTTCAGAGTCATCGGTGTCAGCCGTGAAGAAGGCGTGTGTGCTGTCCCGCGTTTGGTTTTCATGCTGGAACGTTACCCACCTGTTGGGGCCAGGAGCCGCCGGTCCCGTGCGTGTGCTTACGTGCCTTCCTCGCCTGCTGGCGCTTCTGGGCGCCGTCGCTGGCACTGGCTCCTCCCTGGCGTCTGGTTTGTGCCTCGTGCCGGTCTTGGCGCTCGCCGCTCGAGACCCACTCTCTGTGAAGTGTGAACATGGACCCGAGGTCTCTCCTCGGGCTGAGGCTGGGCAGGAGGGCATCACACTGGTGGGGCCTGAGGCGCCTGGGGGCCCAGTCGGTTCATGTCAGGCTCTTGGTTTTGGCTCAGGTCACGATCTTGCAGTTCGTGGGTTCGAGCCCCACATCAGGATCTGCGCTGACCGAGTGGAGCCTGCTTGGGATGCTCTGTCTCTTCTCCCACTCCTCCCCCACTTGTGCTCCCTTTCTCTCCAAACAAATATATAAACTAAAAAAAAAATTACTGCTGGGGCCTTTCCCTACTCTGCTTTGAAAACTGTTAGAGCTGTGACTTGTGATTGTATAATCTATACGCCTTCCCATGAGCTCTCAGTAGTTTCATCATTAAAATCTAGAAGCGAAGAAAAAATTATCTTATGAAATCCTACATTTCATGAATATGTGACCATTGCATTTTTTCCCCACTGCTTCCATTGATCCAAGTCAGCAGTGCAAACCCACGGACAGTTTTCCGTGCTTCCCGTGGCAGATGCTGTAAGAGGAACTCGTGCTGTAGAGATGGAAGAAACGGGCTCGGACGGAGAAATGGGCTCTCGGCGTGTCTGTGTCCGTGGTTAGATCTGAGGCAGGTAAAATCACCGCATGTGGAGCTGGGACGGATGGCTGCTGACGGCAGGAGGAGGTCGTGGCTCCAAGTTGGGACCCTCCGCTCCCAGCTGCTGTCTGAGCCTCGGAAGGCTTTACTTTTCAAAGGGAACATGTTTGCTCCATGACCAGGGCGCCCAGTTAAGTGTGTGAAAGCCCCTTGTAAACTGGAAAGCCCTTCAGGGCAGGTCGTGTTCTGGTTCTGGTTCTGGGAATGGGCCGTGGGCACCAGGTGCCTCTGGCTCTGTGGCTGGCCGTTTCCTGGGGCACAGGTGTCACTTCTGTGGTTGAACCGCACTCCTGTATTCGCAAGATTCCCCTCGCTGGTTAGGCGTTGGCCTGACAGCAGGGACCATGTGCTGGTGGGCTGCCCTCGGGGACAGAGCGGGGTGAGCGAGCAGGCCACTCGAGGACGTGTGCCCGGTCTGTAGTGTGAGGGGTCCCGTGTGGGCCGCGCTTATTAGGAGTGAACACGCCTAGTCTGTTCGATGACGCTCACACGCCCTCCTGGGAGGGGACACGTGGGCTGCCTGGGAACACTTTCTGTCTGGTCGGTCCCCTGCGCCTTACACAGCACTAAAGGGGCACGGGGGCCATGCCTGTGGCAGGGACGGCGTGTGGTGTGCAGGTCTTTACATACGTGCTCTGTGGTCCTAGATGCTCAGTGAGGCAGGCGGAAGGTTTCTGGGAGGTGTAACTCAAAGAGATTAATATTACCTCTTTATTTATTTTTTAATGTTTTATTTATTTTTGATACAGAGAGAGACAGAGCATGAGAGGGGGAGGGGCAGAGAGGGAGGGAGACAGAATCTGAAGCAGCTCCAGGCTCTGAGGTGTCAGCACAGAGCCCAACACGGGGCTCGAACCCACAAATGTGAGATCACCACCTGAGCCGAAGTCGGAGGCTCAACTGCCTGAACCACCTGAGCGCCCCGATTAATAACCTTTAAACACGTTTGTTTTCTCATCGAAAACAAGACAGAAAACAGATAATTTGAGGACTCTCAGTTTTTCTAGGTCAGAAATGCCATAAAAACAGCTTATTTTTAGTAGCATACTTTTGTTTCCAGTAAATGTTAGTAGGGATTGAAGTACATGGAATTTTTTTTTTAATATGGAGGATTGAAAAAAAAGATACAAGCAAAAATTAAGAGTATTCTGTTATTGGAAAAATATTTAATTGGTTTTTTCCTAAGCCAGTTTCAACTTTACCAACAGAATTGCTGAAAATTTGAGTTGGGAAGAAATCTCTTTGTCTATGGGGGCGGGGTGGGAGGAACATTCCTTGACTAAATTAATGGTTTGACTAGGAATGCAGGAGGGACGGCACCTCGGTAATTCGGGTCCCTTTAGTTCCATATGGGCAGTGCCCTGTTGGCGGTGTCTCCTTTTCTGGTTGTTACCTCTGCCCATCTTTCTAGTCTCTCCACGCAAGGAAGGAACAACAGTGCACACAGCAAATACACGACCAGTGAGTTAGTTACTGCAGCATAAAATTTTTTTTGAGAGAGCGAGCGAGCAGGGGAGAGGAGCAGAAGGAGGGAGAGAGAATCGGAAGCAAGCTCCACATTCAGCATGGAGCCTGCTGCGGGGCTCGACCCCACGATCCCGGGATCATGACCGGCTGCTCAACAGACTGAGCCCCCCAGGCGCCCCCCCTTCACTGCATGTTAAGTGAAGAGATGGCTTGAGGCTGAGACCCCTCCTTTGGTGCAGAGAAGGGGGTGCGTTGTGGTTTCCAGGGATGGGGGAGATTGCGTGGATGGCGGAGTGCCCGTGTTGGCCCGAACTCGGCCGTGGAATGGGGTGGCACGTGGGAAGCGGTGCTGTGGGCAAGGCGTGGCAGGGCGCGTGAACACGTGCTGATGTCAGGAAGGCTCGGCTTTCTTGTCTCTGGAGGTCGTAAACATCTTCCTCCCCGACTTTGATGGCCCGTTGTAAGGGACGCTTTCTGACCTTGGTGGCCATCGCTTACCTGTCTGGACCCCGGCTTCCAGAGGTTGACCAGATGTCTGTGGCCTCTCCTTGTGCACCAGGTGCTGGGAGACCCTCCCTCGGGCAGGCAGGGTTGTCTTCCCCATGTCGCTCAGGTCCCGTTAGGGAGACAGCCGACGGGGAGGACAGCGCCATATAGCAGATTCGTCCTGGAAACGTGAACAGGGCAAGCTAGAGTCAGGAGAAGCGGGGAGCTGTGAAGGGTGAAGCTGGCCCTCAGGGTTGAGGAGGTCTTGGAGCGGCGAAGGGAAGGCCAAGGCCAGACCTTGCAGACGTGAGGGCTCATTTTGGAGCTGGGTGCTGGGCAGCCACAGAGGTGCACGGGCCCGCGGAGATCGGACCCTCTAGCCTGGAGTGTGGAAAGCAGGTGAACCCCGAGACCCCGTCCGGAGGCCCCCCTAACCGTCTGTGTGGGGTGAAATGGGGCCCGGAGCTGGGCCGAGGGGGGTGAAAAGGAACGGATGGATGACCGAGGAGGCCAGTTGTGTGCTTGGTTGTGCAGAAGGTGTGGGGCAAGTCATGGCGCTGGACGGCCGCGGCCTCACTGAGGGAGGCACGAACGGGGGAAAGCGGCGTGACTGTGGACGGAGTTTCACCCTCCGCCAGCCTGTCGAAGAGATCGAGGTGGCTGGGAGGGGAAAACCCACCATTCCAAGGGTCCGGGCAGAGCAAGGGGAGGCCCAAGGAAGGAAGGGCTTGGGAAAGGAGGTGGCCGTGAAGTGTCACACACCACCTAGGGACAGAGGGTCCCTGGAGCCTGGCAGATAGGGGCTCTCTGTGAGGATGCAGATGGGGGAGGGGCAGGGTTTCCCTGGAAAAGGGTGAACACAAGGAAGGAGGAGGAGAGTGTGGGGGGCACCTGTGACAGCGGGGACCTCAAGGCTGGGAGGGGCAGGTCCCACGGGGGGGGGGGGTT
>NC_043714.1:75603598-75637770 GCF_006229205.1 Suricata suricatta | reverse complement strand
TCTCCGTGTAACGGGCGTGGGGGAAGGGTTCGGGGCGCGAGGACGGCGGTGTCTCCATGTAACGGGCGTGGGGGAGGGGTTCGGGGCGTGGGGGAGGGGTTCGGGGTGGGAGGACTGGGGTGTCTCCGTGTAACGGGCATTCTCCTGGCCGTTGCAGCGCTAGCGCCTCCTGCACCGCCGCCGCCGCCCGTCCAAGGATATGCCTTCAAGCCTCCGCCCAGACCCGACTTCGGGACCTCCGGGAGAACAATCAAGTTACAGGCCAACTTCTTTGAAATGGACATTCCAAAAATTGACATCTATCATTATGAATTGGACATCAAGCCAGAGAAATGCCCGAGGAGAGTGAACAGGTACTGCGCCCTCTCGTCCTTCATTGATCTTGCCTGATGGCCGTGGATGACATGCCCAAAACCCGCCTAACCAACCCTTCCGTTCCCAGCAGGTCCTTCCCCCAAGGGAGCCGTCCCTTGGTGTTTTGTATTTGAAAAACGTTTTGTGTGTGTCGTTGTGTCTGGATACAGTTGCCGAGGGCACCGCTGGGTGAGCTTTGAGCGCGTGTAGGAGCCCTCAGGCTGGACCCGGCCTCGTGCCGCCTGCACCCCTGCATCGCTCGCAGCGGCCCCTGCTCTGCGTCCACTCGTTCCCTGCCCCGGGAGGTCGTCTCCCCCACCCTCTCTCTTGACTCAGCTCGATGTTTTCGAGAGTGACCTGCATGGCTGTGTATTAATAGCTTATCTTTATTGCTGAGCAGTGTTTTACGATATGAATATTTCATGATTTCTTCATTCATTTCCTTGTTGGATGCTCGGGCTGTCTAGGCTTTGCCACGGTGAACATTGTCCTTCTGGTCTTTTCTGGACGAACGTTTTCATTTCTGAGATAAATACCCAGGAGAGAAATTGCTGGATCACAGGGCAGGTGTAGCCTGGGCTGCCCGAGTCGCCGGCCCTTCCCCCGCCAGTGGTGGGGCTCGGCGTGCCCACCTCCCTCCCCGCGGGGGGACGGCCCGGCTTTCGGAGTCTTGCACTTCAGTGGTGTCTCACCGTCTCTCTCTGCCAGGTTTAATTTTCATTTCCCGGTAACTAGCGAGCTGAGCAGCTTTTCATGTGCCTAAAACCGCGATTACGTGTTATTTACGGGTTATGTAGCGTCTCGTAGTGTTTCTAATAAAGTGTCTGTTGAAGCCTCTTCCCTATCTTGTCTCTTTGTGACTGATTTGCAGGAGTTTTTGAGGTATTTACGGGGCAGGGCTGTACTGGAAGTGTTTGGGCTTGTATATTTATTTAGGCTTGTGATCAGCTCGGATTAAATGTTGTCTGGGGGGGGCGGGGCTAAGGCTCTGGTGAGGACACTGTTCTTGCCCCGCCCCGTTGATTTATCTGGGCCCCTTTGCGGGGGGCGGGAATCAACTGATACTCAGTTGCTAGCAGAAAGTCCCCCAGAATGTTCCATTGTGATTGCTTTGAAACTGTAGATGGATTTGGGGAACGTGGCTGCTGTTGAATCTTCTGGTCCCTCCCACAGGGCTATATTTAGCATTCGTTAGGTCTACTTTAATTTCTTGCAGAACTTATTCATGTTTTTCAACATAGAGGTCTTTCACTTTGTTTTTTCTACGTGTGCTGTGTTCTTTGATGTTATGATGAATTGTGTTTTAACATTTCATTGTCCATGAGGGAAGTTTCTCAGGAGGCAGCGACTGCTGACAAGTATGGGGTTTCTTTTTGGAGTGATGACAGATGTTGTAAGCCTGGATTGTGGCCCAAGGGTGACGAGGACCCTGAGAATATATTACAATCATTTAATTGTGCACTTTAAAGACGTTAAAAAGGTTTTTCTCTGACGTTTGAACGAAAGTGGTTTTATTTCTTCCCAGTTTCTAAAGCATTTTAGTGTTCACTTGGTTTGTTGCAGTGGCTGCGAAATCCAGGGTCAATGCCGGTGAATGTATGTTGCCCTGTTTGCACTCTGCCGGGGGGTCATTCAGTCCCTCCCCGGGAATATATTCCGTTAGTTGCAGGATTTTCTTTGGGATTCTTTCTCAGGCTGAGGGAGTTCCCTTCCTCCTCATCACTGGATGTTCAATTCTGTCAGATGCTTTGTCTGCGTCTGTCATATCGTTTTTCTTCCCCCCACCTCCTATTATTAAGGTGTATTAATTACGTTGATTTTTTTTAATGTTAATGTGGCTTGACTTTCTCGCAGTTAGGATGTGTTATTTCATATACATTGTTAGTCATGATGTATTATTTTTATATTTTTATTTATCGCAGTGCTTTAATTTGTTAGCATTTTGTTGTGAATTTTTGTGTCTCTGCTCCCGAGAGACCCGGATGTGTGCTTTTCCCGTTAGGTTTTGGTAGCGGGGTCACGTGGTCTCGTGAGGTAAGGTGGGGGGGTGTTCCTTCCTCCTTCCGATGCTCAAAGAGGAAAGTCCAAGATTGGTATAATTTCCTTCTTAAATGTTGGACTGAATTTGTCATTGGAATCATTTGGACCTGGAGTTTTCCTCATACAGTCTAATTTTTTTATTAGGTATCAAAGCTGTTCCGAATTTTCTCTGTGTGTCTGTTTTGGTAGTTTGCATCTTTCAAGAGCTCTATCCATTTCATAGAAGTTGTTGAATTTACTGGTGCAGCATTTTGCCTGGTGTTCCTTCAGTGTCTGTAGGATCCATGGTGAGAGCCCCCTTCGTGCTTGATAGTTTATTTTTTATTAATGTCTATTTTTGAGAGAGAGGACATGCACGCATGGGGGAGGGGCAGAGGGAGGGAGACGCAGAATCTGAGGCAGGCTCTGAGCGGTCAGCCCAGAGCCCCACGAGGGGCTCGAACCCAGGAACCGCAAGATCATGCCCTGAGCTGAAGCCGGACGCTCAACCGACTGAGCCCCCAGGCGCCCCTCATTCCTGATACTGTAAATTTGTGCTTTTTCTCTTTTGCCTTCATCCGCTTTGCCAGAGTTTGTCAGTGATACTCATTTTCTCACGGAAACAGCTTTTTACTTTGTTGATTTTTCTCTTTTGTTGAATCCCCCAATCCCTGTGTTTTCTCTGCTCTTTATTCTCCTCCTGTTCATTTTGAGGTTAGATCCTCATCACATCTAAACCAGTTTATTCGTGTAAGGCTGTAAATTTCCCGATGAGCCTGGTTTTAGCTATAGCCCACAAGTTTTGATACATTTTAATTTAAAAGTATTTTCTCATTTTTCTTGTGAATTAGTCTCTAATCCATTTTTTTGTTGTTTTTAGAGATGTGTTCAAATTTCAGCTCTTTGGAGATTTTTTTTGATACCCTGTTGATACTGATTATTAATTTAATTCCATAAACCATAACCATAAAGTTTAGAGAACATACTCTCTAAGATTTCAGCCTTTTGAAGTCTATCGGGACTTATTTTATGGCTAAGCATGTGATTTATCTTGTTAAGTGTTACTCACACACTTGAAGAGAATGTGCATCCTGCGGTTGGTGGGTATTGGGATTTGTGAACAGAAGATGGAATTGGTCGATGGCATTACTCTGATCTTTATATCTGTTCTCATTGTTGTGTCCGAGTATAGTGTGGGTTTGTCTATTTCTCCCTTCAGGACTATTTTTGTTTCATGTGTTTCAAAGCTGTTAGGAGGCATACACATTTTTATATTTTTTTGTCTTCCATGAGCATTTGAACCCTTTATCACGAGGAAGTGTTCCCTGTGTTTTGTAATGCTTTATGTTTAGAAAGGCTTTTCCGCCTGATGATGAATACAGGCTCATGACCACGCCAGGCCTGACGGATCAGCTGACGTACGTCTTTGTGCAAGCGTGCCCTCACCTGTGTGTGTGTGTGTGTGTGTGTGTGTGTGTGCATGCACGCGTGTTCCTGTTCCAAGTTGTGTCCCTTGTAGATAGCATATAATGGAGACTTACTTTATTTCTGGATTTTAATTGCTATGTTAAGTTTGTTTAAATATAATTTAAATTTAAATTTAATTTAATTATCTGTGGTTGGATGTAAGTCTACCACCTTGCTATTTTTTTTAAGTTTCTGTAGCTGTTTATTCTTTTATTTTCTTTCTTTTTAAAAAAATATTTTTAATGTTTATTTATTTTTGAGAGAGAGCATGAGCAGAGGAGGGTCAGAGAAAAGACACAGAATCAGAAGCAGGCTCCAGAATCAGAGCTGTCAGCACAGACCCTGACACGGGGCTCAAACCGACGAACCGTGAGATCATGACCTGGGCTGAAGTCGACCGCTTAACCGACTGAGCCACCCAGTCACCCCTACTCTTTTATTTGCAAAATGTGTTTATTTTGAGTGGGGGTGGGGGCAGCGAGAGAGAGAGAGAGAGAGAGAGAGAGAGAGAGAGAGAGAGAATCCCAAGCAGTCTGCATGTTGTCAGCAGAGAGCCCCAAGTGGGGCCTGATCTCCTGAACCGTGAGATCATGACCTGAGCCGAATCAAGGGTCGGATGCTTAACTGACTGAGCCGCGCAGGTGACGCCCCGTGGGAACTTTATAATTCTCCTTACTCTGTCCTTGTGCTATTGCTGTCATGCATTTCACTACTTGATTCATTATAAATTCCATGGTACAATGCTGCTATTTTAAAGAAATTAAGAAAATGGTCTGTTTGCCCACATATGACCCTTACCTGGTTCCCGTGGATCTGTGTTCTCACCTGGCATCCTTCCCTTCCAGCCTGGAGTGCGCCCTTCCGCCTTCTTGTGGTGCGGGTGTGTCCGGGGGGATTCTTCCCGCACCTTTCTGAAGTCTACAAATGTGTTTATTTCCTCCTTATTTTTGAAGGATACTTTTGCTGGATATTAAAATCTAAATTGGCATCTTTTCCCCCGAACACCTTAAAGTTGTCATTATATATGTGTTTTAATCTTCATTATTTCTGATGAAGTTTCATTTTACTTTTCTTATTGTTGTATTTTCCTTGTATGTAATTTGTCATTTTTCATCTGAATATTTTGTTTTGTTTTTGCTTTTCAGCAGTTTGAGGTGCCTAATAGTGATTTTCTTTTTCTTTCTCCTCCATGGTGTTTATTTGAGGTTTTCTGGATTTGTTTACAGATATCTTTCATGAAATTTGGGTGAAATGCTATCATTTCTTAAAATACTTCTGCCCCATTTTCTTCTCTGTGAAATTACAGCTATGTGTATTCTAGGTCATTTTTATATTGTCTCCCGATCACTGAGCCTGTGATTTTTTTTTTTTAATCTTTCCCTCCTCTTTCTTCAGTTTGGATAACTGTATTGGAGTCCTTACCTGCCCCCCTTTTGCAGTCTCCAGTCTTCTGTGTAATCATCTAATAATTGTTTTGCATTTAGATGCTGTGCTTTTCGGTTTTAGCTTTTGCATTTGGTTCTTTTTCATAGTTTATATTCTCTGTGAAGATCACCCCTCTGTTCGGTCATTGTTCGCACCTTTTTCGTACTGACTTCTTGAATGTACTCACAGTGACAGCATGTGTCCTGACAGTCCTTGTCTGCTAATTACGACACATGGGCCATTCTGGGATCTGATTCTATTGCCAGGTTTTTCCTTAGATTGCAGGTCCCCTGTTGTGCTTATTGTCACGCATAGTAAATTGTTGTCATTGTTGAACTTTGTGTATGTCACATTGAGGGAGTCTGGCTTTCGCTGTCTTGTTTGTGTCCTGCCCCACAAATCCGACCTCTCCTGCACCCCCGGCCCTCCTCCCTGTGTCCTCTGTGCGGCAGGGCTGAGTTCTCTGGGCTCCTTCTGCGCCTGCGCACGGCCCGCAGGCGGGTGGGTGTGTGGCTCACTTCCCGTGGTTCCCTGCCCTCAGCGATCACAGTGTCAGGCCGCCTCTTTTTCAGTGTCGGAAATAGCCACCTCGTATTTTCTCTAGTTTCCTACTTGTTCAGGGTAGAAGGGTAAGTTCAATACCAGTCACATGGTCATGATCAGAAATCGAATTCTCAGTTGCAGTTTAAGAACTCAGATTGGTTTCCCAGTTTGTGATCGTGCCTTCTAAAGGGCTCTTTGCTGTAACAGTTTTTTTCTCCTTGATGACTGACTTTGTAAGAGAAAGACTATTTGGGGATTCGGTTCCCTCATCTGTAAAACCAAACAGTTGGGGACACCTGAGTGGCTCAGATGGTTAAGCCTCCGGCTTCGGCTCAGGTCATTTCTCACGTTCGTGGGTTCAAGCCCCGCGTCAGGCTCTATGCTGAGAGGTAGCTCAGAGCCTGGAGCCTGCTTTCAGTTCTGTGTCTCCCTCTCTCTCTGCCCCTCCCCCCCCCCATGCTCTGTCTCTCTCTGTATCAAAAATAAATAAAACATTAAAAAAATTTTTTTAAAAACCCCAAACAGTTGGATTTGCTCAGTGTGACTGATACACATTGGTCCAGGCTCTTTAGAGGCTGATTTGGCGTACGTATTAAAATAAAAATAGTATATACCTTTTGACCTGCCAATTCTACTTCTCTAAGCATTTATCCCAAGGAGGTGTGGCTCCAAAGAGATAGTACTTGATGGTCATATAAGGTCCTTAAGTACGTGCTAACTAAAAAACATGTTCCTGAACAAAAACATTGGCAACAACTGGTTGAAATGATACTTTTTTTTTTTTTAACCTGAAAGTCCTCCAGGATCTTTTCCTGTGTCTTCCGTGCTTTGAGTCTCTCCCTGAATGGGCTGGTTGCTGACTTTCTTGGAGACAGACTCGTGTGTGGGACTGTGGTGTGGACGCACTCGGAGGTGGGTTGCAGGCGGAAGTGGCCACGCACAGGTCAGGGCGTTTGAGTCATGCGGTGGCAGCTGGGCTCCTGGGTGATGAGCCACACTGCACAGGACGTGCCCTTTCCTGAGGGAGGCGTGACTCAGACTTCGTCATCTGGCGGCAGGAAAGGCTGCTGGTGATTAAGTGTGATAATGTCTTTCACTGACTGCACGGCCACATTCTTGGAGTTACGTCTACACGGCTCTAAAGCTACCCAGTGTTTGGAAACTCCCTCAAACAAGTGGGTAATAAAGACGGGGTTCGAGCTGCGTTTCTGTGGCCCGGGGCCAGCCCATGCCCTGGCACGCCATGCCTCCCCCGGGCTGGGGGACGTCCTGAGAACGGCTGCCCAGGTGAGTGTGGGCTCTTTACTCTTCCTTCTGTTGGACTTTGGCCAAGGTCCTTCTCAAAATGTCATCAACCAAAATCACCTAGGAAGACGCAGGATGTAAAGTTTTGGTGCTACCGCCAAAGCCAAGTGCCAGCGCCTTCACTTAATCCGCCCTTCCTCCAGCCTCCCGTCGTGAGGCGGGCAGTGTGGCCCCCGGGCGTGCGGTGTGGACAGGCGGCACACTGTCCGCACCCCTCGGGGGGAAGGGCCCCGCCAGCAGCCGCCAGCGCCCAGGGCGCGGGGCTGGAGGGAAGCTCAGGAGGAGCAGGACGGCGGCAGAGGAGCACGGAGCTCGGGCTGCGGTCCGCTGCCAGGACCGTCTCCACGTCCTGCTCCTCCTTCATCACCCTCCCGTCTCTGTGGCAGCCACACCCGCTCTTAATTCTGAGTCCCCAAAACGCCGTGCAGTTGAAGAAGTCCCACCCGGGGTCGTGTGCGAGGCCAAGCGAGACGTGCCCTCCTTCTGTGTCGGGCTGAGTCACCGGGAGTCCTGGCCTCCTGTGCCCTCCGTCTCCGGCCATCCCGCCGATCGCTTCACCGAGGGCTGCTCTGGGAGGGATTAAATACAAGGCAAGGAGCCTCGTCTCCAGAGACTTCCAGGATCACGGCGGGCACGGAGACGGTCCCCCGGAGCGGTCGGAGCGCGGTGCCACCGTCCCGGTGGGTCGCAGCCAGCATTCTGCTCAGCAGCACGGGGCGGGCTACAGGAGGAAGGCGTCTTGTGACTGTCCTTGCCCTCTGTTCCCCTTGAGCTCTGTCACGTGGCCCTCGGAGAGCACTGCAGGAGTGATGGCTCCGTGACGCGCACACACGTGGGTGCGTGTGTGTGTGTGTGTGTGTGTGTGTGGCCTCTGTGTGCTCGCGCATGCACCTGTGGCCAGAGGGTGGGGTGGTGCATCCTGACTGTCCTTTGCAGCCTGCTGTTTACTTCGGGCACTGCCCACTGCAGAGGCTGAATATTGGTCCAGAGTTTTTAGGATGTGGTTTGGTGTATGTGCTAAAATTAAAATAGTATGTATACCCTTTACTACCTTTTTTTTTTTTTTAAGTTTATTTTGAGAGAGTGCAAGTGGGGGAGGGGAGAGAGGGAATCTCAAGCAGGCTCCACGCTGTTAGTGCAGAGCCTGATGTGGGGCTCGAACTCATGAATGGTGAGATCATGACCTGAAATTAAACCGAGAGTCAGACACTTCACCAACTGAGCCACCCAGGTGCCCCTGTACACCCTTTACTTCTATGTATTTATCCCGAAGAGAGGTGTACAAATATGTCTACTATTGTGATCAGGGGGAAAAAACATCAACGTGTCAGTCAGCATGGAGCCACAGACAGGTGGGTCAGTAGGGAAGGGACCACGGACAGGGGGGTCAGTAGGGATGGAGCCACGGACAGGTGGGTCAGTAGGGATGGAGCCACAGACGGGTGGGTCAGTAGGGAAGGGACCACGGACAGGGGGGTCAGTAGGGATGGAGCCACAGACAGGTGGGTCAGTAGGGATGGAGCCATGGACAGGTGGGTCAGTAGGGAAGGGACCACGGACAGGGGGGTCAGTGTGTGGAGTACAACCGTAGACAACAGTGAAGGGAGTTTCATGTGTGAACACTCAGTCTGGAAACACACAACTAGGTCATAAGTGGCTTGTTAATATGACTTTCTGTTACAAGACACAATGTGTCTATTTCTAGACTTGATGGCCACTTTGTATCTAGTGACAAGGCGAGGTCTCAGAGACACCTAGTGGGAAGACGGCAAGCTCCAGAAGCCTGCGTTTGATGCCATATGTTTAAAAAATAATGATACACTATTTCTTTTTATGTCCCTACATACTCATGTAAATGCATGGGTTTGCAAAGGAAAAAGTCACTTTGGAGAGGAGGACCGAGATGAGGAGGGAGTCTGGGCAGACTTCCAGCACGATCCATATTTGAAATTGGCAGTGACGACGGAGTCATGCAAAACTTGTGTAGTTTGAGATTAACAAAGGAAGGCATTTTATTTTTTTAAAGAGGGAACATTCCCCTGCAGCACCTGGGGGGCTCACTCGGATAAGTGTCCAACTTTGGCTCAGGTCCTTATCTCACAGTTTGTGAGATTGAGCCCTCCATCGGGCTGTCTGCTGTCAGCACAGAGCCTGCTTCGGGTCTCCTGCCCACCCCCTCCCCCTCCCCTGCTTATATTTCCTCCCTCCCTCCCCCCCCCTCAAGATAAATAAATTTAAAGAGAGAGAAAACGTGCCCAGAATCATGGCAAGAGGGCACCAAGGAAGTGTGCCAGCCCGTGTGGATCAGCAAACAGCTTCAGGTCTTGCCTCTGTGTCCTGTGCGTGGGACAGAGGACAGTGCCGATCCCGGGGGCCGCCGCGAGGGCCGAGCGAGTTGTGCGAAGCGGCTGGCGGAGGGCAAGTGCTGGCATCTTTATGTCCAGGAGGCCGGCCCTGCATGAGCTTCGGGCTGTGGCTTTGGAGAGAGGCCAGCAGCGCAGCCCCAGACTTAGGTTCAGCGAAGGTGCTGGTCCAGGGAGCCACACTCTGTAGTCCGGGAGCTTCGCTTTCCAGTGGTCAAACTGGGCAGGAAGGACGAGCCCCACGCAGGGACCCGACGTGTCACATGTCCCCAGGGAGCAGCTCACAGGGCCGGCTCGAGGGAGGGGCGCGGGGGGCGAGTGTGGAACAGGTGCAGGCTTCCCTGGAGGAGGTGCCCGGTGCTGACGGCGACACAGTGGCGGGACTGTGCCCGGTGCCGCCGAACCGTGCATGTAGAAATGATCAAAAGGGCAAATTATATACTGTTGTATTTTACCACCATTAAAACAGAGAGAGACCGAGAAGAAGGAAGGAAGGAAGGAAGGAAGGAAGGAAGGTCGGCCCCCGGCCAGGCGCTGGGAGGCGGTCAGTGTTACCGAAGGAAGGCACCTGCATGTTTTACAGTTAGTGGCCAGCCTGTCGTAAAAGTTAGTGGGTGTGATCCCCGTTTGTGTTTGGCACAAGATGATGCAAGGTGACAGCGCCTTCCTTCCCAGGAGCGTCAGCCGCTGAGGCCCGGGAGCGAACGTGGGTGATGGTGGGGGCCGCCGTGGTGGCCAGGGCTCCGTACGACCGCTCACCGGAGCTGGGTCGCTGCGTCGCACGTGGGGGTGGGGCGCTGGGTGCTCCGCGTGGCCCTGTCTCACAGCCGTCGGACTGGGGTCGGCTCGGGGCAGCGAGGGCGGGTACAGACACGTGTTTCGAGGGCATGGGTGCGGCTCCACTGGACGTCCGCTTGCCTCGGCACAGGTGTGGGAGGAGCAGGCCTGTTCTCCTTCCTGCTCCTTCTGTCGTACAAGACATGTCTGCACGCCTGTGGGTCTTTTTCCGGGCTCTCGGTGCTGTTCCATGGTCGCCTTGCTGTTCCCTGCTTCAGCAACAGCACCGCCCCTGTCGCTGGAACTTCCGCGTCCGCACGGGCTGGCCTCCGTGCCTCGTGTTTCCGAGTACGTGTCAGAGAGTAGTCGGGACGCCCGACTCAGGCTCACGTCACGATCTAACGCCTCGTGAGTTCGAGCCCCACCTCCGGCTCGCCGCTGTCCGCCTGTCAGCACAGAGTCTGCTTTGGGTTCTCTGTTCGCCTTTCTTTCTGTTTCCCTCCTGCTTAGGCATGCTCTCTCTCAAAAACAATAAATAAAACTTGTAAAAAAAAAAAAGATAAATTAGTCAATTAAATTCCATCAAATAAACCCCTCTGGATTTTTTTTTTTCATTGGGATCGAAGGAGTGGTTTTGTGTGGGGAGAGCTGACTATTCCAATCCGTGACGATGGCGCGCTGGTCGGTTTATTTTGTCTTGGTTTTTTAACACTTCCGGTACTTCCAGGTCCCAAGTAGCGGATTTGCGTGTGCCGCTGGGAGCTGGCTGTCCCCTGTCCCTCATCCCACACGCACTTTGGGTGCCTCCGTCCCTGGGACGTGAGGCCTGCACCACCACCCCCCCCCCCCGCACGCTCTTCTCCAGTCTCCTTCTGGAAGGTGGGAGAAGGGAGAGGGGGAGGCTGACAGGCAGGGCGGCCACGGAGCTGGAAACACGCACGAACAGGCGGCGCACCACGTGGCGATGCCGTGCTGATTTATGCAATAAGATCGTTTACATCTGTGTCCCCGACACGCCCGTGCTGTGCACAAGTGACTCGGGGTCCTCTGCGGTCCCAGAAACTCCTATCAGAGCAGCCGAAAGATGTCTCATCGGAGAAGAAAAAGTGTAACCCCATCAGTGCAGTCCCTGGAAACCAAGGCTTTGCGGTGCATCTGCGTTTTATAGGCGGTCGAGGGAGGGGGTCGTGGCCCTAAGACGGGGCTCCCCGGTCTCTTTGGGGCTGACTTTGCCCACAAGCTCCCGCTCCCTCCCCACTCCCCCTGAGGGGACGGCACGGGAGGGGGTGAATGGTAAAGACTTGGTGATGAGTCAGAGAGGACAGATAGCATGTTGTCACCCGTATGTGAAATTTGAGAAACTTCACAGAAGACCATGGAGAAAGGGGAAGAAAAGTAAGTTACAAACAGAGAGGCAAACCCTAAGAGATTCTGAAATATGGAGAACAGACTGAGGGTTGATGGGGGTGGAGGGCAGGGGCGAGGGGAAAGTGGGTGATGGGCACTGAGGAGGGCGCTGGTTGGGATGGGCACTGGGTGTCGTGTGTAAGTGATGAATCACGGGAATCTGCCCCCAAAACCAAGAGCACACTGCACACACTGTACGTTAGCCAACTTGACGAAAGTAAATTATTTTTCTGAAGAAGAAGGAAAAGAAGACTTGGTACTGGGGGAGATGTGTGCACTTGTGTGCATTTCTGGAGACTGCTCTGTGCTGGGCCCTGGCATCACACGGGTAGAATGACAGGGACGCTTTGTGACGCAGACAGTGTTTCTCTGCAGGTTCGTCTGGATTTTCAACAAATACCTAATGTCCACCAACAGTGGTGCAATCCTTCTCCCCTTCTTACCCTGCGTGGTGAGCATGGCCTACCGCCCAGCACTGAGCAGAAGTGGCCAAAACAACATCTTTGGGGTTTTTTTGTTTGTTTGTTTTAATTTTTTTTTTTTAACATTTATTCATTTTTGAAAGACAGAGGCAGACAGAGCATGAAAAGGGGAGGGGCACAGAGAGAGGGAGACACAGAATCTGAAGCAGGCTCCAGGCTCTGAGCTGTCAGCACAGAGCCCGACGTGGGGCTCGAACTCACAAACTGCGAGATCATGACCTGAGCCGATGTCAGATGCTTAACTGACTGAGCCATCCAGGTGCCGCACCATCTTTGTTTTATGCGAATCCCAGAGGGAGCGCTCCCGGATGAAGGACATTTCCATCTGTTCCTGATTCGCTAATTTAAAAAAAAAATTGTGAATGGGTGTTGCATTTTCGTAAATGTTTTTTCCTACATCTTTGAGATAATCATAATTTTTAAAAAATTTACGTTTGATTTTTAAAATGTGAACTTACTGAGATATAATTGTGCACAACAAAATGCATCCATTTTTAGCTTACAGTTAATGAGCTTTAGAAAAACCATACACAGGTGACAAGGACCCCGGTAGGGCTGCGGGACGCCCTGACTGCCCGTCGCAGCGAGTCCCCTGTCCCCTGCCCCTGGGCAGCCACCAAAGCGCCTTGTGCTAAGGCGGATTCCGTTTTGCCTGTTCGAGAGTCTCGCATAAATGGAATCATGCAGCGTGCACTGCTCGTGCCCGGCCTCTTTCCTGAGCGTGTTCCTCGGGCGTGGGGTCCCGCTGCGGTTGCGAGCAGTCCGCACGGTGGGATGGTGCCCCGTTACACCCTGTGCCCTCGCCTGCCTGCCCACCCAGTGGGTGGACGTGGGACTTGTCTCCAGTTCAGGGCTCTTCTGGACATTTGCTTGCAAGCGCAGGTGTAGTTACGCATTTTCGTTTCTCTTGCGTCGTGACGGTGCTACTAGAGGGCGTGGTCGCCGCACACTGACCCTTATAAGCACCGCCCTCCCCCACCCCGGGGCTGGGTTTGCCCCCCTGCGCCCCCCCACCAGCCCGGTCCCACCCAGCCTCCATCATCCCACCCCGAGCGGTTGGGTGTGTGCTGGTGTCTCTCGGCGGTTTTATTAGCATTTTCCTCATGACTAATGAGGAGCGTCCTTTCCTGGGCTTATTGGCCGTTCCAGTAGCTTCTCTGACAGTGTGTCTGTTCTTATCTTTTACTCGTTGTTTAAAGTTGGCTTGTTTTTCTGAGTTATGAGATTTTTTTTTTAACTTAAAATTTTTGTAAATGTTTATTCATTTTTGAGAGAGACAGAACATGAGTGGAGGATGGAGAGAGAGAGAGAGAGAGAGAGAGAGGGGAGAGAGAGGGAGAGAGAGGGAGGGGTACAGAATCTGAAGCAGGCTCCTGGCACCAAGCTGTCAGCACAGAGCCCGACACGGGGCTCGAACCCACAAACCATGAGATCATGACCCGAGCCGAAGTCAGATGCTTAACTGACTGAGCCACCCAGGCGCCCTGAGAATTTTTTAAATACATTATGCATGCATGCTGTGTGTCAGGTCCATACGTGTGTTTCTCAAATATTTACTCCCATACCCGCGTCTTGCCTTTTCCTTTTCATAATGGTATCTTTTAAAAAGTAAAAGGTTCTAATTTTTTAAATGTTTATTTATGATTTTTGAGAGAGAGAGAGAGAAAGAGAGAGAATGAGTGAGTGAGTAGGGGAGGGGCAGAGAGAGAGGGGGAGACACGGACTCCAAAGCAGGCTCCAGGCTCTAAGCCGTCAGCACAGAGCCCGATATAGGGCTCGAACTCATGAACCGTGAGATCATCACCTGAGCCAAAGTCAGATGCACAAATGACTGAGCCACCCAGGCGCCCCAAAAGGTTTTAATTTTGATGATGTTTTTGAATTTATTAATTCTGTGTGTGTGTTCATACTGTTTATATTCTAAGACATCTTTGTCTATTCCAAGGTTCATTAAAGATTTTTCTCTTATGTTTTCTTCCAGAAGTTTTACAGCTGTAGATTCTACTTGATGTCTATATATGCTTTGTGTTGGTTACTTTTGTCAGATTAAATCCAACCTTTCATTCCTGGTTATCTCCCCAACATTGACACAATATCGTATCATTTTCTTAATATATATATATATTTTTTAATTTTTAAAATTTAAATTCAAGTTCGTTAACATAGCATAATAATGAGTTCTGGAGTAGAAGTTAGTGATTCATCACTTACATATAACACGCAGAGCTCATCCAACAAGTGTCTTCCTTCCAGCACCCATGTAGCCCACCCCCCACCCCAGCACCCGCCAGCAACCCTGTTTGTTCTTTGTATTTAAGAGACGGTTTGTCTTCCTCTCTGTTTGTAAATTAGTTTTGCTTCCCTTCCCTTATGTTCATCTGTTGTGTTTCTTAAATTCCATCTATGAGTGAAATCACGTGGTATTTGTCTTTCTCTGACTAGTTTCACTTAACAGAATACACTGTAGTTCCATCCACGTTGTTGCAAATGGCCGGATTCCATCCTTTTGGATCAGGGAATAGTACTGCATTGTGTATATAAACCACATCTTCTTTACTCGGTCAGCGGTTGGTGGGCATTGGGCTCTTCCCATACTTTGGCTATCGTTGACAGCGCTGCTGTAAACGGGGCGCATGTGCCCCCTCAGAACAGCCCTTTTGTGTCCTTTGGGTAAATACTTGATGCTGCAGTTGCGGGGTTGTAGGGCGGTTCTAGTTTTAATTTTTTGAGGAACCTCCGCACTGTCTTCCAAGGTTCACATCCCTCCAGCAGTGCGGAGGGTTCTCCTCTCTCCGCACCTCACCAGCACCTGTCGTTGCCTGAGTTGTTAAGTCAGCCGTCCTGACAGGTGTGACGTGGTGTCATCGTGGTTCTGCTTTGTACTTCCCTGACGATGAGTGACGTTGGGCACCTTTTCATGTGTCTCTTGGCCATCTGGACGTCTTCTCTGGAAATGTCTCTTCGTGTCTTTTGCCCATTTCTTCATTAGGTTTTGAGTGTTGAGTTTGATAAGTCCTGTATAGACTTTGGAGACTAACCCTTTATCTGCTGTGTCATTTGCAGACATCTTCTTCCGTTCCGTGGGTGCCTTTCAGTTTTGCTGAGTGCCTCCTTCTCTGTGCAGAAGCTTTTAATCTTGATGAGGTCCCAATAGTTCATTTTTGCTTTTGTTTCGCTTGCCTCTGGAGACGTGTCGAGTAAGAAGTTGCTGCGGCCGAGGGGCACCTGAGTGGCGCATTCGGCTGGGCATCTGACTCCAAGTCACGATCTTGCAGCTCCTGGGTTTGATTCCCCGCGTCGGGCTCTGTGCTGACAGCTCGGAGCCTGGAGCTGCTTCGGAGTCTGTATCCCCGGCTCTCTCTGCCCCTCCCCCGCTTGGGTGCGTGCATGCGCTTGCTCGCTCACTTGCTCTCTCTCTCAAAAATAAAAATAGTCTGCAATTGTGATGCCTCCAGCTTTGGTATTTTACGATGTCTTATTTTTAACATGTTGCTGGACTCAGTTTGTTAATACAGTTGACTCTGGTACAACGCAGTTTGAACTGCATTTGTCCACTTATATGTGGAATTTTTTTTTCAATAAATATAGTCCTGAAAGTAAATGTATTTTCCTTTCCTGACTTTAAAAATTTTTTTTAATGTTTATTTATTTTTGAGAGAGAGAGACCACGAGTAGGGGAGGGATAAAGAGAGGGAAACAGAATCCAAAGCAGGCTCAGGCTCTGATGGGTCAGCACAGAGTCCAATGCAGGGCTCAAACTCATGAACTGCGAGATCGTGACCTGAGCTGAAGTCAGATGCTTAACCGACTGAGCCACCCAGGTGCCCCTCCCCATGACTTCCTTAATGACATTTTCTTTCCGGTAGCTTACTTGATTGTAAGAATATAGTATGTAATGCACATAACATACAAATATGTTTATTAACTCTGATACCGGGAAGTGGTGGTCAGTAGTAGGCTATTAGTAGTTATGTTTTGAGGTGTCTAAAGTTGTGTGTGTGTGTGTAGGGTTTTGACTGGCGGTGTGTGTACCGGTCACCCTGGTATGGTTCAAGGGTCCACTGTACCTTGTTTCTTCATCCATATTTATAAGTGAGATGGGCTCTTGACCACCTTGAATTTAGGTGGATGATTTTGTTTTTTGAATGTGGGTGGAGCCCTGCAGTGGGGCCACCTGGACCTGGAGTGGGCAGTGACACCTTGACCGAGAGGCTTGGAGAGCAGCGGTCTGGAGGCCGCCCTGCTCCGGTGGCCCGGCGCGGTGTGCACACGCCCAGGAGAGCCCGCGCCCTGGCCGCTGGTCGGGAACGGCCCGCTGGGAGGTCAGAGGCGCCCTGCTTGTTGCCGGGGCCTTACACCTGCCCGGGCTGTGCTCTTCTCTCTGTGTCAGAGCCTGGGGCATTCCCGGTGCAGCACGTCAAACAAGATGTCGCCCAGAGGCTCTGTCTGCCCCGAGGACCCCGGGCGGTGGGTGTTGGGCAGGATTGGCAGGATCCCTAGAGACCCCTCGGCCGGGGCCAGCGCGGTTGAAGGTCGCTTGGGCGACGCCAGCTTGAATGAGGCGAGTCTTCCCAGGCCAGCTGTCCTCGCGTTCTGGAAAAGGAATGGAATGGATTTTTGGTTCTTGCTCCCTGAAGGATGACCACGGCCTTGCCCCAGAGAGACAGCCTTAGACCAAGCAGAGCTCAGCTGTCCCTTGTGGGGGCAGCGTCTCGGCTGTCCTCTCCCTGCCCTCTTGCCCCGTTGCCACAGGGCGTCTCCCCCTGTTCACTACACCCAGGAGCACTGTCTCCTGAGAGTCACAGAGGTGGAGCCCGTCACCGCTCCTTTGCTCTCAGACCCTCACGTGTCTCCCTTACAGGCCTTCGGGGCCAGGCGACCCCCGGGGCCTTTCTTCCCTGCTACCTGGGCTTTATCAGGCGTCACGTGTAGGAGGAGTCCGGTGTGCGGTGAGCTGGATTGAAACGCTGGCAGAGAGGTGCTCCGTGGGGCTGTCACGCAGCAGACCTGCGGAGAGGGGGGGCGGACGTGGCCTGCGCCTCGGGGCCGGCAGCATGCTCGGGCTCCTGGCCGTCCGGAATGGGCTCCTGCTCGCCTCCGAGCCGAGCTGCGGACGGCAGGTGCATGCGGCGGGAGGGGGGCCGGGCACAGGCCTGCCTGGTGCTCACGGAGCACAGTGTCTGCGTTTGCTGGAACCCGGTGCCGTGGTGCCGGGGAGCATGCAGCAGCAGCATCCAAGTGGCTTAAAACAGCACACTTCCTGTTTGATGCTCAGGCCCTTCAGGTCCCTTGGCCGTCCTGGCTGGGTCAGGCCATGCTTGGGCTTTGAGCCGAGTATAGGTATAGGGTCTTCGATGCAGAGCCTGGATGGAAAGGGCCTCAGCACCCAGGGTGCGAACTTACAGCAGATCATGGGAGCGGGAAAGGCCGGGCCGGTCACACAGACCCCCTGGAAGCCTCTGGTTGGGTCGGATCCTTTGTCTTTCCAGTGACCCAAGCAAGGCCACGGCTGGGCCAGTGCCCAGTGTCAGCCGGGCTGGGGTCCTGCTGTGCTCTGGTGGGAGGGGACTGCAGGGCCACACGGTGACTCACATGGTATCCGATCTCACGGCTTTGGGAAACGGAATCCCATCCACACTGGTCTCTTCAGTGCCTGCAGGAGGTTCTCGGTGCGTCTGTCTGCTCCGGGTAGCGTCCAGAGTGCCCGGCATGCAGAAAGTTCTCCTATCCCGTCCCCCTTTTCTGGAACATTCCCTCCCCTTGGCCTGAGCACCGCTCAGCTGTCCCTCACCCAGTACACCTGTCATGGTGGGCACGCCCCGATTGGTGCAGCCCTGCCTCTCCCACCAGGACCTGGAGCCCCCCCCACCCCCCACCCCCCACCGGGGGCAGGCACGACTCCCACCTGCTCTGTAATCCCAGCACCTGCCTGAAGTGTGAGGGTCTCTTAAGCTAAAACCACTTTAGGAAATGACGGCTCGTCTCTACCCAATGTCCTCACGGCACACACGTGGCCTCCTGATCGGGGGTGGGGCGAGTGCACAGAGTCCTGAGCGAGAGGCAAGGTGCTTCCAGGGGGCGGGGGTCGGGGCAGGGATCAGTGACCATGGCTTCCCACGCTGGGCTCCAGCACTGACCTACGGACGGCTTCCCCCTCAGCTCCCTGATCCCCACGGGGCGAACGCGGGCCCCACCCCCGAGAGCAGGGCCTGGGGCGCAGTGAGCCCCGCACGGTGGGGGGGCGGGGGGGGCAGCTGTGGCTCTTTGCATCCGTGTTCTTCCCGGGAGTTCGGAGTTAGCGGGAAGGGCCTGAAGCCCGGCCGGTCTGCTTGGCAGACCGTGTTTGAGCGGCCAAATCAAGGAGCCTAAACCCGACGAAGGTTCTGGTTTGATTGTTCATAGAACAAAGTTGAAAGTCGTATTGCTAAAAGGAGCCCCGGGTCAGACAAGATGGTAAACCAGTGACAAGAATGCCGCCGTTCTGTGCCTTTTCTCCGAATTTATTGACCTTTTGCTTGAATTGTCTTGTTTCAGGGAAATCGTGGAACATATGGTCCAGCACTTTAAAACACAGATCTTTGGGGATCGGAAACCAGTGTTTGATGGAAGAAAGAATCTCTACACAGCGATGCCTCTCCCGATCGGGAGGGACAAGGTAAGCGCAGAGGGTGCGTTTGGATCCAGCAGTGTGCAGTGAGGGGAGACGCTAGCCTGCCGTCACGGGCTAAGTCGTCGGGGAGAGAGGGCTGCGGTCGCCGTGCGCTTCTTCCTGAGACCCACAGGGACTGTTTTCTGTGTGTTTTCAGTGTTAGAGGCTGAGCTGGCTGTAGGCTCGGAGACAGGCGCTGAGGGCTCCTTGGAACAACATTTTTATTTTAATGTTAATTTTTTTTTTTTTTGAGAGAGAGAGAGAGAGAGAGAGAGAGACAGAGCACGAGCAGAGGAGGGACGGGGGGAGGGGGAAGGGCAGAGAGAGGGAGACACAGAATCTGAAGCAGCCCCAGCTCTGGGCTGTCAGCATGGAGCCTGATGCGGGGCTCGAACTCATGAACCTTGAGATCATGACCTGAGCTGAGGTTAGACGCTTAACCAGTGGCGCCACCCAGGCACCCCTGGAATGATACTTCTAAATGTAAAACACACACCCCCCCCCCCCCCCCCCCCCCCCCCCCCCCCCCCCCCCCCCCCCCCCCCCCCCCCCCCCCCCCCCCCCCCCACACGCCGCAGACCACCATCAGACAGGACCCGGGCAGTAAAGACCTTTGGAAAAGTGTGTTTGCAGAGGTGAAGGCGTGTGTGGCGACGGCCATGAGGCACAGCGGATCCATGGCTGAAATAATCACCACTGATGGATGAACCGGCCCGGGTGCTGGTTGTTTTAAAATGTCGCCTTTCGTTATTGCTTCTGCCCTTAGCGTGGCTTTACTTACAGAGGACACAGTTACTGCCCAGAAGTTGTCACCTCTTGGCACATCTTCCAGCAAACGGCCGATCCTGGATGGTGACAGGGACTGGTTTTCAATAGGAGAGCACAGCCTCGGCTCAGGAATAATCTTCACCCAAACCTTAAGAACGAAAAACGCAACAGAGACACGAGTAACGTGACAGCTGGCCCGTGGGCACAGGGAAGCTGATGCCCGCCGAGCGGGGCCCGGTGAGCCTGGCGGGGAGCCAGCGCCGTGCCCACGGGGTCTTCAGTGCTGCCCGCTGAGCTGCCCGTTCTCCAAGGGCATCAAGTGTTTTTGCTTTTGTGTTTTTTCATCATCTTCACAGGACTAGGCTCCTCGCGCTGGTCTGCGCTGCCAGGAGACTGGGTGGCTCCAGCGCCCGGCGGTGCCCTCCGAGTTGCTGGGCTCTGATAACGGCAGAGGACGTGCGGCCGAGGGAAGGCCGGGCGGTGATAAGGGCCCCTTCCCGGGGCCCCCGCGATAACAGCAGTGCCCGGCGGGACACCACGGGGCTGGGCGCAGGGCGATGGGCGCGGGTGTCCTGAGTTTGAGGGCGTCCCGGGGCCGAACACCCGGCCCGCGCAGGATGGCGCCTTGCAGATAAGCACGCGGTGCCTTTGCTGTGCATCGATGGTGAAGTGTCTGGTTTAACCTGCACGTTTGGTTTTGTGTAAAGTTGTAGGAGAGAGAAGCAGACGGAGCCTGTTCGCAGTTTATCTGTGCATATTTAGCAGTAGACGCCAGGCGGGGAATGGGCGTATTTCTCCTTGGGAAGGGGTGAGGGGAGTTGATTTGGTGTTCACGTCTGAAGCTTCTTGGTCTTGGAAGTCAACCAGGCTCTGGGGTAAAAACAGATCTGATCCAAGTGCTGCGGTGACTCGGGGAAGCCCCCTCCCAGGGTCCTGGTGAGCGGATCCACCCGGGAGAGCGTGTCCACGGCGGCGGCCGCCTGTGCCCCCCACGCAGTTTCGGGGTGGGAGGCAGTCTGTGTTCCTGAGGAGCAGGTGGGCCCACACTGCTGGTCCCCGATCCTGCTTTGAGCCGTCCGCGGTGAGCGTATGTGACCGCGGCGCCCAGGACGTGCCTCGCGCCTGGCTGTGGTCGGCGGTCTCGGAGGTCTGCGTGCCCCCGTGCGCCCTGCCCCCTACCTGGCGGCTGGGCGTGCAGCGCCAGCCACTCCTGGCCGTCAGGTTTCTGTCAAATGGTTGCAACCTGCAGACACTAACCCTCTGTTTGGGACGCGAGGCGATGTGGCCACTTGTCCGCTCCCCTGGCCTCACCTCGGGCAGCAAAGTGTCTTGTCGGTTTCTCTTACGTTTGCTTTTCTCTGCGAAATGCTTTCCTTGCGTCATGGGCAGCTGTGTAGTGAGAGAGAAGGTCCCATTCTGTCCCTCGGACGCTGTGTCTGCGGGTGGCTCTCCTGGTCCGCATACAGAACGTGGTCCTTCCAGAAGGCCGCTCTCGTCACTTACCCTTACTCTGGCCCCCCCAAGAGCCCACCCACCTTACCCCAGGCGTGTGTGGAAGCAGAGGTGCCCTGGCTCCCAGCGGGCAGCGGCGGAGCCGGGAGGACTCCAGGGGGGCTTCCTGTGCAATCAGAGTGCATGTCCGTGCGGGCTCCCGGTGCAGGGCCTGGATCGGGCAGTATGGTGGGGGGGGACCCCTCGGCCCCGTCTGCTCTTTGGGGCAACTCCGCTGCGTCTCAGGGCCGAGGGGCCCTCCAGAGCCACGGCACGTGTCCCAGGGCCGTGAACCCGGCCGGCCCAGCTCAGGCCTGACCCCCAACAGACCAGCCACCTACACCTGGTGGCCTCACCCCAGGAGGTGAATCCCCCCCGACCCCCCACAGTGCATGTGCTCAGAAGGTCTGGGGTTTTCATCCAAAGTAATTTGTTGGAACAACAGGTCGCTTTTTGAAGAGATTGGTGTGTGTGGTTGCAGGGAGCCGTTGGATACCTGTGCCCGCACGCATCTGACCCGAGCCGGGACCCGCATGTCCCCTTCTAGGAGGGGCTCGGGGCCCGGAGCCTGGGCACCTGCTGCAGGGGCTCTGTGCTCAGCCCACCCTCATGCCCTCCACTGCACGACAGCCCTCAGAAACACACCTGCTTCCTTTGCTCACCGTTCCTCAGAGTCCCTCCCAGTGCTGCCGTCCCTTCCTGTTTCCTGGCCGTGCAGGTACCAGAACGGGTCCCCCACGGCAGCTCTGAGTCTGCCCCCCTGGTGGCTTCCAGGTGGAGGGAGGTGAGTGCTTGGGTTTGTCTGGAGACACGGAGCTGGGCAGCTGGTTCCACCCGGCCCTGGGCCGTGTCCCTCTGCTGCTCGTTTGGGCATCTGTGCCCAGAAGGCGGCTGCAGCATTCCTGTGTCACAGCTTTTTGCGGCGCCGTTGCCGGTGCCCTGCGAGGTGGGCGGGCCGTGGCCCAAGTGCCACCAGGGAGCCCAATGGAATCTGCACCCCACACCACTCATGTCAGTGGCCGTGGGCTGCTGCGTGGTCGGGGCTGAGAGAGGCGGGCCCTGGCGTGTGGATGGACCCTGCTGGCCAGTGGCCCAGCCCGACACGAGGGTGTCCTCAGGCCATGTCACAGCGGCCGCAGCCTGTGGGGGGGGGTGTCTGTGAGGTCCCCACTGTCCCCCAGTTGTCAGAGCCGTCGTGGGGCTCCCCCCGTGGGGGCCCAGGGGGGGCTGCGGTCCACCTACAGATCCCCAGAAGCACCTTTGCTGAAGGGAAACACAGCGCCCCAAGGCCCCCTGGGCGCTCCGAGACCTCTCCCCAGACGTACTGAGGTGTCATTACAAATAAAACGCACGCATTTAACGTGTACGTGATGATTTGACATCCGCGTACGTTGTGAAATGATCGCCACAGTGAAGTAATTAACACGTCCGTCGCCTCTCGTAATTACCACTCTTCCCATTTCTCTCCCTTTGTCGTAATTGGCCCGGCAAAATGGCATTGCAGGGAGACTCTTGCAAAGGTTTGGTGCGTCCATCCGAACGCCTGGTCAGTTCAGAGAGAGGCGGACCTGCGCCCGCGGGACGGCACGGGCCCCTTCCGCTCGTGCAGCGTCCGCTTCGCTCCGGAGGCCGCGGGGGCGGGGGGGGGCGGGGCGGGGGGCAGGGGGGGAGTCGGAGGCAGTGTTTTCAAACTTTCATTGGACTGAAGTCTGGGTGACCTACAACATCATCGTTCTGGGCGTGCGGTGCCGCGACCACGGTTCTGAACGTCACTCGCGCTCCCGCGATGGCGTGCTCACCACCCAGCCCCGCACGCGGTGAGGACGGTGTCATGGCCTCTTGTCCCCCACACGCGGTGAGGACGGTGTCATGGCCTCTTGTCTCTGCCGTACTTTTCTTCCCCATGATTTGCCGCATCCCTGGAAGTCAGTGCCTCCTCAGCCTGTTCATCTGAGTCCCCCGTCCCTCCCCCCGCCTCCCCCTGGTGACCCCTAGTTGGGTCTCAGTGCAGGGGTCTGTTTCTGGTTTTCTGTTGGCTCACGTGTTGGGTCGTTTCCGTTCCAGATGTAAGTGGAGCCACACGGCGTCTGTCTTTCTCTGGTTCACTCGGTGTGACATCCTCTCCATTCATCCGTGTTGTTGCTAATGGCGAGGTCCCATTCCAGGGTGGCCGAGGAGCGTCCCGCGGGTCTGCACCTCCTCCGGCTCGTCCTCAGCCGGCGCACGCCCGGCTGCTCCCGCGTCTCCGCCGCTGTAGGGAACGGTGCGGGCAACGTAGGGTGCCTGGGCTTGTTCGAATGAGTGGTTTCGTTTCCTTCAGGTAAATCTCCAGAAGTGGAATTACTGGATCGTGTGGTACTTCTGTTTTTACCTCTCTTTTTTTTTAATGTTTATTTTGAGAGAGAGAGAGAGACCGCGCGAGCAAGCACACACGTGTGCACACATGAGAGATGCAAGGGGCAGAGAGAGAGAGTCCCAAAGCAGGATGTCTGCACTGTCAGCGCAGAGCCCGGCAAGGGGCTTGATCTCAGGTACCGTGACATCATGACCTGAGCCAAAATTCAGAGTCAGACACTTAACGGACTGAGCCGCCCAGGCGCCGCACTGCTGTTCCTAACTTTTTGAGGACCCCCCCCCCACACACACACACCCCAGATCTCCAGAGCAGCTGCACCAGTTTGCATTCCCACCCGCAGTGCACAAGGGTCCCTTCCCTCCACGGGCTCACCAGCACCTGTGATTGTTTGTGTTTTCGATTCAGGCCATTCTGACAGGCGTGAGGTGGTCTGGGTTTAGCAGCCGTGTGTGTGTGTGTGTGTGTGTCCACAGTGTGTAGTGTTTCCTTCTGGAAGGGGCCCTCCCGTCGAGCCCTCCTGTGGCTTGGCCGCCATCACTTGCCCGTCAGGCCCACACGCCGGGAAGTGCCCCCTCCTTGGCCACATCCAGTTGGTGGCTGTCAGGCGTCACGGCAGTCTCGCGGCTGCCGGCGTGCAGGGGCCCTCAGTGCAGCCCACCTGCCGCTCTGGCGGTGTTTGGATGCGGCTTGGGAGGAGGTTCTACAGGCGTGGAGAAGGCGGTGGGGGTCGATGGCAGCCCTGCTGAGCGAGCGAGGAGGGAGGGGTGAGTGAGTGAGTGAAGCGGTGTGGCCAGAACGTGCTGCCTGGACCGCGAGCACGGGCTGCGGGTTGCCGGGTGCCTGGTCGGGGACGCAGAGGCAGCCGGATGGAACCCTCTTCCTTCTGGGACTTGGAAGCTTGTGGTGGGAGGGGGCCGATAGGGTAGGGGTGAGGCTGGCACGTGGGTGGTGGCTGCACACGTGTGTTGCGCTGCCCTCCTGGCAGTGACAGCCTCCTGTCAGCGCGTGGAGAGCGCAAGGGCCCCCCCTGGCTCCCAGTGTGGCCTCTGCCCTGTCCGAGCCACGTGGCCTTGGGCTGGACCTTTCGTCTGATCTGTGTCCTCATGTGTAAAGGGTACAGCGGATGGGGCACCTGGGGCTCAGTCGGTTAAGCGTCTGACAGGATCTTGGCTCAGGTCATGATCTCACGGTTTGAAAGTTCGAGCCCCGGGTTGGGCTCAACGCTGACAGCCCAGAGCCAGCCGGGATCCTCTGCCTCCCCCTCTGCCCCTCGCCTGTTTGCTCTCCAGCTCTCTCTCAAAATAAAGACAATAAACATTTAAAAAGAAAGTAGTGAATAAAACCTCTGTTGCTGGGATCTTCAGATATTTAAGGATAAAAGATCAAAGTAGACTTCCCGTAACTCTTGGGAAGTTTTACAGGCGAATACCGAAATCGCTTCAGTCTCGGAGTGTGGCCCGTGCCCCATGTTGGGGATGATGTCATTGATGCCCAGATCATTACCCGCAGGGTCTGAATTGGGGGGGTGCAGGAGATCCGAGCATCCCAGGGAGCCCGGTGGGGGGGGGGGTGAGGGCCGAACCCCTGACCGAGGTCCCGTAGCCAGCCCAGGCCGTGCCGGGCCATAGAAACATGGGTTTGTTAAAAGTTAACAAAGCTGAAGTTTCCGCCCCTCGGCCGCACCATCCACGTTTCACGTGCGCAGCGGCCACATTCGGCCGGTGGCTGTCGCCCTGGGCAGCCCAGGAAGGGAGCGTTTCCGTCATCGCAGCGAGTTCTGTTGGACGGAGCTGTGGAGGGCCACGGAGCACTGTTGTGGCCAATATTCTGAGGTTTTGCTAAGAACTTTAATTTCTTCCCAGGAGTCTTCCCGGGTCTTGTAGTTGAAGCTTTTTTCTCGGCTTGTTTTGAACCCAGAGACGCTGGTACCACTGGGGCACACACAGCCCCGTAGGACAGCTTCGGGAAGTGTCGGCGGGCAGAGAGCCCCGTGTGTGTCTCCACGTTTTTAATTCAGGCACTCGTCTTCCCACATTTCATCGTGAACCTGGTTCGTCAAAGAGGAAAGCTGAAGGCGCTGTGCGGGCGCGCGCCCGCCGGGGAGCCGCGGCTAGCGCTGTGGGGGCGCGCCCCCGCCTGGGAGCCGCGGTTAGCTTTTGTTTTACCACATTATCTGTTCTGAGAAGGGACCCCAAAACACGGGAATCCCAGACCCGATGCAGCCTTTCAGTCCACTGCGCATTAGCTCTCCAGGTTGCTCAGCTGGCTCCCAGGCCCCCTTTCCTGGGTCCAGAAGCAGGGGCAGCTGGGAGGCTCAGCCCAGATCTTGATCTCAGGGTCATTGAGTTCAAGTCTCACGTTGGGCTTCATGCCCAGGGTGGAATCTACTTTAAAAAGGGGGGGGGGGGGGGGGAGGAAAACAAGAAGAGGCAAGTGTGAATGACCGTGTTCTGGGTCTCCTCGCAGGTGGAGCTGGAGGTCACGCTGCCTGGAGAAGGGAAGGACCGCATCTTCAAGGTGTCCATCAAGTGGGTGTCCTGTGTGAGCTTACAGGCGTTACACGATGCACTTTCGGGGCGGCTGCCCAGCGTCCCCTTTGAGACGATCCAGGCCCTGGACGTGGTCATGAGGCATTTGCCATCCATGAGGTGAGGCCCGAGGAGCCGCAAGCGGCTGCGTCTGACCCTGAGCGCCGCCGCCTGGCGAGTACAAAACCTCCCTCCAAGGAGGAGTGGGGTTTGGAATTGGGGGTGGCGATGGTCCTGATTTTATGATGAAAATTATAACGATACAAACGTGGAAAACTTTTAATATGAAAATAAATCACCGGGGGTGCCGGGCTGGCTCAGTCGGCAGAGCACATGAGCCTTGATCTCAGGGTTGTGAGTTCGAGGCCCACACGGGGCACAGAGACGGCCTGTCCTCGTGCACCTGGCCATCCTTTCACTCAGCCGACCATGTGAGCCGTGTTGTTGCTCTGGGGCCTTCCTGCGTGGGACCTGTGGTCGCAGGAGGCCACCCCGGCCCCGTTCTGGCCGAGCATCCCCCTCATGGACGGCAGGCCACGCGGTGCACCTTCAGACGGCTGTCTTACTCCAAGGGGCTGCTTTTCTCCCACAGATCGCCGCACTTGAACTTGGTGGGACAGAGGGTGGGGGGACACTTGAATGGCTCACAGTTTCCCGGGTGGGGGCGCTGCAGTAATTGCTGCGTGAGACTGGTGTGCCAGACCTCGGGTTTCTGACCCGGGCCGCCTCCTGCTTCCACGCGTGTGGCGCACAGCAGGGCCTCGGGAGCTGTTGGAACGAACCGGGCACAGAAGGAGCCTCTCTGGGACCCACCGAAGCTCTGAGGCCTGAGGCGAGGGTGGGTGCTCCGAAGGGTCCTGTTAGATTTCTAAGGGGACCCTGGTGTTCTCTGGCTCCAGACTGGGCGGGGGCGACCAGATACCTGGCCGGCTGTCCCTCCGGCCGGGAACCCCCTCCGACCCCCAGGGTATAGTCTGTGAGTGCTCGGGACCGTTGTTGGTGGGAAGGCAGGTGGTGCCAAAGAAAGACGTGAACAGGCGGTTGCCAGTGTTGAATACGTTTTTTAAATGGGTGGCAGGAATTACTGTCAATTCTGAACTTTTGCCTTCTGAGTTCTTTTGAATTAATTACCATGTTACTTCATAATCAGGAGGAAAGCCTACTTTTGTTGTAGGAAAATAATAAAGTGGCAGGATGACCCTGTCCGAGGGGGAGAGCGCACAGTCCCATGGACTGAGCCCCCTCTACATAGCCGTCCCTTTGGGAGCTTAGCCAGGATGCGGCCCCGGTGGCCGGACACAGTCGGCGCTGCTGCTCTGAGGACTGGCTCAGGGGGCCCTGCCCTCGGGGCGCCGCCAGCAGAGGCCCCTGGAAGGCCTGCAAGTCTCCTCGGGCACCGGCCTTTCCGTCCTGCCTCCGCCTCCCCATGCTGGGGTGGGGGGTGGGGTCTCTCCGTGAAGGCGCTGCGTGTCCACAGGGGCGTCCCTGTGGCCCCCAGGGCCCGGGGCTGGTTCGTCCCACAGCCTCGGCACACCCCACACGGCCTGTTTCTAGGAAGGTGTGAGCGCCATAGCCCCGGGGGGTGGGGGGCCTGCGCAGCCACACCCGTGTCTGGGGTCCCGCACACTGAGGACCCTGCCCGCCCTGCTCCGTGGCGAGGCCCTGCATCCCCGGGGCTGTGCCTCCAAGAGCGCAGCTCAGTGACAGCAGCTCAGTGCGGAGAAGGCGGCAGGATTGTTGGCCACAGTGAGCGTCGGCCGGCTTGAGTGGCATGTGACCGGCAAACCCGGGGTCCCCGGTCCCCTGACGGCACGGGGGGGTCTCGTTGCAGGTACACCCCCGTGGGCCGCTCCTTCTTCACGGCGTCCGAGGGCTGCTCCAACCCCCTGGGCGGAGGCCGGGAAGTGTGGTTTGGCTTCCATCAGTCCGTCCGACCTTCTCTTTGGAAAATGATGTTAAACATTGATGGTAAGCAAAGTCCCAGCCGTCGGGGTCGGGGTGGGGGCGCCTCTGCCGCCAGTTCCAAACGTGGCCTCCGTCAAGGCCCGCGCTCCTGGGTCACGCCTGGCCTATCAGACCCCATCAGAGCCGCCTGCAGGGCTCACTCTAGAGAGCGGGGTTCAGGGTGCCGAGGCGGACGCGGGGGTGCACCTCGGGCGGGGCCCAGATGCTGCCTCTGCTGTCTCCCTGTCATTTTCAGCCTGGTTGACCTGAGCGCAGGGTAGCTGACCAGGGGCCGGCCTGACGCGCTGCCTGCATGCCGGTCCCCTCCGGGTTTGGGGCGGCCTGTCCCCCCTGGGAGCTCTCACTGTTGGATCACACGGTGATCCAAGCAGCGGTCAGCTTCCAAGAGTTCTACGCCGGGAGCCAGGCGGACAGCCCAACCTTATGGCTCTGGTGATCGGGTGGGGTTTAGGGTCGTCCTGACCGTGTTGTCAGAGGGTGTTGGCCCTGCCAGAGGGAGGGTCCGGCCGCGCCCGGGTGGCCGGCATGGCAGGGGCTCCCCGGGCACCTCCTGCGTCATGTTTGTTTTCTCTTTCTCCCGCTCAGTCTCAGCAACTGCATTTTATAAGGCACAGCCAGTCATCGAGTTTGTTTGTGAAGTTTTGGATTTTAAAAGTATTGAAGAACAACAAAAACCTCTGACAGATTCCCAAAGGGTCAAGTTTACCAAAGAAATCAAAGGTGGGTCACGGCCTCGCGCGTCGGCCCCGGGGCCTGCTCCCCACTGCCCCTCCTCAAGCCTGCGGGTGGTGGGGCGGGGCAGCAGGGGGTCCCTCCGATGACTCAGCAGAGGTGAACTGAACCCATTTCACAGAGCAGCAGTGATGACGTTCAACATAAACGGATTTCCGTGTAGGGTGAAGTCAGTGACCAGTGGCATCCCGGCCATTGGCTGTTGGGACCAGAGAGCATCCGTGTGGTTCTAGTTGGTACCTCACGCTGTCCTGGCGTGGGGAGCACGCCCTCGTGCCTTGTCGGGTGGCCCTCACAACGCCGGCAGGACACGCGCGCACCCCCCCCCCCGCCCCGCTCTGAGTCAGGGTTCGCTCCGGAAGACACATCCCGAGTGCAGTGGCCTGGCTTGGGCCCAGCCTGGGAGGGCTGGCCAGCACCTGTCACCCACCCCACAGGCCACACCCCCCACCTGTCCTTTCCCGCGGGCTTTCTAAAGGCCATCACCATGCGTACCCGTTGCTAAAAACAATCCTGGGGAAGCGTGACACCTGCGCTGAGCCAACGTGGTCTCTTTCATCTTTAAGAATAGTGTCCAGCCTCTGGCCTTGGCATTTCTGGGGCCGGAGGCGTCCCCGTGGGTGCGATGGGCCCGGCCTGATGGTGCCCCTCCCTCTCAGGGTGAGAACAGCCTCTGCTCAAGCCAGCTAGGCCCCGGCCCCGGGGTGGACCTTGACCCTGAGGCTGGCCCGCTCTGTGTTGTCAGGTCTGAAGGTGGAGATCACGCACTGCGGACAGATGAAGAGGAAATACCGCGTCTGCAACGTGACCCGGCGGCCCGCCAGCCACCAAACGTAAAGGGCCTTCCTGTCCCACCCTCACGGCTGTCCCCTGCTGCCTCCGTGATGACCATGGTCTAGAGCAGTGACCCTTCCGGAGGGGGTTATTTCCTTCAAGCTAAAGTTCTAGCCCTCTATCTCTGGCTCAGTAGAGCCAAACTTCACCTGATGAAATAAAATAAGGGAATGGCACTCGCACGGGGTGGGGACGGGTTGCCAGCTCCCCGTCGATTTTTCTTCTGAAATTTTCAGGCAAGAGAGGGCCGTTGTTTGTTTGCTGTGCCAGTGCCGGGAGGGAGCGGGGGTCCGGAGGCTCTGCGCTGGGTCACAGGTGCGGCTGGTGCGGGGCGGCTGTCCCCTGCCCTCTGCCCTGGCCCCGCGCTGGCTGGCGTGTGCCCAGACCTTCCTGGGCTTGTCCTCTTTTGTCCCGAATTCCTCGCGTGTACTGTAGACACGTGTAGTCTGATTACTGCATGTTACACGCGTGTGAGAAGTCTTCATTTCCCAGCTCCAGAGAGGACAGGGCAGGTTAGGGACGGCCTCCCCAGAGAGCATGGGTCAGTTTTGGCCCCTTGAAGGTCCCCGATCGTGTGCCCCGTTCAGCCCCGGGCGGGCTGGCCGCGTGCAGGGCCGCTGCCTGTCCCTGGGGGCTGACGCCTTCTCTGTCCCCAGGTTCCCGCTGCAGCAGGAGAGCGGGCAGACAGTGGAGTGCACGGTGGCCCAGTACTTCAAGGACAGGCACAAGCTGGTTCTGCGCTACCCCCACCTCCCATGTTTACAAGTCGGACAGGAGCAGAAACACACCTACCTTCCCCTCGAGGCGAGTCTGGGCCCCCCGTGCTGGCGAGGAGGTGCGGGCAGGGCCGTGTAGACAGACACCAGTGGGGAGGGCCCCACCTCTGGTCGTGCCTGCACCCGGGCCTCAGGCTCGTGCCGGTGACACCTGTCACAACTGTCCCCCGTGAATGACACGTGCAGGGACTGCCACGTGTCCATGGAGGACGTGCCGTGCGCCTACCAGGCCGCCCCCATGGGGTACAAGATGCTCAGGGAAGCTCGTTTCTTCCCTTTTTGTCTAAGATTCACTTCCTGCTGCAAAAATCCTGGGAGGAGTAAATGCTAAAACTGAGGCCCTGATTTTAACTCTCTCCTGTCCGTGCCCTCACTTCTCTGTCCCTGTCCGGTTGCTCCAACACCCGGCTGGCTTTCCTGCGCCCCTGTCCAGGAGGCCAGCCTCATTCCAGTCAGCGCGCAGCTTTGTGCCCCCGCCTCAGGAGGGTCCTAGGTCCTGTGCGTGCCGGGCCGGGCTCCCCCGGGAGCCCCTGAGTGGCCCCTGCAGGCGTGCTGATCCTGGTGGGCTCCATGAGCAGACACCGAGCTGGAGGAGAGGCAGGGCCAGGGCGCTAGCCAGCCCCTGCCCACCAGCCCCCTGCACCTGCCAACGCCCTGAGTCTCTCCTCCTCCGCAGGTCTGCAACATAGTAGCAGGACAGAGATGTATCAAAAAGCTGACCGACAATCAGACCTCAACGATGATCAGAGCGACTGCCAGGTCAGCGCCAGATCGGCAAGAAGAGATCAGTAAGCTGGTGAGCGCCTGGGGCCTGGGGACACCCTGGGGAATGTGGTCCGTGGCGCCCAGGGCGGGGGAGCCCCTGATGCTTCGGACGGACACAGCTTCTTTCCTCTTCCCTCTTCCAGATGCGAAGTGCAAGTTTTAATACAGATCCGTACGTTCGTGAATTTGGAATCATGGTCAAAGACGAGATGACGGATGTGACGGGCCGGGTCCTCCAGCCTCCCTCCATCCTCTACGGGGGCAGGGTACGTGCCTGGCCGGGGCAGGGCCGGGGTGGGGAGGGCGCCTGTGGGTGTCTGCACACGTGTCTGCCGCTCAGTGATGGAGCAGTGTCTTTTGACCCTGCTGAGGCCGGACCCGTGACCAGGGGTGTAGACTGTGGTCTAGGCGCGGGACTGTTCCCACCTGGGGGGAAGCCGGTGCACGTGAGGGGGCCTCCTGAAGGATGGGGCTGCCTTGGCGGAGTTGGCAGGTTTTCAGGATTCCCCTGATCCCTGGATCTTTTCAACAGGTAATTTTTATTATCCTGTCAACATCTGAAAAGCGTTATTCTCTGTGTGCTGGGCCGGTGACGAGTTATTTTTCAGAAGTTTATGCTGCTTTTCTGTTTTTTTAACTTCTGTTTCAGACGAATTTGGTGGCAAACAGCCATCAGTCACTCGTGTTTTTGTCCGTTTGTTGTTGCCCACGAAACGCCGGGCTGTTCTCAGTGCGTGATAGGGTGTGCTGTCCACGGGGCCGCGACGGAGCTCAGGAGAAGGGTCTTGTGCTCTTCCTCGGGGCTGTCCCCCCACCCCCGGGTGCAGAGCACAGCCCTCCCCAGGCCTTGGCCTCGCAGACCGCGGGCGCTCACGGAAGCATCTAGCTGGCTCTGTACCTTTGACGCGCGTCCTCAGGACCGGTGGCAAGGTCTGGGTTTTGTTTGTAGGGTTTTTCTGTTTCTTATTGTAAAACATAGGCTCTGCTTTTTCAAATGTTCCGGAGTTCATAGGCGCCCGGGGGGCTCAGCCACTTGAGCGTCCTGACTCTTGGTGTTGGCTCAGGTCCTGATCCCAGGGTCGTGGGACTGAGCCCTGAGTCGGGCTCTGCACTGACAGTGCTTGGAATTCTCTCTCTCCCTCTCTGAAAAAATAAATGAAATGAAATGTTCCGAAGTTCATAAGCTACACAGAACTACAGGAAAGGGGCACTTGCCGGCTCCATCAGAAGAGCATATGATTCTTGATATCAGGGTCATGACTTTGAACCCCACATTGAGCGTGGAGTCTGCTTAAAAGAGAAAGAATTACAGGAAGAAGTCTCTTTCCCTCTGTCTCGGGTGCTTTCCCAGGAAGTGACCAGGGTTTGCAAAACTGCCATTTTTCCCCACCCCTTCCCGTGCAAATAGTGACGTCTTAAATCCACTTCTTTTTACCTACCACCTTCTCATAGAGCCCGTAGAGGTCCCCGAGATGGTTCCGAGCGTATGTGCTACGAGGCGTGAGGTGTTCCGCGTGCCCATCCTGGCCCCCAGCCTCTGAAGGGCTGCCGGGCAAGGCTCCCTCGTGAACCTGTTTCCAGACACCGTGCAGACACACTGCACCTTTTCTGAACCCTTTTTACCACCGTAGGAGGAAGAGCGATTCTTTTCTCGCAAGTGGGTGGAGAGCTGCCTAGAAGGGCCCATATTACGCAGTGAAACCAAGATCATAAACCTGGTTTTCCACTGCGCCGGCACGCGTCTCTTCCACCATTCTGCCTCTTAGTAAATACAGGAATTATCTGGAAAATAAAGTTGCTCTTGTAATCGTATCTTGCAAAAACATTAGAATTGTAGGGATTGAAAGTTTATAATGCGTCTTTGAAAAAAAATGGTTGAGAGAGAGAGAGAGAGAGAGTGCTCACAGCAGGAGAAGGGCAGAGAGAGGGAGCGAGAATCCCACACAGGCTCTGTGCTGCCAGGACAGAGCCCAGTGCAGGCTCAGTCTCGTGAATTGTGAGACCATGACCTGAGCCGAGGTTAAGCGTTGGATGCTTGGGCGCCTGGGGGGCTCAGTCAGTTAAGCCTCTGACTTCAGCTCAGGTCATGATCTCACGGTCCGTGGATTCAAGCCCCGTGTCGAGCTCTGTGCTGACAGCTCAGAGCCTGGAGCTGCTGCTGATTCTGTGTCTCCCTCTCTCTTTGCCCCTCCCCACTCATGCTCTGTCTCTGTCTCAAAAATAATAAAACATTAAAAAAAAAATTTTTTTTTGAAGAGATGGACACTTAACTGACTGGGCCACTCAGGTGCCTCAATGATGCTTCTAAATGAACAGATTTTTCCAGATCTCTGAAGCGTTTTAATGAGAGCCAATACACCTCGTCACCTGTGCTACTTGTCAGTGGTCAGAGCAGAACATTAAATGGCCCTCAGGGGACATTCGGCAATGTCTGAAGGCTGGCCTCTGGTGGCAGAGACCTCGGGCGTCCTGCAGCGCACCGGGTCGTCCAGATGTCCGCAGTGCTGCGGTTGAGAAACACAGTGTGTGTTTGCGGAGCCCAGAACACCGGGCTGTAGTGGGGCCTTCTCTTACGAAGCCAGTGGGACCACAGTAGGCTGGTGTTACTTTTGTAAATTAAGAACGCTTGCCACTAAAGACAACTGAATGACGGGACTCAGATGCGCCCGTCCTTTGGAGGTGCCCCCGGTGAATGGCCCCGCCTCCTCCCCCCGGCCCCTCCCAGTTGCCCTCGTCCCCCAGAATCACCTCGGGGACTTCCGGGAGTGCTGGGGTGGCGTTGCCGAGGCCTGGTCCTTTCTGGTTGGGAGATGACAAAATCAGGCAGACGCATCGCTTGCTGTTTCTTCACAAGTGGGAGTAGTTTCCGTTCTCAAACGGCCGCAGGTAGTGGTGCGGGGAGTGGAGCTGAAGGGCCCCGGCTGGCTGCTCCCCAGCCCACGACTGGGAGGAGGCACTTGCCTTCCCTTCCCTGGCGGCCTCTGTGCCCTCGGAGGCGGTGAGATAAACGAGAGCTTGTTCTGAACCAGGAAGCCTTCCTGTAGCCTCTCAGGGTCCTTCCGTTCTTCCGGGCTCCCCTCTAGGTTGGGTGCAGCTCTGGTCTCTCTGCAGTCTGTGGCCTGCCTTCACTCCTCCCTCCGTGCCTTGTTCCATTCTTTGCCTGCCC
>NC_043714.1:75570623-75603498 GCF_006229205.1 Suricata suricatta | reverse complement strand
GGGGCGGGGCGGGGCGGGGCCGCTGGGGTGAAGCGGAGGTGGGGGCTGGGGGCGGGGCGGGGCCGCTGGGGGTGGGGCAGAGGTGGGAGCCGGGGGCGGGGTGGGGCGGGGCTGCTGGGTGTTGGTGGCAGGAGTCCATAACCTTATCCCTGCCAGAGGACAGGTGCCCGGGATGGGCCTGAACAGGAGACGTGGGCTGCCTTGAGGCTGCTTTTACTTCTCAGACTCACTAGTAGAGGGTGGAGAAGCAGTGCTGGTTATATAAGAAATAAGACAGAGAGTGAAGAATAAGTTTGAAAATTAGATTGAAAAGAAAATTATTCTCAATGAACTCAAGTTACTTTAAAAAAACCACTTCAGCTTCTTATTCCTGTATCCTCCCGGCCTGGCCCGAGCTTCGGACCCTTAGCACCGTACCCAGGACGCTCTGGGGCTCCAGGGTCTCTAGATCTCACCTTAGCTCCTAATCTCAGGGCTGCGAGTTCAAGCCCTGCACTGGGCTCTGCGCTGGGTGTGAAGCCTACTTAATACTTAAAACATAAAAATGAAAACCATAGAGCTTTGTTACTCACGCTTTTGCACTGAGCACGCCTCATGGGGAGAATTAAGCCTTGCTTCCCATTGTCTTGGGTGGGAGCCGGAAGAAACTGAACGCCCAAGAAGTAAAGCTGTTGACAGTGTAGCCAAGGACTGCTCTGAAAACGCAGTGGCTCAGAAAGTTCTCGAGAGCGGACGTCGAGGAGACAGGCTGTCTGTCGGAGGCGTCCTCCATGCCGCCGGCCGAATTCGCTGGAAGCACAGAGCAGCTCAGCTAACAAGTGGGTTAGGGCCTGAACACCAGGTGCCTCTCTTCCCCGCACCCTGGCCTTGGCTCCTTGGCTTCGTGTTGCCGGGAGCCAGAAGGCCCTGCAGCGAGTCTACCTGTAGATGAGATGCGGACACAGCCCACACTCAGGTCCAGAGGTCGAGCCCCGGCCCCGTCAGAGCGCAGGGTCCTCCCCCTTCCAGGGCGGGGCGGCGCTGTGTTTATTCCCAGGTTTAAAATAGCAGCTGCCGACCTGCGTCCCCTCCCCAGCGGTGGCTTCACCAGGCCTGCTGGCCCTCGCTGTCACTCTAGCGGGCACTTATTTTGTTCTCGACCACAACTGTCACCCCAGTCAGGTTGTACACAGCGGGGGGTGGGGGGAGCGGCCAAGGCGACAGGCCATTCACGGTTTCTGCTCTGACCGTGTTGGCCATTCACGGAGTCCTGGCAGTGGTGCCGGAACCGGGGAGCTGGTTGGGCCTGCCGAGCCGGTGGCAGCTGCTCTGGGCCTGCTCTGGAAGGACAGCGCTGTCACCGTGCCCGGTGTGTCCCCGGGTGCTTGTCGTTGGAAGCCTTCTGTCTTATCACGAGAATAGCCGCAGGCGGCTTCTCCATGCTCCACACATGTACCCGGCATAGCCCACGCCTGTCCTCGGCCTACCCCTTTCCCATGAGTTAGCACACCGACAGCCATGTCTGGGTCTTGAACCTAAATTCAGATGTCAGTGACAGTGGTTTGGGGTTGCTGGTTAAAGCCAGGCCCTTGACTCGGGACCTCTGACCGGTCTGGACTCTTCAGACCCGTGCGTTCAAGTCTGACGCCCCTTCTGCAGGTCCTTCACGGAGCAGCTCAGAAAGATTTCCAGGGATGCCGGGATGCCGATCCAGGGCCAGCCGTGCTTCTGCAAGTACGCCCAGGGGGCGGACAGCGTGGAGCCCATGTTCCGGCACCTGAAGAACACGTACGCCGGCCTCCAGCTGGTGGTGGTCATCCTGCCAGGCAAGACCCCTGTCTACGGTAGGCTGGGCCGTCCGGCTGGCTTTGCTTGTGACCTCCGCGCGGGTGTGGTGCTGAGGGGGCGCGGATTTGCTGGTTTCTGGCCCGTCTGTGACCTCAGAAGGGGGCTGGGCTCTGATGGCTGCCGCCTGCCCTGGTCACGTCCAAGGCCAGAGTTCCCAGAGGCGAGAACGTGCCGGTTTTTCTGTCCCCACCGATGTGAATGTGGCTGGACGGAGGAAGGTGCCCACAGTGATGGCCACGTGAGGTCTCTGTGCCCACCTCGGAGCTTTCTGGAAGCTCAGCAGAGTCCTTCATGCCTGAGGGCGGGTGCACGTCCATTCAGCTGACACTCCCCCAGCATCTCTGATGATGCCCGGGCCTAGAGAGTTCAGAGAGACCTTGCCTAGCCCTCCATCAGAAAGCCCCAGGGCGGTGGCTGGTCTAGACCTGTGACCCCAGGGCAGGCGGTAGCGCAGGCTGCTGTTGGAGAGCCATTGAAAACTAAGCGCTGGAGGGGGGCGCCTAGGGGGCTCAGTTGGTTAAGCATCTGACTCTTGGTTTTGGCCCAAGTCATGATCTCATGGTTTGTGGGATCCAGCCCCAGTCTGGGCTCTGTGCTGAACCTGCTTGGGATTCTTTCTCTCTCCCTCCCTCCCTCTCTCCCCCTCCCCTGCTCATGCTCTCTCTCTCTCAAAATAAATAAAAATGTTTTAAAAAGAAAAAAAAGCCGTACGGGAGCCAGAGGCACCCAGTGGAGGAGGTGTTGGAAGGAGAACCCGGGGGCGTGTGGGGTGCCGGGAGGCTCGCCAGCTCGTTCCCAGTTAGACAGTGACAGAACCAGAAGCATAAAGGCCACATTTCTCCCTTCCAAGCTACAGACGCAAAGAACAAGGAACCTGCTGTCAGTGTTCCCATCCACACGTCACCTGTTTGCACGGGCCTGCCCGGGGAGCAGCTGACAGCTGCTGCTTGAAAGAATCCAGAACCCAGGGCCTCGGCCTAGATAGCTCTTTGATGTCAGGCTCACATTTGCTGCGGATTTCGGGGATGCCGGTGTCTATTTTTAACCACCCCAAGCTCCGTGATGGGGTGGGCGGGCCGTGCCCCGCTTCCAGCCTGGCTGTGCCCAAACAGCCCTGCAGCCTGGAGGCGCCCGAACAGCCTTCCTCCCCGCTGAGGAGCCAGCCCTGCCCCCACCTCCCTGGCCCAGGGAGCCTGGGCTGTGCCGGAGCCAGAACTTGAGCCCCGGGCCCTGATGTCCCTGCGCCCCGGCCATGGCCGCGGCTGCTGGGGTGGCGCGCCTGGGCCCCTGTGGGGGAAGGTGAGGGCTGCCGGTGAGCGCGTCTTGGGTGCTCCGCAGCCGAGGTCAAGCGCGTGGGAGACACGGTGCTGGGGATGGCCACGCAGTGTGTGCAGATGAAGAATGTGCAGAGGACCACGCCACAGACCCTGTCTAACCTCTGCTTGAAGATCAACGTCAAGCTGGGTGGCGTGAACAACATCCTGCTGCCCCAGGGGAGGTAAGGCCCCTCCCCCCACTACCCGCCATGCGCAGGGTCGTCAGCGTGGTTCCCCATGGGGTGGGGCAGTGCACAGGCCGGCTACCATCCTGCACGCACACACCGGGAAGTAAGGCACGGGCTTGGCGGCTCCTTGTCTAGGGAACAGGGGCGTCTGCAGGTCACTGAGTGCCGTGGCCAGGTTCCCTGAGTGAGGCCCAGAGGGAGGGGTCCTAAGGCATGGGACGGGACAGCGGTGACGGGGGTGAGCAGGGCGGGACACGAACCTCCCTGACAAAAGCACGCCTTCTGGAGCAGGGAGCAGCCTCCCGTCTCCCCAGCCAGGCCGGCGACGGAGGCCGCCTGATGCGGTCAGAGCTGCCAACGCAGCCCTTGGGGCGGAAGAGCACGCTGTTGGCAGATCCCAGGCCAGGGCCAGGGGCTGGCAGGGGTGGGGTGGGGCGGGGCTGCGGGGTCCTCCAGTACCCCCCAGCCTGGCATGGGGCCCTGGACACGCCATGGGGGAGGGCCAAGGTCAGCTCTGTCCCCCTGAGGGCTGGCCGGCCTCTGCTGCAGCCACGAGGGGTTCCATGATGCCCAACGTGGAGGAGGTTTTCTCAGCGAGGGGTCTTGGTGGTCGGGGTAGCGTCTGGAGGGGAATCAGGTAAAAGCCGATTACTGGCCACCCTCTTCTCAGAATCGCACTGCCCTCGGGTAGAAGTGGCACTCATGAGGACCCAGCAGCCATCGCCGCTTCTGTGTGTTTGGGGGAGAGGCGCTGGGAGGCCTGGCTGCGTGAGGACCCCTCGGGCTGCCTGCACGGCCCCCCTGGGCGAGCGTCTGTGCTCCGTCCGGGCCTTGTTGACCACGGAGGCTCTGGCCAGCCCCCGTGGACCGGGGCCCGAGCGCTGCCGTTCCTAGCAAGCCCGCAGTGATGCTGTGGCCCAGGGACCGCACCCCAAGGAAAACCAGGGACGCTGTGAAGTGGATTTAGTAGGTTGCTGCCCTGGAGGAGGAGGGGGAGTGGAAAGAACCTGAAGTTCGGGCCTGACAGCCTTGAACTTGGAGCCTGGCTCTGCGAGGCGAGGTCCATCCACTCAGGTTGTGGGAAGGAGTGAGGAACTGTGGCGAGCAGGGGTGAGCTCAGGGTGCCGATGGCTTAGCAGACAGGTCTGGGTTTCCCGAGCTTGGGCCACAGCAGTGAGTGCAGGAGAGGGGAGGGGTGCCAGCCCCCTCGAGGGAGGACCGGGCACATGGGACCTGACGGGGGAGCACCAGCGACATCACGGGAGGGACGACGGACCCAGGAGGGTGAGGGCAAGGAGCTTGCGTTCTATGGCCAGTCTGCGGGGGGAAGGTGGCAGCGAGCAGATGGTAGCAAAGGGCTGAGGGGCCCGGGGATGCTGGCAGGGGCCGGAGGCGCCTGCTGGAGCACCCTGTTCTAGAAGCCTCCTCCAGCTCTGGGTGGAACGGGACCAGGCAGCACCTGCGTCCTCTGGGAGGGGGGCCGACGGTGCGGGCGGGGGAGGGGGCCCAGACACGGGTGTTTGGAAGATTGCGCTGCAGGGCCTGCTTGTGGGTTGGGCTTGGGCTGTGGAAAGTGTGCTGGACAGGGGCTCACAGGTGGGTGGGTGGAGCCAGGGATCCTGTTTAGGGGAACCCAGCAGAGAGGTACGATTAGAGTCACAAGGCTGGTGAAGTCGCAGGTTCCCCAGGGCAGGGTGTGAACAGGATGGATGCCAGGGCTCCTACCTTGGGGAGTTCAGGGTTAAAAGGTTGTGGAAACGGGGAGCCAGCAGTAGAGCCCCCCACCCCCACCCCCAGAAGGAGACCTAGCCGTCCCTGGACCCTGTGTCACATGGTGCCACCACGGAGCCTGGTGTGATGAGGTCTCAAGAGAGTCTTGTTGCCACGGGAGCAGGAAGCCTGGTGGGCGGGGCCTGCCGCTGGTTGGGAGGTGATGAGCGGGTTGAGCTAATGAGGAGCTTGGGCACACGGCTAAGGAACAAGGGAGAGAACCGTGGAGAGGAGGGAGCCTGGTGAGCGGGGTTCCCAGGCAGGCGTGGTCTTCCTTGTTGGAGGAGTGAGTCAGAACTGCGGTGCAGACGCCAGGAGCACGGGGAGGGGGGAGGAAGGAGGGGGCAGGGGGAGGAGGGCGCAGCACTGAGCAGGCTGCTCCTGCTGGAGCCTGTGCCTGGTCTCTTCACACTGGGGCGAGCGAGGCGGCAGACGGAGGAGCTGTGTCCCACGGGAGCCCCGCAGGGGCCGTCTCCCCGGTGACTTCACCTCCTGCTGGGGCTGGCGAGCACACAGTGGGTGCTGTCACCGAGCAGGAAGGACGCTGGCGTCAGCAGCTCCTGGCGAGCGTGGTGGGCGCTGAAGGCGCTGACATGCGGGTGCCCGTTCAGTCCTCACAGGACCGTGGGAGGGAGGTCTTGTGTTGTCTCCGTCTTCCAGGAGGGAAAAGTAAGCCACAGAGAGGGGGGGGCTTCAGAATGCAAAGCTAGCGAGTGACCCCACGCTCCCCACCGCCATGCACACGGCCTTTTGGGGAAGGTGCTGGAACCCAGCCTCTGAAAGAGGCAGGGAGGCCCGCATCGGTATGCCCACTTGGGGCAGCTTTGCCTCCCGGGAAACCTGTGGTGATGTCTAGAGGCGTTTCTGGCTGTCGGGACAGGGGAAGTGCCCCGGCCCCTCGTGGGCGGGGCGTATGGAGGCTGCTGAACACCCAGAGAGGTGACCAGGCCCCGCGCGGCGGCCGAGCCTGGGGAGACCCGGGCGGAGCGGGGCTGGGGTCCAGGCGGGCAGCGAGGTGCAGGGTCTGCTGCCGTTTAGACGTGATCTTAATGCGTATCATTTCAGTGCATTCGATCACTGTGGAGACCGTCAGGTGTTTCCAGACTCCTCTCTGACCCCGGCCTCTGCAGCTGTCCACACCGGACCGGTGGTGTTAGTCTACACTCCCCCTGCCTGCCCCCCTCCCCGCCCCCCCCCCCCGTCCTGCCCTGGGTAATTCAGAAGCGAATCTCAGACCCCGCATCACTTTATCGGTGAGGTCTTTGGTATGGACCCTTAAAACATAAGACCTTTTTACACACACGGCCACAGTGCCTGTGCCCCATGAGTAGCACTGGCACCGGTGTCCTCGGGGGTCCAGCCTCAGGTGCTCCAACTTCCCTCCGCAGGCCACCTGTGTTCCAGCAGCCTGTCATCTTTCTGGGGGCTGATGTCACCCACCCACCCGCTGGGGACGGGAAGAAGCCTTCCATCGCTGCCGTGAGTATCTGCACTTCCCGCTGGGCCCTCTGGTGACGTCCTACCCCATGTGGGACCCTCACCCTGGCCTAGCAGCCTGTGGAGCGGGGGCACGTGGTCCCCTTGTAGTGTGTGACCAGAGCATCATGGAAAACGGGTATTTGGAGGGGACACTGCCCGTGGCTACTGATGTCCTAGAAGCAGTAGGTCAGACCACACGGATCTGGGGGCAGGGCCGGCAGCGTGGTGGCTCCGGTCCTGCTGGGCCCCATCTGCGGCCCAGGCTCCCGGAGCGCCCACAGCCGCTGCTTTCGGGAGGGGCAGCATGGTGGCTTTTGTGGGTGGGGTGGACTCAGCCTGTGGAGCGCAGCGCCAAGGGTATTACCTGCAGCTGTCTGACGGGACACCCTGTGTCCTGCAGCCCAGTGGAGGGAGGGAAGCCTCAGGCTCAAGGTCTGTGTCCCCGGCATAGCCAGTGGGGACTGCTGGAGTGACTTCTGGCCTGCGGTGTGGTCTGTCATTGGCCTGACACCACCCAACGTGGCTTGTCACCCTCCAGACTAATCTTAAGACTGCTGTCACCTTCTTCGCACCTGCTGCATGCCAAGCTGTGGGCCGGGTGACTAATGACACTGAGTTGTAATCTCGTGGGGTCAGTACTAGTCTCCTCAGTTTACACATGAAGTCCAGAAAAGCCAAACTCAGTTGCTCGAGAGACATGGCGGAAAACCCAGCTCCAGACCCCCCGAGGCTCGGGGTGAGGTCTGAGCTGTGCGGGGCAATAGGGGGCCGCCGTGCCCCCAGGCCCCCACGTGGAGGGGCTTTGAGTCCTCGCTCTTGCTAGAGCAGCCACAGATGCAGGTCCCCAAGGTGTCATGTGTGGACAGGGCCCTTGAGGGGGCTGATCCCCAGCTGGAAAGGCCGGGACCCCCAGGAGGTGCCGGCTTCCCTGAGGACCCTCATCGGCCCCCAGCAGGAAGTGTCCGGAGTTACTCAGGCCGAGTTCCTTTATCAAGTCCGCTCAGGTCCTGTGATTCCTGCTGCCCAGCTCGGTGGTCTAGACCCTCCGCTTCCTGCTTCTACTGCAGTCTGACCTTGTTAGATGATTTTCAGCCCGCCCTTGTTTGATTGGCCAAGAGCACAGCAGGCCCCAGGGCACAAGTGTGTCCTGTTCCTCGTGCCAGCGTGCCTTCGGGGTGGCCTGCCCCTTCTGGGGTTCAGGATCTGGGGTGTGCGCTGATTGGCAGCCAGCTTCTCTGGGGGAGCCGTGTGCCTGCAGGGAACCTGATACAAGTTGTTCTCTTGGGGCTGGTGTAGTTCAGCCCCGTGTGATCACCAGCGGAGTAAAGGTTCAGGATACTTGCCTATTTTTTATTAGATACTTTCAGGAAACTCTTTTTTTAATTTTTAATGTTTATTTTTAAGAGACAGCGTGAGCAGGGGAGGGTCAGAGAGAGAGAGGGAGACACAGAATCCGAAGCGGGCTCCAGGCCCTGAGCTGGCTGTCAGAGCCCAACGCAGGGCCCGATCTCACACACAGCAAGATCGTGACCTGAGCGGAAGTCAGACGCTTAACATGCTTAACTGACTGAGCCTCCCAGGCGCCCCCACTCTAAGCAGACCTTAACTCCTTGCAGCGTATTTATGAGCACTGTTGCCCACGCACTAAAAAGACACATAAAGGCGGCAGGTTCACATCTGACAAGCCGCTGTCCCTTCCCCGAGATGTGAAGAGGGTGGAGGCCAGTCTGTCCACCCCCAGTCCCTTCCCCGGCGCAGACCCAGAGGAGGGGGCTTCCGGCAAGTCCCGCCAAGGCTGCTTGCGCGTCCCGGCAGGTCGTGGGCAGCATGGACGCGCACCCGAACCGCTACTGCGCCACCGTGCGGGTCCAGCAGCACCGGCAGGAGATCATCCAGGACCTGGCCACCATGGTCCGCGAACTCCTCATCCAGTTCTACAAGTCCACGCGCTTCAAGCCGACCCGCATCATCTTCTACCGCGACGGCGTCTCCGAGGGACAGTTCCAGCAGGTGGGCTGCCTCTGGGTCACCGTTTGTCCCCTGCGACGGCTGGCCCGGTTCTCTGGTGCAAACAGTGATGGGATTTCCACCCGCCTCACGGTTTATCGGGCCAGGGAAGTGGATGTCGGGCCAGCGGGTCTGCACCGGGCCTCGAGGGCGGTGCGGGGCGTCTGGGTCTGGGTCCGCACATGCAGAGGCTTGGTGGTGGAGGGTCTGTAGGGCGGGGACACGGTTTTGTCGGGGGGTCGCCGTGTGTAGCCTGGAAGGTGGGCTGCAGGGTGGAGACCACAGAGGCAGGTGGGGTCGGGAGGGGGGCTGGGCAGGGGCCCCTCTGGAAGGAGGGGTAACGGGACCCGCCGCCATCCGGGTGCAGAGCGCTCGGCGGTGTCTCGGGCGACGTGTGGATCGCGGGCCCAGCCGCTGCCATCACGCACGGGGAGCGGTGGAGGAGAGGCGAGGGGACGGGGAGACTGTGCTCTGCTCCCGGGCACCTGCCTGGTGACCTGCGGTCGGCACTGAACCCGTCCTAGCCCAGTGCTCGGGGGCCCAAGGCCCGGATATGTCTCCTCCACCTGGTCCAGGCTAATTCCACCTCGGCATCTGCCCCGTGGAGGACATGGGCAGGGAAGGCACCAGATACAGGGGCCCGTGTCCGACCCTGCAGAAGAAGGGTTTCCCGGGAGCCACGCCGGGATGTTCCGGAAGCCCCGGCCTCCTTGACAGGCAGGATTGAGCAGGACTGCCTGGGCCTTCCTGGTCCAGAGTGGAAGCAGCGGCTTGTCCCCCTGAGGCCCACGGTGGGCGCGAAGAACAGAATCGACACTTGTGGCCGGGGCCCCTCAGAGCTGGGTGGGGGCGGGGGGCCAGGGTGTGCCAGCCGACCCCGTTAGGCACCTCTTGTGCAGAACCTCTTGGGTTCCATCAGTCGGACATGCTCTCCCAGCATCGGTACCCCCAGCCCGCTCAGCCTCGGCCACAGCCGTCCCCACAGGGAAGGGGTCTGCACCTTTCTGTTCTCGTCGCTCTGTGGCCTTACGCGGGGGCTTACGGAATTACCACAGTGGGCATTTGTGAAACATCATGGCGTGACCTTCAGTCGGGACGGTGGTTGGAAATCTGAGGCGTGTGGTCCCCAGGGTGGCCTTCAGCCCAGCGTGAGCCGATGTGAGCCTGCTCACCTCTGGAGCAGGTGGAACCTTGTCTGCTGTCACTGCGCCTGGCGGCCGGGGGCCACGTGCAAGGCGCTGTGTGCATTACTTCAGTCTTCGCAGCAGGCCTGCGAGGTGTAGGATGTTCCTGTTTTAGAAGTGAAAAGAGTGGGCATGAGAGAGGGTATGTGGCCTTCCCAGAGCCACATGGCTGCGTGGTCGGGGGGCCAGGTCTGAACTGCGGTCCAGCTCCCAGGCCGGTGTGTGTGCTATGAGATGTTCCCCCATCTCTCCAGTACGGAACACAAGGTGCCTGAATGAGTTTGTTCCTCCGTCTGTCTCCCATTGTACCTCGTTACCCCCGTGTAGTCACTGAGCACTTAGAACATTCCAGAAAACCTGAGCACTGTGATGCATTATCTCATTTAAACCACTTAACCACGAGATCTGGGTCTCATTTGCTCAATTCCATGAATGAAAAAAACAGCACAGCAAGAAAGCAGAGGCCCGCGGCTGCCAAAGGGCTGGTAGAGTGTCGTTCCGAGCTCCGGCTCCCGTCACATAGCACGTGCCACCAAGGGATGCAGCCGGAGGTAGAAAGAGGCTGAGAAAACACCAGCATCCTCAAGCGTGCCTTCTCCCCCCCAGGTTCTCCACCATGAGCTGCTGGCCATTCGCGAGGCGTGCATTAAGCTGGAGAAGGACTACCAGCCAGGCATCACGTTTATAGTGGTGCAAAAAAGGCACCACACTCGGCTCTTCTGCACCGACAAGAATGAGAGGGTAAGGCTCTGGCCAGAGGAACGGCTGGACGGTGACCCTGGGGTGTGGGGACGCGGGTCTCTGCTCAGCCCTCGGCTTGTGCCGCACAGCAGAGCGCCAGTGTGGTCCCGCTGTTGCTCTGGGTGTTTCAGGACACCCGTTCTGGGGGTTCTGTGGGGACCCAGCCTCGGGCGCTAGAGGAGGGCTCTCCTGGGTCTGGTGGGACATTTGGACCCACAAATCCCACAGGCCTGGGACAGGTCCGGACAAGAGATGCCGTTTGTCCAATAAAGAAATTACCAGAGAGCTGGCTCAGAAAAAGGTCCAGTGAGCAACCATGGCAATGGACAGAGTAGGTGGAGTATGGCAAACTGGGAGCCCTCGGGAGGTTGGTGGCGGCTCTGGGGAGCCAGTCCGGGGGTACGTCTCCCGGCCATCCCAGAATAAGGAGCGTGAGGGAGAAGCAAGATTCGTAGATGTAACTGCTGAGGATTCTCCACAGTTGAGGAAAGGCAGGAATCCTGTGGTTAAAAGTACTTTCCGTGGTTCCAACGGGATAAATAAAAATAAATATACACGTAGACATACTGCTCTAAACCGCCCAGTGTCAGGTAGCTGCCTAAGGAAAGGGGCCCCCCAGAAGAGGGGAGAAACACTGCACTGAGAGGCCAGCAGCCCTCCGCGTGGCCGGCCCCCACAGCACCGGGGCCAGGACGGCAGCCGAGAACGCTGACAGTGCAGATCGTCAGAGAAAGGGATCCTTCGTCGCCGTCACAGGGATGATCTACCCAGAAGACAGAACAACCCAGCTTAGACGTCACACTATGACCTAAAATAACATGGCGAGGGGGAAAGAAACCAGTGTAGCAACGAAGCGACAGAATTCCAAGGAGAAACGGGCAGATCCACCATCAAGGAGGTATATTTTAACCCCCCACTATCAGAAACTGACACGGGCGCAAATGAGTAAAAGCTAGAAATGGGAAGCCTGGAGCGACCACACCAGATCTGGTGGTTAGAGCCATGGACAGCTCAGTTCATGTGCACGGCTCATGGAGGTTGCCTCGTACCGGGTCGCAAAAGCGATCTCGGGTGATTCCCAGATCTCAGTGTTGGGTAAACCACATTTTTGTGTGTGTGTCATATAATTAAATTTGAAGGGGACAGTCGAGCTAACAGGACATTTAACCAAGCCTGAGTTGTTGACGTCTCTTCTAAGTAGTACATGCATTAAAGATGTAAAGAAAATGAAAATACAGAGCAATCACAACTGGATAAAAACAAGCATTTCACATCAGACTTCACACAGTGTTTGGAGAGAAGCATATAGACTTAGAAACGTTTGTTGGAAAATAGGAAAGAACCTTGAAAGAAGCCTGAAGGTGCGGAAGGACAGAAGCGAAGTGCCCATCCTGGCACGGGGGTTGGGGGGGGGGGGGGCTGAGAGCAGCCGTGCGTGGGCGCCTTCGCTCCGTGGCCTGTGAACCGCCCCTGCCAGGAGGGCTCAAAGCTGGCCTGTTGCGAGCCCACCCCCCTCCCAGAACGGAAGGTAATGAAGTGGAAAGTGAGGACAGAGCAGATTAACAAACAAAACCTTCTTTGAAGATAGGTAAACCTAGCAAGACTCAACAAAGCAAAAAGAGGAAACTCTACCAATTCTAAGACCAAATAGAGAACTTTGTGTGACCTCAGAAAGGGGTGTGTGTTACTTAAATCATGGGATAGTAACAGCTTTGTGCTGATAGATAGTTCAGATAACTTAGAAATAGAACTGTTTGTGCAGTTACATAAATTACTACAATCAGCTCAGGAGGATAATCCAGTCGTTTCCAAAAGGCATCAGGCCCTGAAAGTTTTACAGGCAAGCTTTACCAAACCTTCAAGATTAGATGATTTTAAAGTATGACAGAGAATAGGAAAAAAGAGGAAGGTACTTAGTTTATGAAGTTTATCCAGATTCTTTATAGGCAAGTTTTACCAAACCTTCGAAGAATAATCTTACACAAAATATTTTTGAGAAGGAGACACTTCGGGGGACTTGTAAGTTATCCTGATAAAGCAAGTGTTGGCAAGGATGTGAGTGCTGTGCTGTGGTCAGGGGTCCGGGGTCTGGAGCCAGACAGCCTGACTCTTGTCTACCCCTCAGCACCCAGACTGCCTGACCACACGGGTCCGCTCCCTAGGCCACCTTCCTAAGGATTGTCAGGAGGGTCCGTGGGGCTAAACACTGAGCACCTTGCATAGTCCTTGGTACAAGTAAATGCATTATTACAAAGATTCCCCTAAGCTTCTGATGGGAGTGCAGACTGATAGCCAGCTTGGGTGCAGTTGAATAATTCTAGAGATCGCCCTGGAGAAACCCACCTGCCTGTGTCAGGAGACGCGTGTAAAAATGTTGATTGAGGTCCTGCTTCTGGGGTTCGTGTAGCGGCGTCCTGTACAGCAACGAATATGAAAAAACTGTGTGTGTCGCGTGAATACCTCTCAAAATGGTAAATATTGAGCAAAAACAGCAAGTTGCAGGATATATACCACACAGGTATGCAATTAAAAACCCTGTGACGTATCACAGTATGGTGCTAACGGAGACTTAAATATAGAGCACAAAAGTGATAAAGTCTACATCTGAGATTGCAACATAGCCGGGAAGAAGCGAGGGTCAGGGGAGAGGGAGAGGGAGAGGGAGAGAGAAAATATCCCAAGCAGGGCTCGAACGCACAAACCACAATGACCTGAGTCACCCAGACGCCCCTCGCGTTGAATACCATGTGTCCGTGGATGGTGACCTGTCCAGCGGCCATCGTGCACACTTGTAGATTCGACAGTAACCAAGAGCCCTTCGAGCCTCACCCGCAGATTTCCCACCAAAGGGGAAGGCGCGGTCTCCAGCCTGGGCGTCTCTGAGGCCTGGGGAGATGACCCCAGCCTGCCTAGAGCAGGAGTGATTTCCTTCGGCTGGCTTGTATTTATTAAATTTTCCTTTAATACCGTGACCAATTTAAAGACTTCAGAACGGGGCAGCCTGTGGTTGGGAAGGCCCAGTGTCAGAAGGCAGCGTGGGCGGGGCTGATTTGCTTGCTCTCCTCTCTCGCCCCTGGACGTGTCCCCAAAGGTTGGGAAGAGCGGAAACATCCCGGCAGGCACAACTGTGGACACGAAAATCACCCATCCGACCGAGTTCGACTTCTACCTGTGTAGTCACGCTGGCATCCAGGTGAGGACGGCGTCGCTGTGACATTGGGCGCGCGTCCAGCCAGCACGGGAGGAGCCCAGACCTCACGCCGAGCGCTCCAGTGGACGCGGGGGACGTGGTGGGGAAGCAGGGCTGGGGCTCTGGCCCGTCCCCGGGGGGGTTGGGCGGTTAGGGGGAACAGGGAAGGGCCGGGACCGTGGGGTGCTGGGGAGGAAGGACCCACTGGCATGCCGTGGCCATGTCGCCGTTTAGATGAGGTGAGGTCAGGCAGATGCAGTCGTGGGTGCGCGGCCCGGTGCGCCGGTGGGGCACGAGGGGCGTCCTGTGCACCTGGGGCCGCTGTGGGGAGGGCGCAGGTGACAGAGGCACCGCTTCCCGGTCAACCCCTTCTACCCGGGGGGGCTTCAGCCTTGTCGCCCACCACGCACGTTCGCAGGCCTCCGAGAGAAGGCCACCTCGAGGCCCATCGTCACCTCAGGGCTCCTGGTCTCTCTGTCAGTGCGGGGACCTGCCGTTTTTGTCACGAAGCATTCTGGCGCCGTGTCCTCCGAGGGGCGGCGTGTCCCCGCAGCACCCGGTGTAGGTGAGTTGTGGACACCTCGCCCGCACGCTCACCCCTCTGACCCTCTGCTCTGCTCTCAGGGGACAAGCAGGCCTTCCCACTATCACGTGCTCTGGGATGACAATCGTTTCTCCTCCGACGAGCTGCAGATCCTCACCTACCAGCTGTGTCACACCTACGTGCGCTGCACGCGCTCCGTGTCCATCCCGGCGCCGGCTTACTACGCTCACCTGGTGGCCTTCCGCGCCAGGTACCACCTGGTGGACAAAGAACATGACAGGTGAGTGCTGGGCCTCCGCCGGCTGGGGTCGCCGCGGGGCCGCGGAGGCCCGAGCCCCCAGACGCCCCCACGCCGCGCCTTCCCTGCTGCGCCCCCGGAGCCCCAGGGCACTAAGGGCCACGCTCCGTCTGTCTGTCCTCCCACACCCGCAGTGCTGAAGGAAGCCATACCTCCGGGCAGAGCAACGGGCGAGACCACCAAGCCCTGGCGAAGGCCGTCCAGGTTCATCAGGACACGCTGCGCACCATGTACTTTGCTTGACGTGTCTTCGTGTTTAGGACGGTGAACGGAGTTGGATTCACATGAGACCAGCTACACTCAGACCAACAGACGCCCAGCCCTTCCGTGACAGCCAGCATCGACCATGAGACGTCATTGATTTTAGTAGATTCTCCATTTTCCAGAATGCCTTCCGTCCCGGATTTCAAACTTGGATTTTGAACTGCAGACCTGTATGAGACCCCATTGTCGTAGGAAATATGGTTTGCCAAAATCTATAAGCTGCTTATTAAAATAGAGTCCCGTGTTTCCTAAAAATCTCCTAAAACCAGTCTATGAACTCAGGGCTTTAAAACATTTTTAATTTATTTGGTCATTCAATTTACTTGTTTTTAACACACGATTCTCTATGAAATTGATGGGCTCGAACTAGCTGAACGTGCTCAGAGAGCGGGGGCCATGCCGAGTGCCGCAGTGGTTTTAAAGCCTTGAGCGTTGGGAGGTGGTCGCCGACGCCAGAGCGAGCCTAGTGCGCTCCTGACGGGGCCACGGGCGGGTGGCCCGCCGAGGCGCCCCCCCGGGCGTCTCGCTCTGTCACCACCGCCTCTCACTCAGCTTGAAATAAGGAGCGGGGGCAGAAGACGGGCCATGTGTGTTTACAACATTTATAGGTCCAGAGAGATTGGCAGACAAGTGCCATTTTAATAAAAATTTATTTAAAAAAAGAAAAAAGAAAAAAGACGATATGCCGACAGTCTAATCATAAGATTTGTCCTATAGGACTGTGACATTTATTTTCCAAAGTTTCTAAAGAATACGGGTCTGTGGTGATAAATACAGTACAATCCTTTTTCACTGTTATGTCTTTAATGTAAGAGGAAAAAATATATATATCTGGTTTGCAGTATTAATGTGATAGATAGATGCTGTTTTTCATTTTATTGACTACGGGGTGCTTATTGTGATCTGTTTAGCATATCAAGAGTGTTTTGGAGCCTGGAGACTGGGCCACCTCGTGTGGTTCTCGCCCTTACGTACAGGAGTATGCAATTGACTCAATGTGACCGCGACCCGCCTTCCCCGCGTAGATTGCGTGGCCTGTACCTGGGGGGGGGGGGCGAGCACACGTGGCAGCCACTTGCCGCCCCCCCTCCCCGCCCCCCGTCCCCCATGTTGCGCAGCCAGTTAAGCACAGATGGAATGTATTTGTTCTTCCGTTCCGGAAACAAGTCCGTGCGTCAGGGCGCACTTCTCTCTCTGCGTCTGGTTCTGTTAGTGGAGTCTTGTAGGATCTATGCACTGAAACGCGCAGAGAGCCGGCGGCGGCGGCTCCCCGTTGGGCGGGCGTGAGGCCAGCGGCCCAGACAGAGCCCTGCCCGCCCGATGGTGGACTGAAAAGCCTGCAGAAGAGATTTGCATTCTGGGCCCCAGACGCGGGTTTGCCAATCTGGAAACCATTGCACTAGGCGTGATCCCGTGGACAGTTTGGGAAGGGTAACAGCAGATAACTCTGTGCTAAGCAGGCTGTTTGTCCTTGTAGACAGGTTAAAAAAAAAAAAATCAAATCCACGTTCAATGTAGAGATCGGGGAAGGAGACGAGCCCTTCCCCCCAGTGCTGCTTTGTGCTCGGTAGGCTTACCCCTCCCTGCTGATGGCCCCCCCCGCCCCCCCCCCCAGCACCGACCTCTGGCCCTGCGGTGGGGCAGGGGTCCCGATGGGCTGCCTCTGCTGGAGACAGCACCCCCCTCCATCCTTGTCCGCAGGCTCTGGGTGGGGGGGGGCAGGGGACCGCAGGCGGACTGTGACAGACACTCGGCCCCGATTTTGGCAGCGATGACAAAGGGGTGACTATTGTTTGTGAAGATGTATACTCAAGAGTGGTGTGCGCGTGTGTGTCTGTGTGTGCATGTGGGTGCTAGTAATGGCGTTAGCCTCTTGCTGTATCTTTTTTTGTTTTGGGGTTGTTGTTTTCTCGTTTGGTTGGGGTTTTTTTTGTTGTTGTTTTTGGGGTTGGTTTTATTTGGTCTTTTTAAATGAACAGAAGCCTCTGCTCTAAGAAATGTTGCAATCCCCTGTCGATTTATTGGCAAGTGGCACTTTCTCCTATTTTCAGAAGGATCCCAATCCACTCTTGGCTTAAATTACCAGGAGCATCCAAGCTAAGGAGGGAATCTTTACACGAGTACACTTTTGAAATCTGAAATTAGGTTAGTTCCAGCCATGGTTAGGGTCACCTAGAACCGTGTGTCTCAGAGGTGCGCGTCTGCGGCCTGCCGCAGGGTCCGGTCGGGGCGGTGGCGGTGCTTGGTGAGAATGCAGACCCCTGCGTCATTGTCCAGAGCTGGGGCTGGGCATCTGTCTCCAAAGCCGTCCTCCGGGTTCTGGGGCTGCCCGGAGTCGGAGAACCCCTGATGGAGAACTTTCTAAAGTGGGAGGGCCCAGCCGGGGGTGGGGGTGCGGGAGCCCTTTGGCAGCGCAGGCGGGCGGTTCCGACGCTGATGCGTGGGGAAGATCACAGGCTGGCAGAAAATTAGGCCTGTGTTTTCTCGTGTCTCTTGAATCATTTGAAGGAAAGGTGTTCCTCTCGTGTAGTGGCCACAGTGCTTCTAGTAAGGTCCTCTCTACAGGCCTCTGCTTGTTTTCTAAAACCTTTAGTACTAAAAGCATTAATAGACCAAACGTCTCCGGCTGGGTTAGCTGCATACCTTTGTACACATCTGACGACTCAGAATTTGAATGGCTGTAGTTACAATTTCTCAGGTAAAGCGTTGTTTTCCCAAATTTCTACCAGTCCCCGCCCCCCACCCCCCGGTATTAGGATCCATTTTGAGACAGCATCAAACCTCAAAGTGCAGTAGACGAAGTCTGAGCCCTAGCACGTGGAGGCCAAAAGGGGCCCTTGCCCGGCTCGGACTGTGCCCGCACCCACCCCCGGGGCTGCCTCGGCCAGCGTGGCCCCAGACTCCCAGGGGAGCCCCGGCCTCTGCCTGCATTAGGTCACCGGAGGCTTGGGGCCCATGTGGATGAGAGGTGCCCCTCGCTGGCTTCCCCCCACCCCACTGTTAAGTAAGGTGTGCCTTGCTTTAAGCAAACTGAATGTGAACATTATGATGTAGAAATCTGGATTCATTAAAGAGGAAAACTGGGATTTATCTTGTCTCTTTAAAAGAGGTCTCCCAATTAGATTCTCCTGGTACTCTTCCTGGTAGCTTTTAAAATGTTCACTTTAAGAGAAATGACTGTGCCCCCATCCCTTCCCCACTTTCTCCCTAGTGACAAAGCAATGAAGGAAACCCCCGGGAGCGGCGGCCGCTTGGTGCCCGCGCCCTTCGGGGGTGCTGACGGTCCAGCCCATGGGTGTGCTCTGAGCTCAGAATTTCCTAGCGCAGATGCGTTTTGTACAGCTGGGTGTACCTGTGCTTCTAGAAGGGACGGTTTGGGATTTGAGAAGGCTTCACATACACACTTTTGATACATTATAGGGTTTGCTTTGACTTTTTAATGTCATGTTGCTTTTTGGTAGTGTTCTCACACTCCCGTGGATGAATGTTTGCACTCTAGAACCCCAGGCAGCCCCTGGCCCCCGGGGAGGGCTTGCCAGAGAGGGGCATGGTGGGAACGGAGTGATTGCCCTGCTCTGTTGAGGTGATGCTCACCCTGGCTGTGGGTGCTCATTGGAAAAGACCGTGTTGCTCAGTCCCTGTAGTGGGGCAGGGGTACTTTTATTGATGTCATATTATATGTTATTTTTATTGTTGGTAAATGCAAATGTTGCTATTTATTTTTTTTTTCTTTCTGCTCTGGTTTGATTTGGCCAATGTGGATATCCCAGTGCATGTGGTACCTGATGGATATGATAGAAATTTTTTTTCCCCAACTTCTCCAACTTTTATAAATTGCCTAATGTTTACCTACAAGTTTGCCGGATGATTTTATTTTTGAAAGCCACAAATGTAGTTTTTCTGGATGGATTGCTTTTCTTATATATGCAGCAATGTAATGTTACATTGATCTGCAGGGTGATTTAAATTTTATTTTTGCAAGGCAGTTTTTCAGTCAAATTATATATTTGATACAATATGTTAAGGGTAGACCAGCCAAGCGTCCTGCGGTTGGGACACCAGCCTGTCTCCGGGGGACCTGGGGGGCTGGGACGGCTTCTCTCGGCTGCTCGGCGTCGTGGGAGCACTTGGTTTGGCCCGTGGCGCCGTCAGGACCTGGATGTGCTCCTCCAACGGGACTTTGATCTGTTGGGCAGTTAAAAGGATTTTTCATGGGCATTTTCCTACACCTAAGGCAGTTCCATTAGGAGGAGTTTTAGAAGTTGACGTAATCCAGACAGTGGACAATCCCAGTGGCCCAGACAAGCCATAGAAATTTCCCTGTGACCTCTCTATGACTCATCTCTCACGCTCATGAGAAAAGGAATGTACAATAAATAGAAACTTCCTCAGTGTTCGTACGCCTCACTTTCAGAATGCAAATAGTTTATTTATATTTTAAGCCCCTCCCCCAAAGTAACCAAGACTCTGCCCTGGCCCGTGGTCTCGGCTGCCGTGATGTTTTCTTCAGTGTAGACACAGTGCACGTGTGACTTTGTAATGGGGCTGTCTGTGTTACACACACACGCTGACTCTTTTGTAAGGAAGATTTTCAACTCAATAATTGCACTGATTTTTTGACAACTTCCTTTTTATTATGTCCAACTTTGCATCTGCTGTACTTATTTGAAATGATTGTAAATAGATGTAGGACCGCAAACGTGATATGAACACGCTGTGTCACTTTGTTGTAGGTGCTGCCACGTCTTCAGTGTGATGTGTTCGAGTCGCGTGGACTTCTCTCTGCCTCTGTCGCCTTGTGTTTGCTGACCATTTATGAAGGACAAAATTAGCCTCGTTTTCTTGTTTTTCAGAGAGGAAGTTTGCAGTCCGTTGAAAGGAGACCGTGCTCTCCCCTTGAGGTCTGAAGATTTAATTTTAGGAGGATTAATTATAAACCCTTTGAACATTCTCTTTGGTCTGTTTAATTCCTGGTTGTTTTTCATGGCTCCTTAAAGCATTTTCTTCTAGTTCTGTCCAGCATCTGACAGTCGGACAGGAAGCATCTGGGTGGCCAGTGTCGCTAGCCACTGAGGGCCTCCCTCACTTCTCTTCGGTCAGCCATCATGTAAAGCCATGAGATCACTGTTGTGTCAAAACCGTCACTTGTGGCCTAGCCCGTCGATGCTAGAGAGACCTGAAATCCAGCGCTCTTCTTTTATGCCTTGCGATGTAGCTAGAGGAGAGGTGTGCACTCCAGCCGCAGCCCACTGCACGTTAATTGTTCGCGGTCCGGCTACCCAGTACCAGACACACAGGGAGCTTCTAGACCCAAGCCAGTCATGAGTGTGTGCTAATGTCGCATCGATGCCATCGTGGTGCCCTCCTTAATGCTTTTCTGGTTACGTTTTGCCATTTTATTGTCTAAAGTGAATGTATTGGCTTAGCCAAATCACTACAGAAGGTGGTTTCTAAATACCTTTCTAGTTTAAAATGAATGAATGAATGAATGAATGAATGAATGAATGCAGATAAAGGCTACCTCTGAATTCTCAATAGATTCATGTTTGCTCTTAAGTGTAGCTATCCACACCGAAAACAGCCGAAACGCTGCCTGAATGGATAAACTGAATTGTGAACATCTCTCTCTTCAGTTCTGGCTTGAAAATTTGTGTGCCATACTGTGACCCGTGGGCCGGGGACTCCTTGCGGCGGCCCAGCTCCATTTTAGGACTCTAAGCAGCCAGCACGCATGAAAAGGAAGAGCTTCCCGCACTGTCCCATGTGGTGGCAGGAGCATCTCTGAGCAGGACCATGCGCCGTGAGACCCTGAAGCGGCCTGCCGTCCGGCCTTGTTCAGTTGCCTGTTTGCTGTAAGAAAGCACTTTCTTCTCTGCTTCACTTGTGAATGGGTTGAAAATGGCTCCCTCTGTGCTTTCCTCCCTTTTTACACACTCTGTAAAATCACGAAGGTGCTTGAACACCAGCTCCTGTGCAAAACTAATCCATCTAAAGTGGCCGTGTAGTTGCAGAAAACAGTGCGGTCATGATCAGCCTTTGACCTTGGAACCTTGAGTTACTGTCACTCCCTGCTTAAAAATGATCTACAGTTTAAAAGCAAAATATTTTGTCCTTGTCCAGGGCCCTCAGTTTGAAAGGTACGTAAGGGTCCACGGCAGCATCTTGCAGTCGGAGTTCCCGGGCACCCTGACGCTAACTCACAGGCAGTCTGTGATTAACCCACTTTGCTGTCGGAATGCCCTTAGCCCACACGCCACTGTGGGCCCATTGGGATCGCCCTCAGCCCTCTTCACATCTTGTCTTTAGATTCGTTAACTTGTCTTCGCATTTGCTCCGAAACACCTCCGTTGGTTTTCTCTTCAATTCTTGAGGGACAGGTGGGCGATCTTGCAGAAACAGATGGAGGGGGGCGTGGAGGTGCTCTGCTCGCCCACTGGATGCTCGTCAGATACTGACTTTGGCCCAGAGAGGTTCCAAGTGTAGCATGACCTGGAAGGTTTTGCCTTTAGCACTGTCGTGTTGGGTTTTGATGCTTTTCATGCTGCGTGGCGTGCTTTAATTCTGAAAGAGCTAAGTGTCCTTTGCAGTCTTTCTACGAATGTTCTATAATTCCATGACTACCCTGTTTTGTAGACACAACCCTCCCATTCAGGGTGGGTACCCTCAGTGTCTGCTGACCTGCTTCCAGAACTGCTCGGGCACTCTGGGTTGGCCTCCTCTTTGACCAGAATCCCATTCAGGGCATTTTCAGGGGACACCGCGTGGCGGCCCACTCTTTGATTCAGTAATGTGAACTCTTGAACTCAGATCTGCCCATCAGCTTTGTGCATAAATGTCTCTAGAATCCTGGGGTGGGCCTCTCTGCCATTTTTGCATTCATGAAAAATTATTTAAAAAGAGGGAGCTGAAGATGATTGGTGCTTTTGTTAACACTTTTTTCTTATTGGTTGATGTGAAAGTGTTAAAGCTTAAAACACCAAATATTAACTCTTCCCCCTCAAGTGTCCCCAGGAACTAGATGTGAGGCCACCCTCATTAAGTACCTTCTGAATCAAGGTCCTTAAAACCGTGAGTTGATCCCAAGCCCACCCCACATCATCGGGCCGGGGGGTGTGATGCCTGCCCACTGTGTGGCTCCTTGGCAGACCTAGGTGCTTGTGTTGGGGAGCCGAGGCGCCTTGGAACTCTAGAGACTGTGGGGACCGTCTGGGGCAGGGGGTGGCGGGAGAAGGCAGCTCCCTCTGCCCCAGGAAGCCTTCCTCTGGTCTCCATCGGTACCAGACTGAGGATGTTCTGGAAGACCTGGTCTCAGCCTCTGTGCCTTTAAAAGTCCGGTCCTCAGTGTCCTTTTGGAATCATGTTGGGGCTGCGTTTTCATTGGGAAGTAAACCTGTATCATTCCACAAGTCAATCATTGACCTTCTGCCTTGGAAGCTGCGTTTGCGCCTCAGCTACTGACTTCGTAAACTGTGATGCCCGTGCACACTGTCTCGTGTCAGAAAACGTTAGGTTCTTTTAGTTGCAGGATTTCCTTCCCAAGCCCACGTCCACGGGGATTCCGGGAAATCGGCACAAGATCCATCTCGTAGTCAGGCTTTGACCATGACCGTCAGCAAAACCTGGTGGTTTTGTCCTCATAGGCACTCAACAAGAATACTTAGTGTACCTAGATTTTTAGAAAAGGAATTGGAATCGGATCTCTGGTGAAGTGCGTGTGGGGTCCTCAGACGTAAGGTGCTGTTCAGTCCTCCTGTTCTTGGGATGCTTTTCGTGAACATTGCTCTGTTCTGTGGGGCGTGCGGGGAAGCTGCGGACTTGGGTGAGCCGTGCGCGGAGGACTCCCGGGTTTTTATCGCTAACTTGTCCAAGCCAGGTTTTGAGCAGTTTTCTTGGCTGCTGGTCCAGTTCAGAAACACCTGACCCTGTCAAGGATGATGATGTTGCTTTTAAGTGGGGGAAATAATGCAATGTTATTTATTTTTTAAATGCATAGAAATCCATTCTGGGTGGCTCCTCTTGGCCTTTCCTTCTCCCAATCTCGCCCTCTTGAAGGCAGAGCATGGCCATTGCCTCGGCAGAGGGGAGGGTACGTTCATTATTTTGGATCCTCTTCAAAGCCAAATATCCACGTGACTAAAATCCTGGGAGTACATAGTTTAGCACTAAATTGAAATCTGAGTCCTGAGTTTGATAATGGATTTTAATGTGATTGCTGAAGGTATGAAATCATGTTTTATAACTATAGAGGCAAGTAAGTTTTTACTTTTTAAAAAGTTTTAAGAGAATAATAAGTTTCTGTGCAGCAAAGTGGCTACTCATTAAATACAAGAAAAGAATGTAGTGTCTAAATCCAGATTTTTCTTACCTCTGATACACTTCAGATCACTTACCTAATATGTATTGAGGGGTTTTAACCCTGAGTTTTATCAACTTTTCTAGTTTTATTTTATTTTTATAAAATAATTGAAAAAGAACCAAAAATGAATTCACAAGTTCTGTAGGCAGATCTTGCCCCTTCTTAATTGTCCCCCCCCCAACAAAACATTTTAGAAGATATTTTGAATCAAAATGTATTGTGACCATTGAAAGTTTACTATTTTCTAAGAAGCAGAGTGGCTGCCGGGGCCCCCCCCCCAGGCGGTGCTCTGCGTGCGCTCTACGGACCGTCGACGCCTGTGCGGTGGCCTGTGTGACGCCGTCGCGTGCTTGCGATCGAGAGACTGTGCAGTGCTGTTCTGTAAGCTGGAAGTTCCTGTACAAACCGGTATTTATATGCGTTCGCCTCTCTGTATAATTTCTCATTTGCTCCACGAATTGTAAAATTAATTATAAAATTATAGTACCTGCTCAGTACAGTTCGGAGGCTTAAGTCCTTGTCTTTGGTTCACTACCATTCCGTATGTTTTGAGGATGTCCAATGCCTGCATGACGCGAGGTGGTGATGCCACTTTAAATCAAGCCTTAATCAGATGTTACAATTTTAAGTTTCAGAGTATGCAAAAATATTAGCCAGAGTGGGTTTAAACTGCTCAGATCAAGATGCTGTATCCTAAATCAACCAATCTCTTCTCTAGAGTTACAAAGGGAAACTTTCAGTGATCCAGATCTCTCTCTCTCTCTCTCTCTCTCTCTCTCTCTCTCTCTCTCTCTCTCTCTCTCTCCCCCCCCCCCCCCCCCCTCTGGTCTGGCATGGCTGTTGCCACTTCTCGGTGAAAACGGACCACTGTGCGCTGCTCTGGCAGTCGGTCAGAATGACCTGTTCTCAGAGTCTAGAGACTTTTCCAGGGTTACTTTAAATGTCTGGTTTTTTCCCTCCAGTCTGAGATTTATTTATGGCAAATGGAGAGTGTGATCTGGGCATGAATCTTGCTGGACCTGCTCACGTTCTAAGCTTTCTTCAACTAGTGCCGCCTGCCATCGCTTCTGCATAGGATTAGATGGATTTTTGTTTTTGTAAAAGCATCTCTAACTTAGACGTAAAACGGAGGGGACCCAGCTTTCTTTACAATGTGGATCTACCTCAGTTACACAGTTGGGTGCTATTTACTACGTCTGTCAATTTAAATTGGAAAAAGTAACCAAACAGCAAGATATAACTCCACACAAAGCTTGAAATCATAATTTCCGTTTATTTAACAATCTTTTTATTTATTTTGTGCCTTTTGTGTTGAATCCTAATGCATTGAAAAGTCCGTTTGAAATTTAAATTCTTACGTTGCAGGTGGGGAGAAAAGCCCGACTGGCCGTGGAGTTTGATAGTCTGTCCCCAGCCAACAGTAAGGGGGACTGAGACCCCCACTGCCCTTCTGTCAAAAGGAAAAACGATATTCTGTCCGAGAGCAAATTAACATTTTACAGACAAATTCCAAACCCTTCTATGCATGTACTTAAAGCTTCTCTTCATTTTCTGTGCCAGTGAAGGGGCAGCCAAAACAACTCCCACGCACTCTGTTGAGGGTTTTGCCGTCCGTGCCCCCCTCTGCCTCTGGCATATTTTATACATTTATTTCTTAAGCAGCAAATGGACTGTTGTGGATTCCGTCTCTCCTGGGGGAGGTGTTGGTGACCGCGGGCAGCCGGAGCGGGGGCGCGTGTACTGGAGCCGACTGGGCGGGGGGGGGAGGTCTGCGTTCAGCAGCAGCCCTGGGTGTTGCCCTAAGGGAGGCGAGCTTTCTGGCAGGATGAGGAACTAAGGTAGGAGATCGGTGACTTCCGTGCTTTTATATTTGGCAGTTTACAATTCTAGACTTTTCCTACTGTGGTGATCTTTTTTAACTTAATTCTTTGGAGGTAACACAATATTTTGGAGTCTTAAGAATTTGATTTTATACCAATAAGAAATACAAATTAGGGATCTTTCCTGTAGTATATAGTTTTACTATTTTAAAGAGATCTCTGAATTTTACAAGAGAACTAACATTCCTTAGTGGCAAAACTCTGAAAGTTGATTTGGGAGGCTTTTTGCTGCAGGATCTCCAAAACCTGGGATGATTCTGGTTAAATGTTCTCATTGTCAAGCGTCCGTCGGGTCAGGACTTGAGCTCTATTTTGTAAAGAGTCGCTCATCCTTCAGCATGCTGCATATACAGACCGGCGCCGTTGCACTTTCTCGGTGGTGAGAAATGCCCCGTGATTGGCTCACCAGGAAGCATTCTGTTCTTTACCTAACAAGAGTACTTTGGGGCAGTGATTAGATTTATACAGGTACCTCAAGAAAAAGAACCTGAATATGCTGCATTTTGTTTCTTTAGCTTTTATATGTAGCATTTTGTTTGGCTCTTATTATTTTGTTTAGATCTATGCTTTCTGGACCCCAACAGACTGTTGAACGAAATTTCAAAGTTACACTCTTGTCGGGATACAGTATCCTTTGTTTTTGTCTTTTTAACTTCAGTACCTGGTTCAAGGTTGCCCACCGTTAGTATACTACTTCACCCAAATACACCTGAGCAAAAGGGTACCATGTGTGCAAGCAGACAATAATGTTCCCAGGCCTTTCTGTTCATGCTGCTTCCTTAATTCTTTTCTCCGTGTCATCAAGAGGTTGGATAACTGATTTCTAAGGTCAGACTTCACATTATGGCATCTTAACGTTTTCAACAGACCTCACAAAACGGCCATTGAGTGAGCAGCATGACCCTAAAGGAGGCGCTGGCGTCAGGCAGCCGGACGGTCTGGTCTCTGAGGAGCCAGTGTTCCCGTCTCTCGGTCCGGCGCTCACCCTCACCCACCGGATGGGGGTGGTCTTGATGGACGAAAGGCGAACTGGTGGAGAGCGCCGCGGGCTGGGCCGCCGAGCATCTGTTGTCGTGGTCAAGCTTAGCTGGGTCCTTGCCAGTCTGTCTGACAGCTTTTACTAGGTTAAGTAGTTTGCACTATTTTTGCAATAAATTCATGGAAAACCTAACAGTTACTTGTTTTGTTTCTTACTGTGTGTATATAAACTAATACTAAAAGTTTGGCATAGTGTTTTTTCACCTCCTTACGTAACCCTTAACATGCACAGAATGCTGTAAATCTGATAAAATATGATGTGAATGATATTTTATAAAGTTATTTTGTATGGTGTCCATTTTGTTTTGCCTCATAGTATGTCAGCAAAAAAATAAAATAAAATTCCTCATATTTACAGCTGCCTCTCCCAAAGAGCTTCAGTTACTCACAGCTGTTACTTCGGCACTTCCTTCGGTTAGGGGTTAAGACCCCAGGTCTCCGAGGCAGGGGCATGCCTCCCGTGGTGGACGTCCGTAGGCCCAGTCTGCAGGTACTGGACCTGCTCCCTGAACAACGTATCCGAAAACTCCGAGGGGCTAAGCATGACCCCCCGAGAACTCGGGTGTGGGGGATGAAAACCACAGGCACGCGGTGTCTAGGAAGTGGGGTGTTTCTACTCTAACCGCCACGAGAAAGGATGGCGTGAAGAGCTGTACGACTAGGCTCCAATCACATGCCAGCCCCGAGGCCACGCCGCACGGGAATCAGAACTGACCACATCCGGGTTTCTCATCCTGGGGCGCCACAGCCCCGTCCACCCCGGAGAGGGTCACACGTACTGCGGCAGCTCTCAAAGGCCCCGCTGGCCCCGCTCTGGGCTGTGTGTGACCCTCTGTCCCCGAAGAGCGCGTGCTGTCGGGAAGGGAGGGCCGGGCAGTGGCTGAGAGCCGGCGCGTGCGCGGCTGCTCAAGCGGGCCGAGGCTTTGCTCTTGAGTCGTTTCCTGGTTCTTAAGAATACGTGTTCCTCACAGAGGACGCGAGGGTCCACACGGGCACAGGGATGGGAACTGGACGTCGTGGTCGTATTCTTAAAGCTGCTGCTGCATTTTGTTCCAGTCCTTTTTTCTTTTTTCTTTCCTTTCCTGACAAAACCCAGATGTTCTTCCCAGCACCCCTGGCTAAAGTATCTAGGACCCTGTACTTCTCGCTGACTTACTGTCTAAAACCACGTCGCGCTTCGGTGCCCACCGGCCCTGGGACAGCTGGCTGCTACTAGAAGAACGAAGAAAATGATGAGTGTGCGGTCCTCTCTTAATCAAGACGGGCTTACCTTACTGCATTCCTGCTGTTTAATTCTCATTTACTGAACGGCCAGAAGCATTACAGCCGCGATCTGACTGCAGAAACCTAATCATTAAAACAATGATGGTGGGGCGCCTCGGAGGCTCAGTCGGTTAGGCATCCAAGCCTTGATTTCGGCTCAGATCATAACCTCCCTGCTTACGAGATCAAGCCCCTAACAGTGCAGGGCCTGCTTGGGATTTTCTCTCCCTCTCTCCCTCTCTCCCCCTCTCCCCCTCTCTCTCTCTCCCCCTCTCCCATTTACGTGCTTCTCTCTAAATAACTAAAGTAAACCTGTGACGGTGTGTGTTACAAGAATTAGAAAATTATTCCAGAAAAGCACGCTGCTTGGCCAGAGGGTGTTTGTGCCCCACAGAGGAAGAAGAGCCGCACCAAGAGGAGTGGAAGGTCTGGCGAGGAGAACTGTAGCATCTCCCGCAGAGTGAGAGCAGCGTCTGGGGCCCTGAACGCCAACAACGCACACCACATAGTGGGGAGAACCGGTCCTCTACTGGACCCCAGGGTCCAGTAAAGAAAGTAGTCTGGGATTGGAACCCCATTCCCACCACTCCCTAGGTATGCCCCGGACTAGCTCCTTGACCTGACCTTCCATTCCTTCTTCGTAAAACGCGGCCACTGTACAAGTTGATGGGAGGATTCAATAAAATGCACCCAGTATTAGAAGGGGCCTGGCTCCCAACAGCTACTTTAACGTTTCTGACCAGGAGAAGGTCCATCTTCACCAATCTGTTTTGATAATGTCTCCAGTACAGAAGATGAAGGGAAGGAGGCTGTGGAAAGATGTGGAAACAGGAAGCTCCTGGAACAGGCTGGCATGTGGCTCACGGAGGCACGGCTCCCTGATAAACCGGGTCGGAAATGCTTAGGATGAGTTGAGAATGTTCAGCTGGTTAAACACAAAAACCAGGGAGTTTCCTGAGGATTTCTTAAACAGCATCGTGTCCTGTGGGCTGACACTAGGGGCCGTGCATGGCACTTAAGAGACACGGAGAAGATCTTTGTGACTTTGGGTTTGATGACAAGTTTTCAGATATGATCAGAAAAGCATGATCCCCAGAGAAAAAACTGATAAACTGGACTTCCTCAAAATTAAGAACTTCTCATAGAGAAATCATTATTTCTGCTCTGTGAGAGATGCTGTCAAGAGATGGAAAAGACAAGCTACAGACTGGGAAAAAATATTTGCAAATCATACAACCTAGCATAGGGCATGTTTTCATAATATATAAAGTTCTCAAAACACAACCAAAATAAAACCCGATAAAAAGATGGCAAAAGATTTGTTGGACACTTTACCAAAGAAAATAAAGTAAATAAGCAAATAAGATGCTCAATGTGTGTTATTAAAAAAATGCAAATTAAAACCTATACCCATTAAAGGGGCTAAATTAAAAAAAGACAAAAATACCAAGCTTTGCGGAGGACGCAGAGCTGGTCAAACAACTTTACTACTGACAGGAATGCAAAACGGCACGGCCACTATAGGAGTGTGCACTTCCTCACGCACTTAAATACACAATGCACTCCCAAGTGCACGCTCAAGCGAAGGGACATCTTAGGCTGACACAAAACCTGGGGCTTTATTTGTAAACATCAATGCCAGAAACAGCCCTAGTTGGGGATCACCTGTTGGCCTGGGGAACGGATAGACTACATAGCCACAGCGGGGGAGCCTGCTCAGTAGCACCAAGCAGCGGGGGGACCTGCAGTACCACGAACCCCCACGGCCCCCACCCCCGTGCAGTATGCGGGTTCCCAGGCTCTGTACGCCAGGGTTCCACTGATGTGACACGGCAAAGACCAGTCAGCAAACCATGGTCTGTGAGCCAAAGCCAGCCCACTGTGTTTCCGGATGGCCCACGTGCTAAGAGTGGGTTTTACATTCTTAAATGTTTCAAGAAGATCAAAACAATAGTTCCTGTCCCATGAAAACTATAAAAGATTCAAGTTTTGGTGTCCGGAAATGGAATTCCACCGAAACGTGGTCATTCTCACTCCTGTGTGTTCTGTCCACGGTTGCTTATACTGCAATACCCTCGTTCAACAGTGGTTACGGGCTACGGAGCCCACGAAACTGGAAAAAATCCTGAGCGCGCGCAGGGGAGGGGGGCAGGCAGAGACAGAGGGAGAATGTGAATTCCAAGGAGGCTCGACGCAGGGCGCATACCACGACCCCAGGATCATGATCTGAGTGTAAACCAAGAGTCGGACGCTCAACCAACCGAGCTTCCCCAGCGCCCCTAAAATACCTTCTCTATGGCCCTCTCCAGAGTAAGTGTGATGACGACTCTGTGGGTGAAGAGTACCCCAGGGGCTGCCAAGGTAAAGGGCTGGAATGATGTGACCGCAAGGGACTTGGCAGGGAGGTGACAGAACTGTTGTACCCCGTGATTATACAACCCAGAGTCTGTGAAAGCTCAGAACGGTACACCAAAATGTGGATTCCTAAAAATGTTTAAATAGGGGCTCCGGGTGGCTCAGTCAAGCATCCAACTTCAGTTCAAGTCAAGATCTTGAATCAAGATCTCATGGTTCGTGGGTTCAGCCCCACACTGGACTCTGTGCTGACAGCTCAGAGCCTGGAGCTGCTTCGGATTCTGTGTCTCCCCCTCTCTCTGCCCCTCCCCGACTCAGTCTGTCACTCTGTCCCTCGCTCTCTCCTTCAAAAATAAATATTTAAAAAATTAAAAATGCCTTTGCACAGATAATTAAATCAAATACAAAAAGAAATATTAAGATTTTTTTTCCCTCTGGGAATAAAAGTGTTAGAAATACTTTTTATTTATTTTTTCAAGTTTATTTATTTTGGGAAAGGAATGTGTACACAAGTCGGGGAGGGACAGAGAGAGAAGGGGAGAGAATCCCAAGCATGCTCTGCACTGCCAGTGCGTGCCAGATGCGGGGCTCGAACCTCGAACCGTGAAATCATGACCTCAGCTGAACTTGGACGCCCACTCAACAGAGCCACACAGGCGCCCCAGAAATGCTTCTTTTTAAATTTTGCAGCAGTCTCAGGTAACAAGCAAGGCGTGACAACAACAGAGGGCTCTAACTCTAGTTCCACAAAGCATTTACCATAAAACTATGGACAGCGTCTAATGAATTTATTTTTCAGTAATAAAAATGCAGTATTTAGACAAATCGTCAAATTTTCAAATGTAACATACTACCTATAAACTATTTTCAGCTCAAACTATATCTAAAGTCGTTCACAAGAACTAACTTCCAAGTATTCATCTATGAATTGACACGACTGATACTTAGCAGCTCTTTAGAACCTAACCTTGAATTAAAAAGTTAAGACAGCAGTCTGCCTCCACAGCTTACCCGCGGCAGATGCCCCGGCAGCAGCAGCGTGGGCCCCCGGGGAAGGCTGACGCCCGGGCTCCGCGCCATCTCCGGCGTGGGCACCGTGGGCACCGCAGCCCGGCCGTGGCAGGAGCGCCTACAAAGTACTTGAAGTCTCTGGGGAGGGGTCGGCGGTGGCACCGCGTTCACTGCACTGGTGCGGATCCAACAGGGCGCGCGCGGCAGGCTGGCTGTGGCTTTAGGACTCTGCTTCGTCCCCAGGACTTCCATCGTCCGTGTCATTCTCCTCCTCGTCCTCTTCCCTCTTCTCTTTAAGCATCTTCAGATACTTACTAGCTAAAATCTTCTTTGGTAATATATCTTAAAAATATAAAGCTGACATCAGCGATCGGTTCTGGCAGACCACGAACACAATGCAAATTTCACAACGTGCGAGTCCCTGCCTTGAACGCTAGGACGGGCTCCAAAACACGACAGATCCCGACCGCGCTGCCTCCGACTGACACTAGAGACCTGTGTCCAACCCACGGGCTGCACACCCTGTGCTCCTGTGTGCGGGTCCCGACTGAGCAAGCCTGTCCACCGACCTGCCACCAGCTGGCTGGCCCCGGGAGGGATCGATTAAAGCTCTCCTTCAGCTGTGGCCCACACACAGCTTGTTCAGCAACAACTACTACCGGTTTCTCGAGTCTGGCCCATGCGGCCCCGCCCAGAGTTCTCCCTGGGATGGTAAGGAGTCCGGTAAATAGCCAAGCATCCCTGGTCAGGTTGCTGACCTCATTATCACTCCAGGTGAACCACATTACAAACACACTCTGACAAAACTAATAATGTCTTCCTGTGCCAGGTCATGGTAAACCTTGGCCCCTGGAGGAAGCAGCAAAAAAAAAAAAAAAAAAAAAAAGTCTATTGCAGTGAAAGCCGGGGGGCGGGGGGCTGCAAATTACCACGTCTGTTGTAACCAGAATTTTTCAGAGGCTAAGTACCTGCCAGAAACTGAAAGGTTTCCGATTCCTCGGCAGTATGCGATAAATCACTGTAAGTGAGTGCTTTCCTTTCTTTTCCGTTGCCATGTCTGTAGGAATAGGTGGCTAGATACTGAACAAAAAGTTCCTAAAACGAAATGGAAAAAGTAAAATGAAAATTATGCTCTGAAAACTTACCACAGAACTTAGTTTTTAAACAGAACGTTAAGTTTAGAGGACTGCCGATTATCTGAGTTTCTCAATTTACAGGAAACGACCGTGGGGGCATGGGGAGAAATAGGTCAGAAAGACGGCAAAGGTGTATCAAAGTTGGTGGGGAAGCAGGCATTTACCCAAAGTTATTTTAGATTTCTAACTCAGGGGAAAAAATTTTTAAATCAACCACGGATTATAAATATAAGAAGACTAATTTTTTTTTTGTTTTGTGTTCAAGGAGCAAAGGACCATTCCAATTCTCTTTGACCGAGGAACACATTTTTAAAATGCAGTGTCTAAGGTGGAGGCGTACAACTCTAACAGTCAAACCTGAAGCTGAGGACTGACCACATTTCCCATTCTGCCCGACGCCTTCCCTACAACCACCACCTGGACGGAGCCTCTCTCTCGCACCCCTCGGAGCTGCGAGGTAAGGAATGAATGTGCACGGGGAATCTAGGCATCCCGGGGCCACAGGCAGATGGGACGACCCCCTCGCTGCGCCCCGGGATCAGGCGAGCGGGAGGACTCAGCTCTGCCTGCAACACGCCGCAGGCACACCGCACTCAGACCCGAGGGGCCGCACAGAGCCCAGGGCAGGGACACGAAGGGGGCTGGCGCGCTACAGTCCAGACCGAGTCCGAAGAGCCCCTGATCCGCCTGCACCTATGTCGGCGCTAGTGCCAGGGGCTGGGAGACGGAGGTCGGTTCCGGCCGGGGGACGCCCGGCCTAGCTGTTCGGACAGGGAGCGTGAGCGGCGGAAGCCCTCCCACTGAACCTCGAGGAGCTGGGGCTCGAAAACTACGAAACAGGCCGGAAGCGGAGAACGGAAGGCTTTGGGGCCCAGAGTGCGGTGACGCGCGTGGAGGAGACGCCACACGGAGCACGCGTCAGGCCGCGTCAGCCGGCGACTCCACCCGAGCTTGGCGCAGGGGAAGGCGGAGCGGCGCGCGAGGGCGGGCGGGAGGCGCGCGGTGGGCGGAAGGCACGCAAGGCAGGA
>NC_043714.1:75535208-75570523 GCF_006229205.1 Suricata suricatta | reverse complement strand
GCGCGCGCCGCGAGCCCACGCGAGGGGCGGGGAGGGGGGGGAGCCACTAGCGGCGGGGCGGGGCGCGACGGTTCCGGCCTCCCCCACCAGCCGCTCCCTCCCCGCGCGGCCTGCCTCACCGTGGCTTTGGCCGTGAGCACTAGCGCCTCCTGGTTGATGCTGGACACCTCGGGCGAGCTCTTCATGATGACCCGGATGCGGGACAGCGGCAGCGACACCAGCCGCTGCTCCCCGCACCTGTCCCTGCCCGCCACTGCGTCCGCCATCTTCGCGCCTCTTCCCGCGGCGGCCGCCGGACCCGCCGCGAGCGAAGCAGGCGGCCTGCCGGCCTGGCGGGTGCGGGAGCGGAGTCCCGCTGCCCCGTGGGAGTTGTAGTGTCGGGGAGGCGCGGCCGCGGGGGCCGGCAGCCTCCCTTCCGGGGCAGAACTACAAACCCCGAGATGCCGCGCAGAGCGGGCGGAAGGGCTGCCGGGGGCGGTGCCGCCGAGGGCCGCGAGCGGGGCTTCCCGCCTGTTCCCGCGCGGTGTGGGCCTGGGGGCGCGTGGACGGAGCGGGCCAGGGAGCGGGGTGCGGCTTGTGGCCGCAGCGGCCCTTGGAGACACGGGGACGGGGTACTGTCTTCAGAGCGCCTTCCTGGGAGGAGGAGCAGCACACGCGGAGGCTCCGGCCCGCGTTCGGGGAAGCTCAGAGGGACTGCTTCGTGGAAGCTGATGTGCTGCAGGAGGACGGGGCCATCGGGGGCTTTTAGTCCAGCACAAAATGGGAAGGGGGTGAAAGCTGTCAGAGGGGTGATGGGCTAAGCCTCAAGTGTTAACAGAATCCTGGCTGCGGACTGTGATTAGCCCAGGAATAGTTCGTTGTAAGGGTGGAAGCAGAGATGGAGTAGAAGGTGATGGGAGGTGGTGACTTTGGTGCCAGTGTGGCGGAGGTGAAGTAAGCTTGGGAAAGAATAGGAGGCGGCGGCCCCGCGCCAGATCAGGCCAGGCTTTGTAGATCGTGGACTTCTGCCCATCTGAATGGATCCGGAGGCCCTGGGAAGGGTAAGGAGGTTCCTAGAAGGAACACGCTGCTGTGTGAATAGACTGTAAGACAGAACAGAAGCAGGAAGGCTGTTGCTGGGACAGAGACGATGGCGCGTTAGACTGGAGTGAGGTGGTGGCAAGGAGTAGGTTTGGGATCTAGGATGAGGACGGAGCCCACAGGACTTGCCAGTGTGATGCGGAGCGAACGAATAGCGATGCCGTGTACCAAGAGGCGTACCCCTCTGGAGGAGCAACTTTGGCCAAGAGGTTTGCTTTGGAGCAAGTTAAAGTTTCAGTTGCCTGTGAAACGCTGGTGACAGTGTTGAGCCGATATCTCGACATTCAATCCTGGAGGTCAGGCCTGAGCAGGTAACGGAAACCAGCACTGCCTGGGTGGTGGTTAAAACCGCGCACATGAATGAACTCACTTAGGAGGAGGGTGTGGATAGAGTGGAAGGATATAAGGACTCCAGCCTGGGGCACTCCCAACCTTTCAACATGGAGGAAAGAAGGAAAATCCAGCAAAGGAGACTGGGAAGAAGTGGCCATTAAATAGGAAAACCAAGAGATTGGGCGTCCGGAAAGCCAGTCAAAAGCTTTTCAGGGGGCACCTGGGTGGCTCAGTCGGTTCAGCATCGGCTCTTGATATTGGTTCAGGTCACGGTCTCAGGGTTGGGAGGTTCGAGCCCCTCATCAGGCTCTGTGCTGAACAGCCTGGAGCCTGCTTGGGATGCTCTCTCGCCCTGCCTCTCTGCCCCTCCCCACTCACAGTTGAGCGCATGCTCTCTCTGTCTCAAAATAAACTTTTAAAAAAAGAAAAAGCCTTTCTGAAAGGAGAAACTGATCAACTGGGTAGAAAATGACTGAGAAGTCAAATGAGATGGCAGTCCTACCTCTCACGAGCAGTGTGACCCCGCGCAAAGCAAGTGCTGGACCACTGTGTCCTCCTTTGCAAAGAGAGGCAGTTCCTACCCCCGCTGGGGGTGTCAGGAGGTGTGGCGGCCCCTGGCGTAACTTCCTCACCCTGACAATGACAGTCCACCCCGCACCGCCTCCTCTTGCATGGGGTGGGGGGGCAATGAGAAGGGCTGTTGTGGACTGGAAAGCGCTCTCCAAAAGTCTTTTCAGTGTTCCTGCTGCAAGGTCTTTTCACCCCAAATAACTTTGATTTCAAAGTTCATATAGAAAGGAGAGCCTGGCCGGCTCAGTCATGGAGCACATGACTCTTGGTCTTGGGGTTGTGAGTTCAGGCCTCACATGAGGCAGGGTTGGAGCCTACTTTTAAAAAAGCTCATATATGGGGCGCCTGGGTGGTTCAGTCAGTTAAGCATCCGACTTCGGCTCAGGTCATGATCTCACAGTTTGTGAGTTCAAGCCTCACGTTGGGCTCAGCTAACAGCTCGGAGCCTGGAGCCTGCTTTGGATTCTGTGTCTCCCTGTGTCTCTGCTCCTCCACAGCTCATGCTCTGGCTCTGTCTGTCTCCCAAAAATAAATTTTAAAAAATTATTTAAACAATAAAGTTCATAAACAAAAAGTCTGGGAAATTCAAAGCACATCTTGTTTCACCTTCGTGATTTCAATGCTGTTTACTTAGGTAATGATTACAAAATATAAAACCGTACAGCATGTTTCTACACGTTTAGTAAGTTTTGAAAATGACTACTTGTTCTTCCCGTGGAGGGGACCCAAGACCCACATGTTCCAGATCACCTGGCAGTATTAGAGCTTTTGTTATCTGCCTCCAGCCATAATGACTCAGTGATTTCCGCACCTGCTATGTGCTACGGACCTCGAAGGTGAAGGCCAAGAATACAAGGGTGTTGTCTCCACCACTGTCCCCTCAGGTCTTGGTCCAGATACATGTCAGACACTGCTAGGCACACAGGTGCAGCCAGTGAGCAAGACAGCTCTGGTCCCTGCTCTCAGAGTCAGCTTTCAAGTCCAAGGGACACAGAAAAACAAATAGGAGCCGCTCCTATGGTAAGAGCTCTGAAGGAACCCGCGTGAGTGGTGGGCAGCCTTTCAGAAGGGAGAGCTCAGCTCCATGTGCAGAGGGGCTGGGACAGGACGAGCCTGTGGGACGGACGCCTCGGGAGGAAGAGACCTTGGGGAAACGGAGAAACTGAAAGGCCAGTGTGGCTGGAGCTTAGTGAGCGAGATGGCACAGGAGACCAGGGACCTGTGGCTTTCACTCTGGAAGCCCTAAGAGCTGGAGGTGAGAGCAGACCCGACATAAAAGGCCGGCCCGGTTGCCAAGTGGTGGCGGAGTGGCCACGTGCCCTGTGCAGGGCGGGGACGAGGCGCTGGGTCAGCCTCCGGACTCAGGAGCTCCTTTCCTCTGTAAGTGGTCGACGCTCCCAAGGTGAGCAGGAAGCGCTCAACGACGCCCACTACACAACGGAGTCCTTTGGTCCACACAGGGAGCGAGCCGTCCTGCTCATGTACCTTCAAGTTCCTAGACATTTTGTTTCTCTAGCGGGGTATTGCTTTCAGAAAAAAATTTTTTTGGTGTTTATTTTTGAGAGAGAAGAGCATGAGTGGGGAAGAGGCAGAGAGTGGGAGAGACACAGAATCCAAAGCAGGCTCCAAGCTCTGAGCTGTCAGCACAGAGCCTGACACGGGGCTCGAACCCACGAGCGGTGAGATCACGACCTGAGCTGAAGTTGGACACTCAACCGACGGAGCCCCCCAGGCGCCCCTGGTTATTCCTTTTTGTAAGGTTTGTCTTTTTCAGCATGCAGGGAACCAGGATGTGTTCAGATTAGGAGACAAAAACGAAGAGGAAAGGGTCTGCAGAGTGAAGAGGGCCAGAAGAATTCAGGAAGTGGGAGATGAGGAGCTCAGTGTAGGGAATTTACAGGTGATATTCAGTCATCGATCATGTTGAGAAATAAGGAAGGGTGCAAAGGAGGAAATCTTCAGAGAGGGAAAGTGCTCACCAGTTTTAAAATAAGAAACAGGTGGGGCGCCTGGGTGGCTCAGTCGGTTGAGCCTCCGACTTCGGCTCAGGTCAGATCTCACGTTCGTGGGTTCAGGCCCCGCGTCAGGCTCTGTGCTGACAGCTGGCTCAGAGCCTGGAGCCTGCTTCCGGTTCTGTGTCTCCTTCTCTCTCTGCCCCTCCCCCTCCCATGCTCCATTTCTCTCTGTATCAATAATAAATAAAACATTAAAAAAAATAAAATAAAATAAGAAACAAGCTTCACGGGGCGCCCGGGTGGCTCAGTCTGTTAAGCGTCTGCCTCTGATTTCAGCTCAGGTTACGAACTCATGGTTTGTGGGTTGGAGCCCCACGTCGGGCTCTGCGCTGACAGAGCTAACCACGTGGAGCCTGCTTAGGGTTCTGTCTCTCCCTCTCCCTAGGCTCTGAGCTAGCTGTCAGCACAAAATAAAAAAAAAGAAAAGGAAACAAGCTTCAGACTTAACATAGTAGAAGAGCTAAAGAATCTTACAATCCTTGGGATCTTTCCTGCGCTAGAGAAAGCACAGTGAACTAGAATGTCATTCTGTCTTTAGCACCATTATCCATTATTAGCACACTTCATCTTCACAACACCTCAGGAGGCATGCCCCTCATTTTATTTTTAAGATTTTATTTCAGGGGCGCCTGGGTGGCTCAGTTGATTGAGCATCCATCTCTTGATTTCAGCTCAGGTCATGATTCCAGGGTCACGGTATCAAGCCTTGCATCAGGTTCCACACTGAGCGTGAAACCTACTTAAGAATCTCTCTCTCTCTCTTTCTTCTCCCTCTCTCTCCTTCTCACCCCCTCCCCTCTTCCTGGCTTGCACTCTCTCACTCTAAATGAATAATTAAAAGTAAAAATTCTATTTTATATTTTAAGTAGGCTTCACGCCCAGCACAGAGCCCAACACGGGGCTTGAACTCTCGACCCTGAGATCAAGACCTGAGCTGAGATCAAGAATTGAATGCTTAACCAACTGAGCCACCCAGGTGCCCCTTAAAGATCTTATTCTTAAGTAAGATCTGCACCCAACATGCGCTTGAACTTACAACCCCAAGATCAAGAGTCACACGCTCCACCAACTGAGCCAGCCGGGCACCTTTAATGCCACTCATTTCTGATGCCTCTGCACAGTCTCCTTTCTTGCTGCTGCCTGTGTCTGCGTTCCAGGGCACTGGAAGGCAGTTACCACCCCTGCCAGCTAGCTTCCAGTCAGGCTCTGCCTGCGGGAGGCCCGGGGGAGAGGTGCAGTGGAGAGGAAGGAGGAAATGACACCCCGCTTGTAGGAGAGCCCCCGGCAGGGGCCCCAGTGACTGTCCCCGCATGGGGGTTGGAGCAGGTTCGCCTCGGGCTTCTGCTCGGCTTCAGCAGGTACCCCTGGGAACTCCCTGGGGGGCCTGGGCTCCAAGCCAGGGGCGACACCCGCTTCCCCATCTCTGGGTAACGCCTCCTTCCCCTGAGATCCCAGAGTGCCTTCCTCAAGCTCCTGCAGCGCTAGAGGCACCCCTGGAGTCAGTTCTTGGCATTAAAACCCTCTCTGTTTGAAATACACGGAGAAGCTTCTGCTTCCGGACTGGAGGCTGGTCCAGGGAGACCGACCGAGTACAGTGGGAACCTAGTGCTGGTCATCTGGACTGATCGTGCTGGTGCAGAGGCGCGGTCGCTGGCAGCATGCCCTGGCAGAAGTTACTTGGTTTGTCGCCTGTTGTTGCCCAGGTGGAGTGCTTCGTGAAGGCAAGACGGCCACGGGTGACCAGCGTGGTGGGAATGGAGTCTCGTGGGATAGGTGGGCTTCTGATTCCACTGGAGAGCGTCCGGAAGGAAAACTGAAACGGGGGGCTCTCGACTGTCAGATCCAGCCTGACCAGAGAACCTGAGCACCTGGGCGGCCTGAGAGTCCTCATCTTCTGTAGCCTCAGGGCTCCTAAGGCTCAGGACCAGACCCACCTTGATTCTCGGAGGTGTGATTACTGCATGATTTGAATTCACAGCCTCACCAGGTCTTTCCGGTGAAGTTAGGCTGTTGATTGGGAAGAGCAGGTCCTGAGACCAAGAATACAGACAGTTAGGGGGCGCCTGGGTGGCTCAGTCTGTTAAGCATTCGACTTCGGCTCAGGTCATGATCTCACGGTCCATGAGTTCAAGCCCCACATCGGGCTCTGTGCTGACAGCTCAGAGCCAGAGGCCTGCTTCCGATTCTGTGTCTCCCTCTCCCTCTGCCCCTCCCCTGCTCACACTCTGTCTCTCTCTCTCAAAAGTTAATAAACATTAAAAAAAATTAAAAAAGAATACAGACAGTTGGACAGTTGGGAAAATCCAAGCATACCTTTAACCCTCATCCCTCTGGGCCGCTTTGGGGTGGAAATGGCCACCGGCCTGATGGTCTAGGCGCTGACCATTTCGATTCCTGTTCATGAGCTTAGTCAAGATGCTTACCTGGCCAGGGGCAGAGTCTCCTCACGGACTGGCCCCTCATCACCTCCAATCCACAATTGGAGTCTGCTCCCAGCATGCTCTAGGGCAACAATAGCATAATCCATTTAGGGGAATTCACACAATAAAAGATTTGAGGGACATAAGTGCAGTTTTGTCAGCATAAACTTCGGGGGTGCGTGAGACCTGGATCCTAACGGTGACAGGCCAGGTGGCCAGAGCGTTATGTTGGGTTGGGCTGAACGTTCCAACGTGGCTGACTTACCCGGGCTCAGGGACTCTGTCCTGCCAACAGCCGGGAAGGGCTGCATGGTTTGCTTCGCGGCCTTGTTGGGGTGAGACTTGGCGTGTCCTGCACGGGTGGCAGCGTGACTCTTAGAGGCCGTGAAGCCCTTCTGCACGTGCCGCTCTGACCCGTGCGCCGGTGACCCCTCAGATCTAGGATGGGGTGTCGGACAGGTCCCCAGAGCGGTCACAGCGCTGTCTCCAAGGGGTTTGAGCACAACTGTATCTTCTATAAATAACTATCCTCCTTTCGGGCCATGGCTTTCAATTTTTGCCTTTGGATACTGTTAGAGGCCAAATGCCAGATAATGAGGCCCCACATGAGTATGTGGCATGAGCTGGGTGTGATGGGAGCCCCACTGTCCAGGGGAGGTCGATGTATATCAGCCTGGAGCACAAGGACGTCCCCTGAGCAGGCGGCTCAGACCCACACACGCCCTCTCCATCCTGCCTGCCCGCTCCCTGCAGTGGTGCTCTCAGAAGAAAAACAGGCCCCATTAACAGATTGCTCTGTAAACACTCGGACACCCCAGGGATGGGAGGGCTATGGTGTGCCGGGAAGGTGAGGGGAGCGGGAGTCCACTGGCCTGCTGCCTGGGTGGAGAGAAGGCCAGAGGCCCAGGACCGACAGCCGTTAGGGTAAGTGGCTCACCACCCTTTGGGGGCCCAGGAACACGGACAGAACAAGATTGGAGATTTCAAGACAAAATAGTATGGGAAGGGTTTGTAGATGAGCTCAGAGTTGGAAGAGCTGTGAGTGGCATGTAGCCTGTGGGATCCTCATCAAAGGGACGCCTTCCTTCCCCACAGGAGGCCTTGAGTGAACAAGTGACAAGATGCCACACTTGGACATGTCACTTGCAGTCTTTTTCCAGCCACCGGGTCTCTGTGTCTTTCTGCCTGTCCTTCCTGGGGTGTTGGTTGGTTTCAGGCCTCAGGCTTCTTGCCTCATGGTTCCAAAGTGGCTGCTGCGGTTCCAGAGGTCATGACGCGGTTACACAGGAACAAAGGAAAAGGGCAAGAGGCCAGAGGCTCCTTGCTCGTTAGGTCCCAGGACTGGTTTTTTAAGAGGAGCAGAGATCTCAAGTCATCCCCCTAACTCTCCGGTGTCAGAACTGGGTCATCAGCTCATCCTGAGAGTAATCCGTGGCCGGAAGGAATTCGACCAGTCAGACTACTTTGAACCAATTAATATTTAGTCCCTGAGGCTATCTCCCTGCCATCAAAGGAGAAGTGATCCCTACTGAAATATGGAGGTGGCAGAGGGGGTGAGTCTTAAGTCCGGGACTGGTTGTAGGTTAGACAATAACCAGTGTGTGCCAATGTTGCCAACACTTAAGGTTTTGGAGATTTCACTTACAAACTTAGAGAGGGAGAGGGTGAGACGGCACTGATCCCACCCGGCCTCGTGGCAGGACCCGCTGCCTCTGCAGGAGCCTGGGCCCTGGGGTCGGCCACAGCCCCCCTCCCTCTGCAGGAGCTGTGTGCGCTGGGGTCGGCCACAGGCCCCCTCCCTCTGCAGGAGCTGTGTGCCCTGGGGTCGGCCACAGCCCCCCTCCCTCTGCAGGAGCTGTGTGCCCTGGGGTCGGCCACAGCCCCCCTCCCTCTGCAGGAGCTGTGTGCACTGGGGTCGGCCACAGGCCCCCCTCCAGCATCACCTGTGTGTTTAGCTCGGTTCCACCATCAGCTTGGCCCCTGCCTTTGAGGACGACCCCAGGCTCAGGACACTGGTGTAGGGTGACCTGTTTGCTTGTATGCTTCTCCCCAGAGCCTGGCAAAGTATCTGGCGTGTAAAGTGTAAATAAGACAGGTTTGGGGCGGGGAGAGGGGTAGGAAGTAGCCCATCCCAAGAGCCGGGCTGTATTGCACGAGTAGGGTTGTTAAGGGACTGCTGTCAGAAAGGTCTAAATCCGCATCTCACCTCTGCTCTGCCTGGCTTCTCCTGCCTCTGTTTCCTCGTCTGTAACGTGACCATCTAGCCTCTGTTCCCCAGTGTCCCTGAGGAACCAATGTGAGCCCGCGCATACACAGCCACAGGCCAAAAAACCAGGAGGTTCCCTGTTCCCCAAGAAGGAAGACTAGCCTAAGTGGAAATGAATTTGAGACAGAATTAGGAAAGGTCTGTGAGAGCTGAGGCCGCATCTTATTAGCTTGGAACGGCTAGAAGTGCTTAATAAATATTTAATGATAATAATGATCATTTCACTGGGTAGAATGTAATTATACAAATTGTAAAAACATAATTATGCCAGGCTGTCATTACAGATAATGGCTTGAATACAGGGATAATGAGGGGCAACCGGAGCCCACCACCGTCTCGGGTGCCAAGAGGCGGCAGCTTCCAGCGCTGCTGCTGGTCTTCCCGCGGGGGTAGGGCTGCGGGACGGTCTGGGCCAAGGGCAGGGACTGGCGGGATCCAGGCTGCACAGAGTCTGGCGGCCCAGGATGGATAGTGGGGGGGTCTCTGGACAGTTTTCAGCACGAAAACTTGTCCTGGCAAGATGTTACAACCTAGGGTTTCCCGGGGTGGCTCAGTCGGCTAAGCATCTGACTCCTGATTTCAGCTCAGGTCATGATCTCACCATTTGTGAGTTCGAGCCCTGCGTTGGGCTCTGTGCGGACAGCTCAGAATCCGGAGCCTGCTTCCGATTCTGTGTGTCTCTCTCTGCTCCTCCCCCACTCCTGCTATGTCACTCTGTCTCAAAATTAAATAAGCATTAAAAAAAAAAAAGGGTTGGATGCGCAACTGAGCCGCCCAGGAGCCCCCAACTCTTTCCTTTTAAACGCTAACTCCCCACCCCCAGCCCCCGCACCATCCTGCTTTCTGTCTCTGAGACTTTCGTTTCACCACTGAGTGCTCTTGGCACCCTTGTTGAAAATCATTTGGCTGTACACGCAGGGTTTCTTTCTGGACTCTGTTCTATTCCACTGGTCCGTGTGTCTGTCTCTATGCTGGTATCATATTATATTGATTGCTACAGCTTTGTAGTAAGTTTTGAAATGAAGGGCAAGGTCTCCAACTTTGTTTTGTTATTGTTGTTGTTTTGTTTTTGTTTTTGTTTTTTCGTGAGAGAGAGAGAGCGCTCCAGAGTGAGCAGGAGAGAGGCAGACAGAAAAGGAGACAGAATCCCAAGCAGGCTCCACGCTGTCCCCAAAGAACTTTGTTCTTTTTAAAAAAATTTTTTTTAACATTTATTCATTTTTGAGAGACAGGGAGAGACAGAGCGTGAGCAGCAGAGGGGTAGAGAGAGAAGGAGATAGAATCCGAAGCAGCTCCAGGCTGTGAGCTGTCCGCACAGAACCCGACGCGGGACCCAAACCCACAAACTATGAGATCATGACCTGAGCTGAAGTCAGCTCAGGTCAGAACCTGAGTTATGGCTTAACTGACTGAGCCACTCAGGTGCCCAAGTTCTTTTTTTTTTTTTTTTTAATGTTTATATACTTTTGAGAGAAAGAGATAAGAGCATGAGTGGGGGAGGGGCAGAGAGAGAGGGAGACACAGAATCCAAAACGGGCTTCAGGATCCAAGCTTTCAGCACAGAACCTGACGTGGGGCTTGAACCCATGATCCATGAGATCATGACCTGAGTGGAAGCAAATATTTAAGCTGACTCAGCCACCCAGGTGACCCCCCCCCCGCAACTTTGTTCTTTTTAAAGATTGTTTTGGCTATTCACAATGCTTTGGAATTCTGTAGGGATTTTAGTGTGCATTTTTCTATTTCTGCAAAAAATGTTGTTGGCCAATATGATTTTAACTTGAGGTGTGATGAGCACGGAAACAGGAGATGAACCAGGAGGCAGTTCAGGCAAGAGGTGATGGTGTTTCCAAACGTCCAGGGGGCATTGACTGTGGAGCAACCCGGAGGGACTTAGGGAGGGTTTGGATGGTGAAATTAATAGCATTTAGTAACAGATTAGAGGTGCGTGAGGAAGGGAAGAGAAACTAAGAGTGACTCTTTAGTGGGGCACCTGGGTGGCTCAGTTGGCTAAGCATTTGATTCTTTTTTTGTTTTGTTTGTTAATGTTTATTTATTTTTGAGAGAGAGAGAAAGAGAAAGCAACTGGGGGAGGGTCAGAGAGAGAGGGAGACCAGAAACCGAAGCAGGCTCCAGGCTCTGAGCTGTCCGTACAGAGCCCAACGCGGGGCTCGAACCCACGAGCCGTGAGATCAAGCCCTGAGCCGAAGTCGGACACTCAGCCCAGGGCATCTGAGTCTTGACTTTAGGTCAGGTCATGGTTTGCAGCTCCTGAATTCAAGCCCTGCATTGGGCTCTGTGCTGGCAGTGCAGAACCTGCTTGCGATTCTCTCTTTCTCTCTCTCTTCTCTGTTCCTCCCTCATGCTTTCTCTCTCCCTCTCTCAAAATAAGTAAATAAACTAATAAAAAAAATGACTCTGCGGTTATAGGCTGGAGGAAATGGTGATGCCCCTTTCTGGGGTAAGAAGAACTGGGGTGCCAAGAGTTTCTTGAGGGCACAGGAAGTCCAAGGTGGCTGGGACACCAGCAGGTGGAAGAAAGGTCAGCTACTCTGTGGACACCCAAGCGTGGGGTGCAGGGGTGACTGCAGAGCTGGGGAGAGACCTTTGCATGTCAGCACCAGATAGGCGGCATGTGCCACCTCCAGAGCGGCGGGGTGATGAGGAAGAAGCTGGGGAAGGCAGGTTGGAGGAGCCAGGCCACCAGGTCCTTCCACTTTTGGGGCCAGAGCGGGAGGAGGTGGCAGCAAAGGTGACCGTAAGCTCCTGGGGAGATTGTCCCCAAGCGTGAATATCAAAATCGAGGGCAACCCAGGGTCCTCTGTGACTGCACCGTGGGGCTGATGCAGTGCGGCGCCTGGCGTTTGGGGAGGCAGCAGACCATCTGGGTGCCTTGGCAGCTGGGAACGCCCAGCCCCCCCGCACCCCATTCCTGGCCCACCCGCTCTTCACCAGGCCCCTGTGCGTCCTCTGTTCTCTCCTCTTCTCCTCCATGCAGGGGTGCCTGCCTGCCTCCCCCAGGCACCTCCTCTCCTCCCGCTGACCCCACGCCTGCCCTGTCGTGTGGTCCTTGTCCGTGCAGCCCGGAGCCAGGGGTGTGATACCCATCTTTGCTTTCCGTTGCCCAGTGTGGAGCCTGGAATGCGGATCTCCGGGGAGACATTAGGGGGTCATGGAAAAATTATGTTTTCATTGGTGCTCTTATTTCTGCACCCTGACCACGTATTATCTGTGTGATTATCAAAAATAACAAAAGATTTTTAAAACGCCTGGGTAGTGGAAGGTGGAGTGAACATTGGTCTGGAAATGATAAGGAAAGAACACTGCCCTCAGGCCGGGTGTCTGCGCGGGTGTCTGCGCAGCAGCAGGGGTGGGAGCTGGGGGTGCAGCCTGTGCAGGACGGGGCGGGGCGGGGTGGCGCCCCTGTTGCAGACAGGGCACGGCAAATGCGACTCCCGCACACCGCTGCCCATCAGCCTGCGTGGTGCCAACACTTGGGAAAACTGGTTGGCCACTCTTAAAAGGGTAAACGCATTTTTAAAAAATGTTTTTAAAAATTTTTTAGCGTTTTTATTTATTATTGAGAGACAGAGAGAGACAGAGCATGAGCGGGGAAGGGGCAGAGAAAGAGGGAGACACAGAATCCGAAGCAGCTCTAGGCTCCAAGCTGTCAGCACAGAGCCCGACGCAGGGCTTGAACCCATGAACCGTGAGATCATGACCTGAGCCGAAGTCGGACACTCAACCAATTCAGCCGCCCAGGTGGCCCTAACTGCATCCTTAGAGGTGACCCAACACCTCCACTCCCAATATTTCGCCAGAGGAGCCAATGCTGATGTCTACACAGAAGAGTGTCCCTGAGTGTTCATACCAGCTTTGTCCGAAGTGGCTGGAAGTGGGGACAACCCAGCCGCCCTCCACCAGACGGGCTGTTAACCAAGTCACTACACCTCGCACGGTGGACTCAGCAGTGAAGAGCCACCCAAGTGGCGACCCAGGGGAGCCTCAAAAGCATTCCACTACATCAAACAAGCCCGACACAGCAGAGCACATACCACGGATTCCATTTGTGTGAAATTCTAGATCAGGCAAAACTAATTTATAGTGAAACAGGAAACAGATCCTTGGCCTTTTGCCGAGGTGGGGATGGGCCAACTACCGGGCTGGGGGTCCGTTTGGGTCATGATTATGGTGATGGTGATGGTTGGTCCCAGTGTGTACACGTGTATATTTGTCCAGATGTGTTCATAACTGCCTACCTCAGACGGATGCCTTTTATTGTATGAAATTATGTCATGATGAAGTTGATTTAACAAAAGACGGAAAGGAAAGGCATGGTCCTTGCTCCTCTGGAGCCCGTGGGAGAAGGAACTCAGGCCATGACACAAGTGCGTGCAGAGTCCCGCGCTGCCCAAGGGCCCGGAAGGAGGCGTGCATGGGCTGGGGAGGGGCCTGGCAGGGAGAGCCCCAAGGAGCCGGCGGGGCGGGGGCCAGCACCGCTTGGAGGACGTGCCGGGAGCTTCGCAGTAGAGACGGAATTGCACCTGGGACTCCCCGTCATCATTACAAATGGTGTTTTTCTTACCGCCAGAGCAATGTTTATCAGGGGTAGAAAAAATTTTGAAAAGGCAGATATGTCAAAGGAAGGTGAACAAAAACCTCGTGCACGCACCCAGCATCCTGCCTCACACGGATTTCTGCCTCTGCCCCCACCTCAGGTGCACCCCTTCAGACCTTTTTTTTTTTTTTAGAGAGAGACAGAGTGTGAGCAGGGGAGGGGCAGAGAGAGGGGGAGACACAGAATCCGAAGCAGCTCTAGGCTCTGAGCTGTCAGCACAGAGCCCGACGCGGGGCTTGAACCCACGAACTGTGAGATCGTGACCTGAGCGGAAGTTGGACGGTTAAGTGACTGAGCCACCCGGGCACAACCCCCATCCCACGCTGCTTTTTTTTTCAAGTTTATTTATTTATTTTGAGAGAGAGAGAAAGCATGAAAGGGGGAGGGCACACAGAGAGACAGAGAAAATCCCAAGCAGGCTCTGCACTGTCAGCACGGACCAAGTCGGGGCTCCATCCCATGAACTGTAGAATCATGACCCGAGCTGAAATCAAGAATCAGACCCGTTATGCACTAAGGACCCCCCGCCCCCTGGGCTCCCGGGACCTTGCTTATGGAGCTGGCCTGAAGGACGGGCAGGAGTTCAGCCACACTGAGAGGGAAGGGCCCTGTGGGCGGAAGGCACAGCCTCTAGGAAGGTGGAGGGGGTGGCCAAGGAAACTAGTTAGGTGAGCAGACTATGGGCCGTGCCACCTAATGCCATCTGAGTGGCGACTTTGGAGGACAGTCACACCAGTGGGAATGGCCAGGACCCAAATTCCTGATGTGGGGCAGTGGGGGAGGAGATGGGGAGGGGTGCGGGGCCCGCTTTGATGTAGGAACCGTGCCATTGTCCGCGTGGGCCCTCTGGCTTACAGAACTTAGCTCTTGATCCACAAACCACAAAACTCTTCATCCCACCCATCGGTGGTGAGGTTTAGAAATCACTGGTGGGCACAGGCCCCGGGCATTCACGTGGGGCCCACATGGCCAGAGTCAGAGGAGCGCCTAAGTGTCTCCTCGCCAGCAGCGCCCCCGTTCTTTCCCTGCTGGTGCCCATTACAGGGCATCCCTCTTTGTGTTTCTAATCAGAACCAGGCATCTGCCGGGCTCTGGGTTATTGGCAGGCTGGAAGCCAGGAGGGGCTTGGGAGAGGGAGCCTGGGAGCTGGCCCCCTCAGACCCCGAGGGTTGGGGGCGTTGCCCCTCTCGGTCACAGTATGGTGAGAACTAGCCTCACACACACACACCGCCTCCGGGAAGGACCTCAGCCTCGAGACGCTTGCAAAGCCCTCAGACCCGAGGGACCTGCGGGGGGTCTGGACGCCCTCTGCACGCAGGGCCCTCAGGCAACCCCTGCTCACCCGGGCCCTTGGCCAGCCCTACCTTCATGACCCCACCAGCGACGTCCAGGAGCTCCCTGTGTCACTGTGCCCCATTTGGACGCTCAGCTTCATGATCACTCAGCTGGGATGTGTTGGTGTGTGTGGCCTCAGTCAGTCTCTGGGCGTCCCCGAGCCGAAACGGCACGGAAAATGCTTCCGTTAGACGGAAGTCGGGCTGTGGAGCTGTGGGCACAGCGTGGTTACGGCCACACCAGCTGGAAACCTGGGGGAGGAAAAGTCTGGGAAATAACTTTTCAGCGCTCCCACAAGTTTCCGCGTGAGCTTGGCGTTCAGGACTATGTCGAATTCGCCGAAGTATATTAAAGTGTCTTTAAATAAAAACACACACAACACAAAGTTGTTTATTGTTCCGTTGATGAGGATGTCGTAATCAGGGGCTTGCACAGACCCCACCACCCTTGTCCCCGAGGAGCAGTGGCCCAGTGTTTGTGAATTCGGTTTGCTGTGACTCGAATGACTGGGAGCGACTGTCAACTCTATTATAAAGCAAGAAGAAACATGTGCTTTTGTGGTGAGAAGTTTGCCCTGGAATCAGCCGGGACTCACGCCCTTCTGTGAAATGGTGACGTCTGGGTCCTCCTGACCTCCGATCAGAGCCGCTCGGCCGTCCTGCCATGGTCCGTGTGCTGCCGTTCCCTTGGGAACATTCCCGAACGCTGTTGAATCTCAACGGCCCCCGTACAGTGAGAACAATGTGTCCTCCAGGGAGAGACGGCCGTGCAGCCCCTGCTTGGGGCCCGGCGCTGACGTTGCCCTCAGCCAGTGCTCTGCCTGCCACTGCGCCTGACCGCGGCCTGGCGCCAACCCTCCTCGCCTCCTGTGCCCGTTCTGTAGATGGCAAGATGGGGGCTCAGCGCAGGCTCGGGGCTCACACAGAGTCCCGTAGGCGGGAGGAGGTGGGGCGCCCGGCTGGCTCAGTTGTAGAGAGAGACCTCTCGGGGTCATGGGTTCAAACCCCATGTTGGGCATGGATCCTACTTGAAAAAAAAGAAAGAAAGAGAAGAAAAAAGTAGAGGCAGAGACAAGATTCAAATTCAGGGCTGGCTGACTCCAAAGACTGGCTCCTTCCTCCACATTTCCTGTGTTGTTGAGTCCTCTGGACTCTTTCTGCATCTTTTTTGGTATGCTTACAGTTTTTTTTGTTTTAATGTCTTTTATTTATTTTTGAGAGACAGAGAGAGACAGTGCGAGCAGGGGAGGGTCAGAGAGAGAGGGAGACACAGAATCTGAAGCAGCTCCAGGCTCTGAGCTAGCTGTCAGCACAGAGCCCAACACGGGGCTCAAACCCACGAACCGTGAGATCATGACCTGAGCCTAAGCCAGACGCTTAACTGACTGAGCCACCCAGGCGCCCCTGCCTACAGTTTTTAGAAGTATATTTATTTATTTTGAGAGACAGAGAGAGAGAGAGAGAGAGAGAGAGAGAGGGAGAGAGAGAAGGGGAGGGACGGAGAGAGAGGGAGGGAGACTCCCAAGCAGGCTCTCACCGTCAGCACGGAGCCTGATCTGGGCTCGAACTCACGAACTGTGAGATCATCACCTGAGCTGAAATTGAGAATCGCACGCTTGACCCACTGAGCCCCCCGGGGCCCCGGGTGCACTGCCCCTGGGTGCCAGCACGCGGCCTGGCTTAGTCCCTCCTGTTCCTGAGCTGCGGCCACAGGCCCGCGGGCATTTAGGGAGCTTTGGAAGCTGTCCCTGTCCCTCCAGGACTCCGACCCCAGAACCGTCACGTCCGCGAGTCCCAGTGTGCAGGTGTGTGGGATGGTTTCTATGTTGCTTTCTTGTTCTTTGTCCAGCTTGGGACATGTGTCCGGTCCTGCATTTTTGCTTAATAGTCAAGTGTTTCTCTTGCTCTTTTCTGTGGCTGCTCATTGTTTATAGAAGCGTAGAAGGAAGTACCTTTCTTTGCTGCTCGTGGCTGTGTTAAAGCAATGCAATTAGGGAGTGTTTTCCTTCTTTCCCTCGTTTTTAGATGCCTCGCAACTCGTTTTATGGGAACAACAATGGCGGGGGCGCCTGGGTGGCTCAGCTTGCAAAGCATCCAACTCAGGTCACGATCTCGTGGTTTGTGAGTTTAAGCCCCGAGTCAGGCTCTCTGCTGTCAGCTGCCCGCCCTCCCCCGCCTCTCCCCTACTTGTTCTCTCTCTGCCTCTGTCTCTGTCTCTCTTTCTGTCAAATAAATAAACATGAAGACCTCCTGTCGTGTGGGGGGGGGGGGGCGCGTCCTTCCCATCGACCCAGAGGCACGCTCCGTTCCTGCTGCGTCTTCTGTCGCTCTCTCCTCCTTTATCCACTGACAAGCCTCCTCCTTGGCTGTCTTTTCTGGCCCTTTTGTGAGCCTGTGTCAGGCCCCCCAGACGCACTGGGCCCCAGGGCCTCAAGGTTGGCCGAGTCCCTGTACCCCTTTCCTTGGGGGAAGCCCGGGGCCTGACCACAGAGCCTCGCGCTGGCCCCAGCCCTCAGCAGGTCCCCCGGGATCGCTTACTGAGTGGACAAAGGAGGTGAGGGCGGCTTGATCAAAGTGCACACGATGGGCCAAAGTCCGTCTCCGATGTCAGTCGCATTGAGCAGACCTGCTGTGCGCAAGCCCTCTTCAGGTTCCCTGAGGCCTTTAACCTTCACAAATGGCCTGAAGGAAGCGCCATGTCTGCATTTCACAGATGAGGAGGGAGGCTCAGCTGTCTGGGGCCACGTCACACAGGCCCAAGGTCACACTGAGGCCCAAGGTCACAGAGCTATTGGGGACGCCTGGGGGCTCAGCCGGTTGAGCATCCGACTTCAGCTCAGGTCATGATCTCATGGTTGGTGGGTTCCAGCCCCGCATCGAGCTCTGTGCTGACAGCTCAGAGCCTGGAGCTGCTTCAGACTCTGTGTCTCTTTCTCTCTCTGCCCCTCCCCTGCTCATGCTCTGTCTCCCTCTGTCTCTCAAAAATAAATAAAGGTAAAAAAAAATTAAAAAAAGAAAGTCACACAGCTGCCAAGCAGACTGGCCGGGCTTCAGACCCTTCCCGCTAACTCCGAACTCCCGGGAAGAACACGGATGCAAAGAGCCACAGCTGCCCCCGTGCCGGCCTCACTGCGCCCCAGGCCCTGCTCTCCGGGGTGGGGCCCGTGTTCGCCCCGTGGGGATCAGGGAGCTGAGGGGGAAGCCGTCCGTAGGTCAGTGCTGGAGCCCAGCGTGGGAAGCCGTGGTCGCTGCAGACCCCGCCCCCGCCCCCTCCCAAGCACCCTGCCTCTTGCTCAGGACTCTGTGCACGGCCTGCACTCCCCCCACCCCCGATCAGGAGGTCACGTGTGTGCAGTGAGGACGTTGGGTGGAGACGAGCCGTCATTTCCTAAAGTGGTTTTAGCCTAAGAGACCCTCACATTTCAGGTGGGTGCTGGGATTACAGAGCAGGTGGGGGTCGTGCCTGCCCCCGGCAGGGGGGTCTCCAGGCCCTGGTGGGAGAGGCAGGGCTGCACCAACTGGGGCGCGCCCACCATGACAGGTGCACTAGGTGAGGGACAGCTGAGCGGTGCTCGGGCCAAGGGGAGGGAATGTTCCAGAAAGGAGGAGAGGATGGAGCCTGGAGGCCGCACGTTTAGAGCCTGCTGGGACCCCGCTGCCCATCTGACAGCCCATCCTACTCCGGCCCCACCGCGGATCGGCTCGGGGGCGAGTGCGCACGGTCCTGACAGCACTGTTTACCGACTGGAGGCTCCCGCCGGCCTCCAGCTGTTGAGATCCGAGGGTCCTGGGCCTGCCTCTTGCGAGGACTTTGACTATAGACGCATCTTCGCTTCCCTTCCTGATCTGTCCTCTCCTGGAGCGTTAAGTGGACAATGACAGGCCCACACAGCCGGTGCCGGGCCAGGAGCATGGACGGCCCATGACGCACGCCCTCCACACCAGCCACAGACTTGTCATCAGCCCGCTGTGCTCCCAGGGGCGGGGGTCCGTCTGAGCGGGGGTCCCCCTGTCAGCGCTCCCATCCCAGGGCCCGGGAATCTGCCTCTCACGTGGCCAAAGGGGCCTCGCAGATGTGCTAACACTGCCCGCCTTCAGGTGGAGAGATTAGCCATGATTTTCCAGGTGTGCACAGTGTAGACACAGGCGCCTTTAACAAAGGAAGAAGACAAAAGAGTCAGAAAGGTTCAACATGAGCAGCTGTGAGGGACTCCGCGCGGATTTGTGGCTTTGAGGATGGGACAGTCTGCCTGTGGAGCCGCGACCTGGGCCCCAGCTGACAGCCAGCAGGGACGAGGGGTCTCCGTCCTAAAACCGCAGGGAACCGAATTCTGCCAACACTGCCAGCGAGCTGGGCACGCGGATCTCCCCCTGGTCTCCGGGGACTCCGCGTCACCCAGCTGTAAGATAAAAAAGTTGTGTTGTTTTAACTCTCAAAATGTGTGGCAGTCCGTTAGGGCAGGGAGAAACGGACACACGCCCCAGGCCCCACTCCCTCGGGAACAAGGACTCAGCGCTCCGCTCAGCCCCGCCGTGTGGTGCCGGGCGACTCAAGTGCCAGGCCCCAGCCCTGCCCTCTGGAATCAGCCCGAAGACCATTCTCCATGGCCTCTGGCTAGGACATGGGGAGGACGGTGGAGTCTCGAAAAGGCCAAGCTTATTTGGTTTTTTGTGCCCAAATAAAGCCCTGGGTATGAGTGTACTTGTTTAAAAAAAAAAAAAGCCAAGTGCTGACCCACTTTTTCCTGAAGGCTCTGGCTCAGACAGGTCCCTCTAAAAGGAGATTTATTTCCAGTACACGCTGTTCCCAGGACTGACATCACCCACCTCCATTGGAGAGAGAAGTGCTTACCAGGGCTCTCCAGGGCTGGCCCCCAGCATCTGATAATGGAGCATGAGTTCTGCAAAAAGCTGGCATTTTCTTTTAACTGCATCCGCCTGGCAGTGGACGGGCTGCGAGTCTGGCCTGAGTTAGACTCTCCAGCGGGGGAACTGCTGCATCGTGTGTGGGAGGCCCGGCCATGATGCGGCGGCACAGGCCGGCGGAGGGCCATGGTCACCGCCCCCCTGCAGCAGGCACGGGGACCGCTCCAAGGGTCGGGGTCTCCTCTGGAAGACCGTGTCTTTGGAGCGGCCAGCGGTCCCCGAGCAGGGACGGACTCGGTCCAGGGTGGCCCTGCTGATGTCCTGGCAGGGGCCCCCACTAGCACCCAGAGACAGGCTGCCTTGGGCCGAGTCGGGGAGAGAGCATGGGCTCTGAAGTCGGCCCGCCTCCTCTCGCCCGCCGGGGGGCCTCGGTTGTCCCCTCTGTAACATGGGACTTGTCCTAGTCTTACGGGTCCCTGCAGTGTCTGACGCTCGATTTTGGGTCAGGTCGTGATCCCAGGGCCACGGGATTGAGCCCGTGTTGGGCTCTGCATTCAATGTGGAGCGTGCTTGGGACTCTCTCTCCCCCTCTGCCTCTCCCCTCCTTGCGAGCCTGCGCTCTCTCACATGTTCTCTCTCTCTCTCAAAAAGAAAAGTTCTGGAGGACGGATGTCCATGGGGCTGTGTTCCCTCCAGAGGTTCTAAAGGTGACTCCATTCTCTGCTTGTCCCTGCTTGTAGGGACACCTGCGCTCCTTGGCTTGAGGTTCCCTCCCCTCCCCTCACCGCTGGCCGTGCAGCCCCTTCGGGTCTCTCTTCTGTGACATCTGCCTTGTTGCCACATCTCAGCCTCTGACTCCAGCCCTCCTGCCTCCTTTGTAAGGACCCTTGAGACTCCACAGGGTCCCCAGGCCAATGTTCTGTCGCCAGACCCTTATTTCAATCACATCTGCAGAGGCTGTTTCTCCAGGCAAGGTCTCCTAGGCCGAGGGTCCGGGGGTCAGCATGTTGATATCAGTGGGGCCATTGTACTGCTGTGATCAGGCCTATTAAGAATTTCTTTTTAATGTTTATTTCTAAGAGAGAGAGAGAGAGAGGGACAGAGCACGAGCAGGGGAGGAGCAGAGAGAGAGGCAGACACAGAATCTCAAGCAGGCTCCAGGGGGGCGCCTGGGTGGTGCAGTCGGTTGAGTGTCTGGCTTCAGCTCAGGTCATGACCTCGTGGTTCATGGGTTCAAGCCCCACATCAGGCTCTGTGCTGACAGCTCAGCCTGTAGCCTGCTTCCGATTCTGTGTCTCCCTCTCTCTCTGCCCCTCCCCTGCTCATGCTCTGTTTCCATCTATCTAAAAAAATAATAATAAACATTGAAGCAGGCTCCAGGCTCTGAGCTGTCAGCACAGAGCCTGACGCGGGGCTTGAACCCATGAACCGCGAGGCCATGACTTGGGCCAAAGTCAAGGGATGGAGCCTCCCCCCATCTCCGGTGCCCCTGATCACGCCTATTTGGAAGGCTGTTGGGAGGCTTCCAGGTACTCATGGTCTATTAGTTTGTTAGGATACCTTTCATAGTCCCCATGCGCACGTGGGGAGCCCCCTGTGGGTCTGGGCCCTGTCCCCTGGTGCCGTGTCCTTTCGTGTCTGACATGGTGCACCTGCCGTATCTCCCCTCCTGGACTCAGCTCCCGCCCTCCTCTGCCACGTCCAGGTCCCCCGCACTCTTTCCCACTTCAATTCTGTTCTTCCTGTTTCCGGTTAAGGTGTTTATGTCCCTTATTTTTTGTGTATTATTATATATTTTTTAAAATTCTTTCTTTTTTGTGTTCTCCATCATTGCTGTGATTTGGAACAGAAGCGAACATGTCGAAGCTTAAATTTACCCTCGTCTGGACTGGAGTTCCTGAGAACTTGTTCTACTTCAGCAATGACTGCAAGGCTTTGTGAAGTATTCTCAAAAATGACACATGTAGATATCTAAATGTTTTCAATTTAAGCAGTCGCAAAGGATGTGAATCCCAGCACTTACAAATACCCGAACTGTAACACAGAAATGTTACTAGGGGCGCCTGGGTGGCTCAGCTGGTTCAGCATCTGACTCTTGACTCAGGTCATGATCTCACCATTCATGACTTTGAGCCCCTATCAGTGGAGAGCCTGCTTGGGATTCTCTCTCTCCCTCTGTCTCTGCCCCTCTCACACTCTCTCTAAATAAATAATAAACATTTAAAAATGTTACTTTTAACTGTATCCAAGTGGAATGTAAATACCAGGTTTTATAACCCGCTGGAAACATACACGTACAAATTCTCCTTGAACCTTAAAGTCCTATTCCCATCCTACTTCCTGCACCAAGCTTTATTTTTTATTTAAGTTTATTTACTTGTTTTTGAGAGAGAGTGCACAAATGCAAGCTTGTGAGTTGGGGAGGGGCAGAGAGAGGGGAGAGAGAATCCCAGACACGCTCTGTGCCAACCACAGACTGACTTGAGGCTCAGTATCACGACAGTGAGATCATGACCTGAGCTGAAACCGAGTTGGACACTTAACCCACCCAAGTCCCCCTCCCCCCGAGTTTTATTCTTTTTCTGATCACCTGACATATTACCTTTTGATAAAAATATCTACACAGACTGAAATTTAAAAAAATCTTTAAAAGTCCTAAGCTCATAGGTTCTAAAAATTAGTACGTTTATCTTTTTCGTTGATTTATCATTAAAGTTGCTACAGGCCCATAGCTGACCAAAGCATCACAAATATATCATAGATGTTGATAAATTAAATTGACATAAAAGTTTTATTGGAAATAAATCTCATAATAAAATAAACATGTTAAAGTTATTTTATGAATCTGCAAATATTTTTTTAATCTAAGCTCTGCGTCCGACATGGGGCTTGATCTCACGACTCTGAGCCAGTCAGGTGCTTCCACATTTTTATTTTTTGCTTGAAAGAGAAAAATGCAGCCCCGGTCCCATCCCTAGTTTGAGCTTTGGATGTTAGGAAACGTATTCACATAAAGAGGCTGATGGAAGGGAGCCTGGGTGGCTCAGTCCGTTGAACATCAGGCTCCTTCATTTCTGCTCAAGTCAGGATCTCACGGTTCATGAGTTTAAGCCCCTCATGAGCTCCGTGCTGACAGTGCAGAGCCTGCTTGGGATTCTCTCTCTCCCTCTCCCTCTCTCTGTCCCTCCCCTACTTTTGTGCTCTGTCTCTCACTCAAAATAAATAAATAAACTTAAAAAAAGACATTAATAATAAGCAGACGGGAATAGAAGAAATCTGTTCCAGCACACCCCTTAATTCTCTGGACTTCTATAACCAGAAGCAAATGGTGACGTAAGAGCAGAAATCATTTGTAGTGATTTCTCAACTAACCCCTCAGCAGGTCTTCCTTCAGTTTGGTTGACAAAAAAATAACTTAAACTAGGTTGTTTGCAAAACGGTTTGTTCCCGGGTCATTGGAATCATTCCTGCTCTTAATTTCTGGGCAAAACAACGAGTGTTCAAGATTTCAGGGCGGTGCCACCAAGAATCAGCGCGGCCGTTAAACGGACTTGCTCCTCTCTGACGAAGAAGCGTCCTGTTGAACCCAGCAAACCCAGAAGGAGCTGGGAATTGAAATGGTCTTAATCACAGCCCACCTTCACCAAGTAAAAATTATGAGTGTTAATTTACAGTCTCCAATAATATTTTGGGGAATGTTCATAAAAATAACTGCCCGCTGAGTTTGAATAATGGTTTTGAAAATTTTTATAAAGTCACATATGTCTACCTACAACGTTGATCCGTCAAAATCAAAGTGACACTTTTTTTTGGCCAGAAGAAACTTGTCTTCTACTGAAATCGTGCAGAATATGCAAATGAGTTACAGTCTGAGCTGGTGTGTGGGGGGGGGGCGGTAAAAATAATTCACAAACCCTTTCTTGTTGCTGAGAGCAGTAAAAACCAACGAGAACGTCTGGTAGAAAATTGATTTCTTCCTCCAGCATGCGTTTGACACATCTCAAAAATTCTAATTGTAAAAAACAATTCTGCAACACTTGGAAACAAGACAGAATTTACTACGCATTCTTTCAGAGTCCCCCTGAGCGCTGGGTCGGGTTAGTCAGCGGTGTACATCGGAGCTTTAATGAAGATGCGAGGTAAGGCGTTCAGCTCTAGAAAACCGACAGAGACGCAGGAGTTTTGAGCTAGAGCGAGGCAAATGAGATGCGAGTGGGCGACTGCAGTCCGAAACACCGAGCTTTATTTCGTGGTGGTTTTGCAGCCTTATTTCTGTGTTATTTCCTCCAGAGAGTTTCATTTGCTTCTCTCTCTCATGTCCTTTTTTGGAAACCACTTTATTAGCTACGTTTGATCCAGTTTCATTTTGCGGACTTGTTACCTACTTTCCTGCATGCATGATTACTTATGATAAAATGTGCCCATTGCAAGTGTAGAATTCAATGAGATTTGGTCAATGCACACACCTGCAGAGCTGCTGACACAAAGCGCAGACATTTCCATGAACCCAGGAAGCCTTTTAGCATTCAGCTCTGACCTGGGCCCTGGGCCACACATGATCTTTCCTGTCAGGGTGGATGAGATGCGTCTTTTCTAGAGTCCCGTGTAAATGAAGTCACTTACTCTTCCGGGTCAGACTGTCACCAGCACGTGGAGAGACCTCCTCACGGCAGTCATCAGTAGTTTCTCCTTCCTCTTGCTCGGGACTGTCCCGTTTTCCTGCTGGTGAACACTGGGTTATTTCCCCTTGGTGACCGTCATGAATGACGCTGCTGTAACATTCATAGGTTTCTGTCCCTCTTCCTAAGAGGGGAATTACTGGATCGTACGGCCACATCTTAATACCAAAGCCTTTGCACCGTGTGACATTCCTGCCAGGAAGCCTGATGCCCAGCGCCCCCCGGCCAGGACCTTGTAAGGGCAGAGGGAGGGGCTGTGCTGCCTGGGTGCTCCTGGGGGTCAAGCCCGAGAACTCCTGGGCAACTCTGGGGGCAGCTGTCCCCAGCCGTCTCCTTTCCAGTCTCTCCCCGCAGTACCCTGAGACTGGTGGTCTTTGGGTTGCGCCCGTCTGGGCCTTGGGGCCGGCCTGCGTGCCAGGCAGGCTGGGGCTGATCACGCAGAGTCCCTCCGTGGTTTCTCTTCTGTCAGGAGCCGCCCTGTGCCCGCCTGTCGCTCGAAGTCTGAACGCAGGTTTCTGTCCTCCCAGTTTTCCTTCTTTCTTTTTTTAAAGCTTATTTTGAGAGAGAGAGAGAGGAAGAGAGAGAGAGAGGAGGTGAGCACGAGGGAAGAGCAGAGAGAGAGACCGAATCCCAAGCGGCCGTGCACAGCCCGGCGCGGGGCTCAATCTCAAGAACTGTGCGCTCATGACCTGAGCCGAGATCCAGAGTCAGACGCGCGCCCCACGGAGCCCCCAGGCGCCCCGTCCTCCTCTTCTCCTCGGTCAGCAGTGGGAGGGTAGGTCGGAAGGCTGTTATTCCCTCTATATTTGTTTTTCACTTTTTGAAAATCATACTTTTACACAACGGTGACACAGGCGCAGGGCTGAGGCACGGGCTTTGCCGTGAGGACGGGTCGCCTCCTCTTTCGGTGTTACCTGCCCACCTGCCGCTTCCCTCCGGGCTCTTACACACTCTCCCTGCGGAGGGGGTGGGGTCTGCCTTCCCACCGCAGAGGCAATCTAGGCAAAATCAATGTTTCGAAAGGATGCGTGTGGACATTGGGATTTTCAGTAGGGAAACTGAGTCCTTGAAACTACGAGACGATGCACAGGGTTCTTAGACTCGTATCTGCATATTTTAAGCAATCAATAAACGGTAGCGATTATTAGCACAACATAATAACACAGGCGATTCTGAGTATTAATGGCTGCCTTCTTCGTAGCATGCTACTCTATCCCTTGTGGGCCCTGGGCTCTCATGCTATCCCCGCCCCCGCCCAGGGCTTCTGATGCCAGCTGCTCTCTCCGGGCTACAGCCCATGTTCCAGGATCATCATGTTTTACTCATGAAACAACTGTCCACTGAAGCCCTTACCCATTCTGGTCCCTGTGCGAGAGAGGCTCACAGGACAAGGTGCGGGGGTCAGAGAACAGTCAGCCACAGCTCGGAGCGGGAGGACTTCCAGGAGAGACCCAGCGGGGCGGAGGGGGCCCCGAGGACACAGTAGGGAGTCAGGGAGTCTTCGCAGAGGATGAAGGACTTGAGTTCAGATTCCAAGAGTGAGTAGGAAGGTGCCCAAAGGGCACGGTAGGGAGGAGAAAGGACAGCTCTTGGGGAGCTCAGGGGTGTTGGAAAAATGACATTCAGGAAACCGAACTGGGGGTAAGGGGGGGATGCCTGGGGGTGACGGGTGTGTGGGGACATGGGGGCGGGGTGAGGCTGGACTGGCAGACAGCAATTTTTTAAAACAACTTATTGAGGGCACGGGGTGGGGGGCTGAATCTGACTTCACCTCAGCGTCTGACTTCAGCTCAGGTCATGATCTCACGGTTTGTGGGTTTGAGTCCTGCATCGGACTCTCTGCTGTCAACACAGAGCCCGCTTTGAATTCTCTGCCCACCCTCCATCTCTACCCCTCCCCTGCTTGTTCTCTCTCTCTCTCTCTCCCTTTCTCTCTCTCAAAATAAATCAATAAACTTAAGAGAAAACAACTGTATTGAGGTAGAACTCACAAGGCACGCAATTCAGCCATTTGAAGAGTACACTCTGTTTGCTTTTCGTATCTTCGGAGTTGCCCGTGACCACGGGGAGCGGTTTTGAAGCCCTTGTAAGGTCCTATTGAAGATGGCTCTCCGTGGGCTCCTTGAAGTGCCTTTTCGGGGTATTATGGGCACATAAGGACGGACGAGGGGAGGCTGGGATGGCATTTGGGTCCAGGCCGAAAAGAAAAGAGGAGAGCTACTGCAGTTTTCCTGGGGATGGTGAGGGAGGGAGAGGGGCCCCCAGGACCTCCCACCATGAGCCACACCTTCTTTAGCCTGAGGCTGTGTCTTCACACAGGGGACAGCAAGAGCGTGGTCCTGGACCTGGCGGGGGGCCCCCAGAAGTCCTCCCTTCTGGGACCCTCAGAAGGCTTAATAGAACCAGGCAGCTTGTGTGAGCAGATTTCTTCAGCTGCCCTGGTGCTGATCCCAGGGAAAGCAGGGGGAAGGAGATGGGTCTGCGGGCAGACCACTCTTCCTTTTCTGCGGCCACGAACTAGCCGCTTTCCAAACCTGACTGTGCTTTAAAAATATACAGCTTAAGGCCACACCTCCGGTGGTGTCATTCGGTGCCTCTGAGTCAGGCTGGGAAATCCTGGTGTATTTTTAACTGCTTAGACTTTCTTTGGAATTCTCTTTTTAATGATTTTTTAACAACTGCAAACTTGTTTCAAGTATTGTATAAATAACTTATTCCTGAGCCATTTTAGTGTGCAGGGCCGGCCTGGTGCCCCAACACGCCTGAAGAGGGGAGCGTGTAATTCCCACAAGGACAGTCTCCTGCATGAACCACAACCGTCAAAAGCAGGCGTTAGTATCAGTGATACATTAGTGTCGCCTGATGCTCAGACTGACTCGATTCAAATTTCACCCAGTGTTCCTTTTCTCTCTTCTTTCTTACTTCTTCCTTCTTCTTCGTCTCCTCCTTCTCCTTCTTTTCAGCGGAATGATCTAGTCCAGAATCATGTGTGACGTTTAGTTGTGCTGTCGGTCAGAATTCTCTAATCTGGAATGGCTCCTCAGTCTGTCCTTCACTTGCATGACCTCAACAGTTGCTTTTCAAGATCAAAGGTTAGCTGTTTTGTGGAATGTCCCTATTTGGGCTCATGAGTTGTTTCTTCATGATTAAATCCAGGTCATGTATCTTTGGCAGAAATATTACAGCAGTTCTCTTTACGGCCTCCTGTCAGGTGGTGCATGATTTAACATTGTCCCACTAGCACTGATTCAGTTAGATACGAATCCTCTTTGTTATTAAAAAAAATTTAAATGTTTATTCACTTTATGTGAGAGGGAGAGAGAGAGAGAGACAGAGAGAGAGAGAGAGAGAGAGAGAGAGAGAGAGAGAACAAGTGGGGGAGGGGCAGAGAGAAAGGGAGACCCAGAATCTGACGCAGGCTCCAGGCTCTGAGCCATCAGCACAGAGCCTGATGTGGGGCTTGAACCCACTGAACCCAGCTGTGAGATCATGATATGAGCTGAAGTCGGACGCTTAACCCACTGAGCCACCCAGGTGACCTCATTATTTTTTTTTTCTTTTTAAAGTAATCTCTACTCCCAACATGAGGCTCAAACTCATGACCCTCAGATCGAGAGTCCCATGCTTCACTGATTGAGCCAGCCATGGGCCCCTCCTCTTTCTTTTTTTTTTTTTAATTTTAAATTGAGACATAATATATCACCGTGTAAGTTTAGGGTGTGCAGCCTGTTCACTTGATAAACTTATATATTGCAAGAAGTCTACTGCTTTTGTGTTAGCTAACACATCCCATCCCATAATTATTGTTTCTTTTTTGTGGTGGGAACATGTATGATCTAGTTTCTTAGCAACTTTGAAGAATATAATACAGTATTTTTTACTATAATCAACGTATTCATCTTCTAATTGCAAGTTTGCACTCTTTGACCAATGTCTGCAATTTCAACAGACCCCAGCCCCTGGTGACCCACCAATCTACTCTGTTTCTACAAGCAAGCTGAGTCCTTTTTCTCAGAGAAAGAAATGGAAAAGGTATGGATAATTGAGGTCAAAAATACGCTTCCACTTGATCAATGTTTTTTGAATAATTCAACTGATGTTCTTTGAATAATTCAGATATATCCAGTATCAAGTGGGCAGATAGTAGAGACATAACCTCAGTCTTTCCTTTAAAAATTAGCCTTAAGGGCACCTGGGTGGTTCAGTTGGTTGAGCATCTGACTCTTGATTTTGGCTCAGATCATGATTGCAGAGTCGTGGGGTCAAGGCCCGCAATGGGCTCTGTGCTGAGCGTGCAGCTCTCGTGCCCTGCCCCCTCCCCTGCTCACACTCTCTCAAACTAAACTAAACTGAATTAAACGAACATAAAATAAAAATTAGCCTTAATGCTGTAATATTTAAAACATCCAAAAGGTATAAAGAATACTATGATTTGAATTATAATAATATATGCAATATGTATAATATATAACACACATTTTCAATTGGGTTATTACATATTATCTAATATGCAACATATAAAAATATACAATGTGATATAATTTATTATGATATAATATGATATAACATAATATAAAAGTTGAATTCTCAGACCACTGAAGTCAAGAATTAAGCCACTAACCAATTCAGCTAAGTCTCTCTTATGAATTGCTTTTTAGCTTCGGTCGACTATGAATTGGCCCAGAGCTGACTGACCCGGGTTTCCCTGACAAACTGACAAAACCCAAGGTTTTGGAGGCAATTTAAGGCAATTAGATCCTAACTCAGACCAGTCAGGATGCGCGCGCCCGCGCCCTTGCTTAATAGCTACCTAGCTTATTTCTCCACCTGGTGGTCACATATGGAATTGCAGCTACCCATGATACATATATTTTTTTTTTCCTTCCCCTTCTCAGGATTTTTCTCTTAAAAACATTTTCCCCTTATTTAACGTTTATTTTGAAATGTAAAGTGTGCAAGGGGACAGGGTGGCGCTGTTTAAAAAGTTTAAAATGTAAAATCTGATTTGCTTAAGTTGAATATAACTTATCTTTAAATCGCTCTGGTTCTACAAGTTACCACCATGTATTGGGGAGAACTCATAGTATTAGCTGCTCACATTAATAACTTTTCAGTCTTCGATGTATGTAGTTTCTGTGTGTGTGTGTTGGGGGATGTGTTCCTTTGTTGATTCCAAACAGTTATTGCCAATGTATGACAGGCACAGAGGTGGATGCTAGCAGAGACAAGAATGATCTGAATGTCAACTTAACCTGATGCTTCTAAGTATACTTCATGAAACAGGAAACCTCTTTATTAATCTGCAAAAGAAAGAACCCTAGCACAGTAAATTATATTTACTGATCCCCAATAATCTGGTTGATGAACACATATCATTTCTGAGAAAATGTCACAGCTCATTTGCATTGTTAGAAATGTAGTAAATAGAATATTGCAGTCATTACTAGGCTGTTTGGCAATCATTCTTGAGATTCCTGTGAATGTTAAGTTGTTGGTGAAAGTTGGATGGAAAATAGGCTATTTATGTAGTTTCAAAGTATCTTTCCACAATTTATTAATCACGGCAGGTAAGAGCAACTGTGTAGTGGAGAGAGAGCAAGCTCCATCTCAGCTGAGTGATCAGTTATCAGCGGGACAAACTAACATCGTGGGTGGACCGAGATCACACAGGCGCTTACATCATTTCTATGGCATTAAAAAAAAAAAGACACAACCCGAAATTAATGAGAAAGCAGTAGACAAACTCAAATTGAGGAACGGTCTAGAAAATAGCTGGTCTGCATTCTTCCAACATATTAAAGTCACGAAAGCGAAGAAAGTTTGAGAAACCGTTCCAGATACAAGATCTGACAACTAATTGCAATGGGAAAATAGCTACAAAGTATACCGCTAGGATATGTTCATATACCTATATGTATCTAGCTAGAGAATGATAAAAAGCAAATTTGGCAAAAATGTAAACCACTGGTGAATAAGGATAGAGAGTGTATTGGAATTCTTTTTACAATTCTGTAAAATTGGAACATTCCCGTGACTTTGAAATTACTTAAACATGTTCACCCAACACGGTGCTCCCCCACGTAAGCTCTTTGAGGACAAAGAACTGGTCTCCGTAAAATAAAACGACTGTACACTTCTAGAAGAAAGTGAAGGAGCACAGGTCGGTACAAAGAGGAAAGCCATCAGTCCCGGTCCAGCGCTGCCGGGGAAGGTGCAGCGGAAGGTCAGGGGCAGGCCTGCGCGGGGAGGAGGGCCCTCTCTCTGCGCCGAAGGAGCACACAGAAAACACCAGAAGGCGCGGAAGGGCATGGCTTAGGCAGGGAGAGAGAAGGCCCGCCGCTTTGCCTCGAAGTCCAGGCCTGGGCTTGAACGCCAGGCAGCCGGGTGGGCGGGCCGACGGGCTGCAGACGGAGACACAAGTAGGCCCCAGTGCCCCCCGCCCCGCCCCCGCGTCGGGGTTCCCGGCGCCGAGTATCCAGCAGGCGTCGGTCGCGTATTTCTGGGTGGAAAAGGGAGTGCCCACGAGGCAGGCCGTAGGCCCCGCCTCACCCGCAGCGGGGGGGCCCAGCGCGGGGACTTAGGAGCCGCTGACGCACTCAGAACGCCCGCGACGGGCCAGGTTTCCCAGGCAACGAGCGCCGAACCGCGGCCCTGGCGCTCGCGCACGTGCGTCACTTCCGGCCGCTCGCTGCGTACCCTGCGGCCTGTGGAGAGGTTCCAATAGGGAACCTCTCTCCTCGTGTAGCTGGGCTGTCATGGTGGGGCTGGGATCAGCCAACAGCAAACTCTGATTCTGCGGGAGGAGCTTTTGGGGACGCAGGTGGAGCTTGGCTTCCATCGCCCGACCAGTCGCTTTCAAATACGCCCCCTGGGCGCCGCGGTTAAAGGACGCCTAGCACCTGCCAGATCTGGAGCATGCGCACTGCCCACGGACTCAGGTTTAGCGATCAACTGCTCCGGGATTTCCGCTCAGCCGGTGGGATAGCAGAGGGGCGGGCCGGGGGCGTGTCGCAGGGGGGAGTGTCGCACGAGCGAAAGCTTTGATTGGTCAGTCGGAAGCCCCGCTAACCGACCCGCTGTCGACCTCTGGCGGCTCTGGAGTTTCATTCATTCGCTCATTCACTGAATGGATTGATTCACTCAACTTTCCCTGAGAGTACGTTGTGTCGGAGCTTGTGCTCGGGATTTAGACCCGAGTCGGACTCCAGGAGTCCACGATTTGGCAGACTCCCTCCTTTGCAACCGTGTCGCCACTCTTCTCCGCCCTTGCAAAGGGAGGGGACACCCATCCCATCCTCCTGCAAGGACCTCTCCTTCCCGCCCCCCCCCCCCCCCCCCCCCCCCCCCCCCCCCCCCCCCCCCCCCCCCCCCCCCCCCCCCCCCCCCCCCCCCCCCCCCCCCCCCCCCCAGCAGCAGTTGAACTCTGAAAGGCATGGCGTGCGATCCCGGCCCCAGCGCTCAGTGACCGAACCACTTGCATCACTTTACAATCCCCTCGGAGAAGGGTAGCTCTTCGCGCGGAAGTCGTGAGGTTTAAAAGGAGCTTTGGCGTTTATCTTGGTGTTGAATCCCGGCTTTGCCCCTCGTTAGCTCGTGGCCTCTGGTTGTCCAGCGCTGGCTAAGAAGACTCATTTCTGAATAATGCGAAGGTGGAGGGTTTCCTAAACCAAAACCGAATTTTGGCCTCCAGGTTCAAAGCACCCTGTCAAAACAACACATTGGTAATAAAACTGAGTTGTAAATATCCGCTGTCTGAGTCTTATTTCTCAGTTGTTACACACTCAGGAAGGGGAACAAACGGGTGTTACTGCTTAGTCCCCTTAAGTTAGGACAACCTACCTTGTAAAGTCCTTGTAAGGGTTAAATGAGAAATTTTGCGGCCAGCACGTTGCACAGTAGCTGCCAGGTAAGTGGTGGCTGCCTTGCTTTTATCACTTCGAGGGAACAGATGTGAAAGACCGGCCCCGGTGGCTGGTGTTAGTGATGTTAGGTATATTCCGTGCTGGCTTGGGGTTAGAGTGTCCCTGTGAGACAGGACACTGCAGACAAGTGTTTGAGGGACTGCAAGGTAGAACAGAGCCCTACAGGACAAAAAGGAGTTAAACCCTTAATGCTCCTGGGGATCAGAAATCCTGAGGGGCGATGGACTTGGCCCAAAGTAGGGAGATCTTACCACTCGACCAGAACACTTTTAGTCAGGACAGCAGGCATAAACTGGGATTGTTTTGGGCAAATTAAGATGTGTGCTCGCCCTCTCCCAAAGCCAAAGAAGCAGCATGTGACCGAGTTGAGTTTGAGCTTCAGTCTGCCCCACTGTGTCTCAAAACGCTTTCTCCTGCATGATTTTATTTAATCTTGGTGACCTCCCACGACATGATTATCCTCACTTCATGATGAAGACGTTGGGTGATGTAGTTGTGAGTGACGGGGTAGGCCCTCTGCCTGCACGTTGACTTCTGTTTCAGTGACGGTTCTCAACTCCACAAAGCCTCTTGGGCACTGGTCCTCAGCTTTGGGATGTTTCTGAGAAGCCTCAGATTCTGCCTCATCTTACTGGAGAACTTTTTAATAGAGCTCTTGTATCATCAAACTGCACCTCCATTAGGACTTTTGTAGGAGAGGAGCCAAGATGGCGGAACAGCATGAAAGTCGTTTTGTTTTGGTTTTTTTTGTGTGTGTCTTGCATCCCGGACTTCAGAGGGGATCTGGTGTGGGTGAGGTTGGACCCGATTATCTTAGAGGCTCCTTCCAGTCCGACTTGAATCCAGTCTACAGACTTCTTGAGGGCAAGTGTTGCTATCTTCTTTGAATTCTGAACATTCAGAATGGACACTCAGGAAATCTTAAAACTATGAAAGGGGCACAACTTAAGGAGCAAGACAGCCCTGGACTGGTGTGGACACCCCCATGGATGAGTGGAATACAAGCCCCTATATTCTCTGAGCCTCAGTCTTCTCATTGGTAAGAATATAGGATAGTGTCCTCTCTCTCACAGATTTGCTGGAACAATAAAATAAATTAGTACAAGTGAGTACACTTAAACAGAGAAACACTACTAAAATAGCAATGTTTCCTTTTGCCAGCTTTCAGTCTTGCTTCCTAATTGCTTATCTTGGGGCGCCTGGGTGGCTTAGTTGGTTAAGCGTCCGGCTTCAGCTCGGGTCATGGTCTCGCAGTTCACAGGTTTGAGCCCCGTGTCGGGCTCTGTGCTGACAGCTAGCTCAGAGCCTGGGGCCTGTCTTCGGATTCTGTGTCTCCCTCTCTCTCTGACCCTCCCCTGCTCACGCTCTCTCTCTCTCTCTCAAAAAAAAAAAACCATTAAAAAAAAGACTAATTGCTTATTATCTTACTCATTTATAAAGAGAATAAGAATAGAAGAGGACTATGGAGAGAGCACAGGCCATGGAGTCAGACATCCCTGGATTTGAATCCCTAAATAACACCAGCCATTTGTGTAACCACAGCCAAGTGGTGTGTCCTTTCTGGATGTCAGCACTAAGAATAGCTACCCTGCATGGATCTTCAGAAGACAGTGTGAGCTAAGTAATGGAGCTCTATTTCTGGCACCTAGACCCCAATCAAGGGTGGTTCAATAGATGTCTGTTTTCTGTAACCGTCAACCTCCATTCCTACTGCCATGGCAGCCATATTGGGCATCTTTTTGTGTTGTTGTGAAGGCACTCTCCCTCAGTCCCTGCATGCCTCTGTTGGAAACACCTCCTGGCTCTCATTCGCTGGAATCTGCTCTACCTGTTTTTCCCTGAACATCTGTTCTGCTTATAACTCATTCCTACTCTTTGGAAAACAATTCAGTAAAAACTCAGTTGGTTTTCCACTGGCCCTGGGCAAGGATGAGGGATAGCATATTATTATTTTATAGAAAATATGAATAATAAAGTAAGTTATAAAACAGCACTGGGCAGATAGCAACGAGCCAATAAATGCTTACTGGCTAAAAGCAAACATGATGGCTCAGGCTTTTCGTGGCCGCTGTATTTGCTGAGGGGACCATTCTTGTCTTCCATTACATTGAAAAAAAATTAATTAAATTTAAGTAGACTTCCTCCCCAGGTCGGAGCCCAGTGCAAGGACTGAACTCAGGACCCTGACATCAAGACCTGAGCTGAGATGGAGAGTCCAGCGTTTAACCGACAGAGCCACCCAGGTGTCCCTAAAAACATTTTTTAATTGAAAAAGAAATACAAGCATATGGTAAAATATTTAAACCGAACACAAAGATGCACAAGGGAAAGAGCGTCTCCCTCCACCACCTCTGTTCTCGCAGCCCTCCGTGGAGACGCCACTGTTAACAACTCCTTTCCAGACACGCGGTGGGTGCTCTAAGGTATGTTTGTACTTTTCTAGAGAAGTTTAAATCCCTAAGTGGCTTCTGCCCTCGGGAACAGCTGTCCCCGCCCCCACCCCCGGGGCCTGTAGGGTGGAGGCTGGGGTGGGGGGCTGGGTGTGGATGGATTGCTGGGGCTCTCCAGGCGGGCAGAGGTTCGGCCCACGAGGGATGCGGACCACGCTCGCGCCCCTGCCCAGCCCCGGCGGCTGCGCGGGCAAAGCACGCCTCGTAGGACGCCTAGACCGCGCGTGCCTCAGTTTCCAAGCCTGCAAAAGGGGAACTCCCGCACCCAACAGGTAGTTCTGAACATCAGCGCCTGTGGGTGCTAAGTCCCCGGGGCGGCGGGGAGCCTGGCAGGGGGAGGGGGCGGCGGTCGGACACCTTAGGAGTCTAGCTGGGACCTCGGCCGAGGCGTTGAAACTTGAGCAGCGCGTCTTGACGGGGGTTAGAAAGTGGCGCTGGGACTGGTCAGGGCCCTCCTCCGGGGTGTGGCGCCTCAGGAACCGAGGCTTTTCTCCGAGATCCGCAGTCCCTTCCCTCCGGTCTCCTCCCCTCCTCCTTCCCTACCTGTTGTCCTCCGCGTCTCGCATAAAACCCGGAGCGGAGCGCCGGGCCGGACTGGCCCCGCGCATGCGCAGGAGGGTGCCGGCGCGGCCACCGGTAGGAAGCGCCAGCTCTGAGTAGGGGGAGCGGCCGCAGAGGCTGCTCGGCCCCGCCGCCCGCCAGGCCGTTGGCTCCTGCTCCGGGCCCGGGGCGCCGGCTGTGTAAGTGCGAGGTGGGGGGCTC
>NC_043714.1:75465374-75535108 GCF_006229205.1 Suricata suricatta | reverse complement strand
CGGCGCCCGCAGCACACCTGTCCCGGGCGCGTCTGCACCTGCCACCCTGGGGTCCAGGCCCCTGCTCTGCGCGGCGCGCGGCGGCGGCCCCCTCCCCTCTTGCGCCGGGCCGGGTGGGGTCGTGGGACCCCTGATGGGCGCCCGCCTGTGCCTGCCCCCCTCGCTCTGCTCGGGATAGAAAGTGCTCCCGAGGGAGCTCGGCGGCCGCAGGCGCTGTTTGCGGGACCGAGACCCGCGCGTGGTCAACTCCAGCGGACCCCACCGGAGTCGCGGCGACAGACGCGTGCCTGCACGGTGCTTGCCTGAGCTCTGCTGCGTCTCCGGATCCGCCAACGCAGATGCCTTTTAACCCACGGGGCTCTGGTGTTCAGAGAGGGTGCTTGTTGAGTTCCCATGGTTTTTGTGGAGAGAGGGATTAAAATGTAAGCAGCGCTCGCTTTAGTTTAAAATGAGCTGAAGGCGTGGGGCCGTGACCTCCTCCACCCATCACCGCCCCTCCCCCACCTCCAGTTTAAACTAGTGACTGCCAATTTTTGAAAAATAGTTACAACCAGTTCCTAATCCAGCCCAGCTGCTCCTGTGAACGTGACGCAGGGGCATTGGAGGCATGATGTTGGAGACCCGGGAATATTGCCGCACTAAAGGTTTCCTAGCAGGGCTCTGTTTGTTTTTCTTAAATTGTGTGGCAGACTAGTAGTATAGAAGGAAAAATAGTTGTCAAGAAATAGAATTATTGATTTTTTATTATTTTATTTTAATTGTTAAGTGTTTATTTTTAAAAATTTTTTAAGATTTGTTTTATGTCTTTATTTTATTTTGAGAGAGAGAGAGACAGAGTGTGAGCGGGGGAGGGGCAGAAAGAGAGGGAGACACCGAATCTGAAGCAGGCTCCAGGCTCTGAGTTGTCAGCACAGAGCCTGACTTGGGGCTCCGACCCAGACTGTGAGATCAAGACCTGAGCCGAAGTTGGATGCTTAACCAACTGAGCCACCCAGGCTTTCCTATTTGTTTTTGAGAGAAAGGGAGACATGGGTCCTAAGCAGGGGAGGGGCAGAGAGAGTGAGAGAGAGTGCGCACGACCCATAACCTGAAGCAGGCTCCACGCTCCATGCTGTTGGCGGGGAGTGCCACAGGAGGCCCCAACTCAGGAACTATGAGATCATGACCTGAGCCAAAGTCAGATGCTCAACCCATTGAGCCACCCAGGCACTCCAAGAAATATAATTTTTTAGATAACTGCTTTATTGAGAAATCACTCACTCACCACAAAATCCACCCATTTAAAGGGTGCAGTCGCGTGCTTGTAGCACATTCAGTCGTGCAGCCGTCATCATGCCGGAACATTTTATCAGTTCAAAAAGAACTCCTTTATCCTTGGCTGTGGCTCACTCTCTGGTCCTGCAGCCCTAGCTTACTTTCTGTCTCCACGGATTTGCATGTTGTGGGCATTTCACACGCGTGGAGTCCTACAATGCGTGGCCTTCTGTGACTGGCTTCTTTCCCGCGGCATCATGTCTTCAAGGTTCAGCTGTATCGGAGCTGTAGCATCAGTACTTTGTTCCCTTTTATGGCTGAGTAATAATAGCCTGTTGTTGGATAGACCACATTGTATTTATCCCGGCATCCGTCAATGGACAATGGTGGTGTTTCCAGTTTTTGATGATCAAGAATAAGGCTGCTGTGAACGTTTGTGGACAAACTTTCGGTGGACGCATGTTTTCAGATCTCTTTGGTACATAGAAAGGGTAGAGTTGCTGTTGATATAGTAGCTTTATGTTTAGTTTTTGGGGGAACTTCCATGTTGAAGAAGTTTATTTTTGATGTTTTGATATTGTATTTGATGAGTCTCAGACACTACAAGTGGGTCAATGCCAAGTCTTACTTCTTCAGCTTCTCCCTTGAAGAAACCAGTGGAAAAGCATGATCCCTGGCACCTGGCTCCGGCTGGTCACTTCCCCATTAGGGGACCGTGAACAGAGTGACTGAGTCTTACCCCATCCGTGAGATTGAAGGTCATAATACTTATTTCTTAGGCTTGATGGGAAGTTTAAATAGGGTGCCTTATAGAGAGCCCAGTGGATTTCCTTTTTCCAGCTGTGTGAGACCAGTTTTGTCCTGTGTTAGAAGCATATTTTGAATTTGGGGCAAAAGTGAACAAGAAGTTTACTGACACTGAGCCGCCTTGGATCAGCCTTGACCGAGGCCGCTGTAAGGCTTGTGGACCTGTGGCGTGGATGTGATTGATGTGATTGCCGGTGTCTTTTAGTGCCTTGTTAGCACTGGAAGGGACCCAGAGGGGTCATTTGGTTCAGGGTGACTTAGTTGTTTAGGTTTGATAGATTTGTAAATTGTGAAAAACTGGGTGTCCAAAATAGGGATGTCAGTTTTAATTTTTGCCTAGATAGGACAATGGAAAAATAACCACCATCTAGTTTCACCAACATTTTATAAAAGCCGGCATGTTTTAATGCCAACGAATGAGGAAGTTCACTACCTAACATCAATTACAATAGTAGTGAATATTTATAAAGTGCTTACCAAACTTACGTAAGTTTATTTCAGGCTAGGGAGATGGAACACCGTCCTGAGACCTGTGTCTAGGACGTCCCCCCACCCCCCCCGCCCGTCTATGCATCTTCAGGCAGATCTGCGTCTGTAACACACTTGCCTCTTTCGCATCTCCGTTTCTTGCTCAGAGAAGAAGGTGTTGCAAGACCAGCAGCGGCACCTGCTGACGGAGGACAGCGCGGAGCCTGGGCTCTGAAGCTCCTTGACCTGGGGACGCCTGGGTGGCTCAGTCGGCTGAGCATCTGACTCGGTTTCGGCTAGGGTCTTGGTCTCAGAGGTGTGAGATCCAGCCAGCCCTGCGGTGGGGTTGGGCTCTGTGATGAACCTGCTTGAGATTCTTTCTCTCTCCCCTTCTCTATCACACTCCCATCTCTAAAATAAGAACCTCCTCCCCCGCCAAAAAACACAAAACACAATACTAGTTAACCTGATGGCTGTAAGCTGCTTGAAGTTGGACCTTCTCCCTTTTTTTAACTCTTAAAAAAATTTTTTTAAATGTTTTATTTATTTTTGATACAGAGACAGACAGAGCATGAGAGGGGGAGAGGCAGAGAGAGAAGGAGACAGAACCGGAAGCAGGCTCCAGGCTCTGAGCCAGCTGTCAGCACAGAGCCTGACGCGGGGCTCGAACCCACGAACGTGAGATCTGACCTGAGCCGAAGCCGGAGGCTCAACCGACTGAGCCACCCAGGCGCCCCTTTTTTTAACTCTTTAAAACATTTTAAAATACAGACTATAGCAAAAGTACATGTAATGTTTATGTATAGTTTAAAGAATGGCAAAACGCACACCCCTGTGTCTGCCATTCAGCTTAAGAAATGGGACAGAACTTCTGCTTCTGAAGCCTGCTGCATCTCTCGAACTGCATTCCTCTCTGCTGTACAAGTGACCACCACCCAAATTTATTTTTCTTTATAGTTTGGCCATGTGTGTAAATATCCCTAAACAGTGTATTGTTTAGCGTTTCCTGGTTTTGAATTTCACGTAAGTGGGGAGAATTATACTCCTTGCATTAATCCACAACTTTATTTGTCTGTCTCGGTGTTGAGATTCAACCGTGTTCCTGCAGTGTAGCTGGAGGACATTCATGTTCGCCGTTCTGTGGGTTCCACAGTGTTAGAAGGCCGCGGTCTATTTATCCGTTCTCCTGACAGTGCACATTTGTGTGTCTTTGGTTCTGGCTTCTAAGAGCCTTTCTTTCTTTCTTTCTTTTTTAAAATTTTTTAATGTTTATTTATTATTGAGAGACAGCGAGAGATAGAGCATGAGCGGGGAGGGGCAGAGAAGGGGGAGACACAGAGTCTGAAGCAGGCTCCAGGCTCCGAGCCGTCAGGACAGAGCCTGACTGGGGGCTCAAACCTGCGATCGGTGAGATCATGACCTGAGCTGAAGTTGAACACTTAACTGACTGAGCCCCCCAGGCGCCTTACAGTTGCTTTAAAAGCCACGCCTCCTTTTGAGAAACACAAAACCTTAAATCTCTGCCTTCAGCCCCGGCCCTTGAGGGCTTGAGGGGTCTCCTAGGGGCTCCCATACCTCTCTGTTGGGCGCTGTGGGGTTTGAGGGTCTCCCAGGGCGGCCGCGCCTCTCTGTTGTGGTTCTTTCTGAGGCAGTGTGGAAGCGAATGTTCTGAGAATGGCTGCTGGGAGGGGTGAAGGGTGGGGGGCACTGGGAGGGGTGAAGGGTGGGGCTCAGGCTCACACGCTGCCTCTCAGGGGCCTCTCTTGCCTCAGGTCTGTCACCAGTCGGGTCGAGGTGGTGTTACAGAGGTTTAAGAGAGATACTACACATATAAACGATTTATGTCCTGGGTAGACTGGAGTTCGAAGCCAGGCCTTCTGATTGCACTGTGGTTCTTGTCATGATGTCCCGCTGAGGGGACGAGGGAACAGCTCATCGTGCGGGAAACACGAGCGCTGTCCGTCCACCGGCACCTGGCCAGGTGTTGGAAAGAGAACGCCTTTCCTGCAGGCCCTCGAGGCCCAGGCGGGGGGCTGCGGTCTGCGTTGAGAGCCTTGGTGGCGTGTGCAGGAGCCCAGGGACAGTTGTAGGCTGCGGCCTTGCGTGGGGTTCACCCTGGCGCCCCGGTGGCTGCACCCCGGCGGCGAGCGTCAGAAGCCCCCCTTCCCAGGATGGGCCGGCGCCTTCAAGTCCCGTGCACCGTGCACGTCTAAGTCCCCCTTCTCTCTCTGTGGGCAGGACCTTCAAAATGAGTGTCCCCGACTACATGCAGTGCGCCGAGGACCACCAGACCCTCCTCGTGGTGGTGCAGCCCGTGGGCATCGTCTCGGAAGAGAACTTCTTCAGGATCTACAAGAGGATCTCCTCCGTGAGCCAGGTCAGCGTGCGGGACTCGCAGCGGGTGCTGTCCATCCGCTACCGGCACCACTACCCCCCGGAGAACAACGAGTGGGGTGACTTCCAGACCCACCGCAAGGTCGTGGGCCTCGTCACCGTCACCGACTGCTTCTCGGCCAGGGACTGGCCGCAGACCTTCGAGAAGTTCCACGCGCAGAAGGAGATCTACGGCCCCACGCTCTACGACTCCCGCCTCTTCGTCTTCGGGCTGCAGGGGGAGGTCACGGAGCAGCCGCGCCCCGACGTGGCCTTCTACCCCAGCTACGAGGACTGCGAGGCGGTGGAGAAGAGGACCGAGGACTTCGTCGAGTCCCTCTTCATTGTGCTCGAGTCCAAGCGGCTGGACAGGGCCACGGACAAGTCCGGGGACAAGATCCCGCTTCTCTGCGTCCCATTTGAGAAGAAGGACTTTGTGGGACTGGACACGGATAGTAGGTAAGTTTACCCGGGGGCCCAGAGGCTTCGGGCTCGCGCCGCTCCCGGACGTCAAGACGGGACAAGCAGATGGTAGAGCTTTCTTGCAGCGGGGGGTGGACGGGTGCAGTCGCGGTTTTCAGACCTGAAAAAAAACGGGACAGGCCTCGGTTAAGGGAAATCCTTTCAGGGTTAGTGCATCCTCCCCCATTTCAGCGGGGACTCCTGGTGGGACCCCTGAGCCGCCGTCCAGCATGGGGGCCACTTGTGGCTCTTGAACGCCGGAGAGGTGGCCAGTGTGAGCTGAGGTGTGCTGTGAGTAAGATGCACACCATGTCCCGAACTTCATGGGGGAAAAAGACACGGTCTCAGTAATGTACTTTTTAATTTTATTTTTTCAATGTTTATTGTTGAGACAGAGAGAGACAGCAAGAGTAGGGGAGGGGCAAGGGGGGTATCTGAAGTGGGCTCTGCGCCGACAACAGAGAGCCCAACATGGGGCTCGAACTCACGAACCTCGAGATCCTGACCTGAGCCGAGGTCGGGTGCTTAACCGCCTGAGCCACCCAGGTGCCTCATTAATGGTTTTTACATGTCAAATGGTAATACTTTACATGTATTAGGTTAAACAAAATATGAAAATCAGTTTCAGTAGTTTTTACTTTTTACTTTTTTTTTTTTTTTTGACGTTTATTTTCTTTTGAGAGAGAGAGAGCGCGCGTGAGCCAGGGAGGAACAGAGAGAGAGAGACGGAGACACAGAATCTGAAGCAGGCTCCAGGCTCCGAGCTGTCAGCACACAGCCCGACACGGGGCTTGGACCTACAAGGTCATGACCTGAGCCGAAGTCACACACTTAACTGATTGAGCCACCCAGATACCCCTTCTTTTTTTATTTTTTTAAGTTTATTTATTTTGAGACAGAGAGAGAGAGTGCGAGAGAGAGCGAGCGAGCGAGCGCATGTACACGAGGGGGGAGGGGCAGAGAGAGGGGAGAGTGAGAATCCCAAGTAGGCTCTGCACGGTCAGCACAGAGCCCGATGTGGGGCTCGATCCCACGAACTGTGACGTGATGACCTGAGCCGAGATCAAGAATCAGATGCTTAACTGCCTTGAGCCACCCAGGCGCCCCCTCTGTCCCTTTCTGTAGATTGTGGGTGAGGGTCTCCCAGGCGAGGCTTGAGTGACCCCAGTGTGTGTGCGGGCAGAGTGCCCGCTGCAGAGTAGGTGGTCAGGAAGTTTCTTGAACTTACCTAAAGCCAAACACTGCCTTCTGCTTGTTGGTGAGTTGGAGGAGAAATTGTCACAGAACTGAGGAGCTCCAGGCCCCAGGCTGGCCCTGCGGGTGGGGAGCACGGACCAGCCCGTGTCCCACTGCCTGTGGTCCTCTGCGGGGTCTGGAGTTTTGTTTCCTTGCCACGTACGTTTATGTGGCCTAAGGGAAGGGCCGGACACGTTGCACCTGTGACCTCAGTCCTCGCAGTGGCCCTGTGGTCTGCATCCCACAGCTGCCCTTTTATGCCCCGGGGCCAGGGTGGCAAGGTGTGGGGGCCGGGCAGCTGTGAGGGGCCGAGCTGTGGTGCTCACTGAGCCCCCCACAGCGGTCCCCGAGCCGTCCTTTGGCACATGAGGCTGCCCCACGCACACAACCCCTGCGGCCTGGGCCTGGACTGGCTCGTCCCTGCCACCCGCACCAGCGGGGCAGCGGCTGAAGCCTCAGAGGCAGCTGGGAACCCCGCTCTGACCCGGGACCCGGGCGTTCTCTGCTATACGAGGCGCCGGTGACATATTTTAGTCCTCGACTCCTTGGCTTTGAGGTGGTAGCCCCACCAGAGAATGCCCGCTTGTTCTTGCCGCTTGAAATCTATGCTCACGGTTCAGAGGGAGTGACTAGCCTGTCTCGGGACCCTCCCTGGCACGTCCTGGGTGATGATCTCAATGAGTACTGGGTGAGAGGCTCCGTGCGGGCCCCGGGAAGGCAGCAGCGAGCGGACTGGCCTCCTGGTGGGTCCCTTCTGTTCCGAGTGCTCACAGCACTCAGCTCCCTTCTGACCTCGAATCAGAGACATTCTTCCTTACTCCCCGTTGGTGTCGTTGCTCCCACGCTCTATAGCGCGGGCTTGTCCTCGCAGCTCGTCATGGGAGGGTCCGGCCGAAATGAGACCGTGTGCAGCTCCCAAGGTCATGTCTAGATGGAGGCCAAGTTTCGGTTGGTGCACTGGCCACATCGATAGTCCCCGGGACCGACTGGGCTAAGAGCAGGCCCCACACGTCCCCGAGACGTGGGGCGCGGCTGTGTTTCACGTGAGCGTCACGTGTGCCCCTGGCAGGCCCCTGGACGTGCAGTCTTGTAGCCATCAGAGTTATTTTTGTTCTTGTGTGTTTCTAATTTTTGCTTGTTCTTCTTTCTTTTCTTTTCCTTTTTTTCTTTCTGTCATACCGCCCTGTGAGTATGTTGTTGGGTCTGAAAAGGTAGGCTGTGAACATATTGCCTTGAAAACAGCTCGATTTCCCTGTGCGCTGCCTCCTCACTGCCTTTACCGCTTTAAAAAACCCAAACTTACCGCTGCCTGGATCTGCGCATTGCCCTGATCATCTGTTTATTTTTGAATCTAAAAGATTTTTTTTTTTTTTGCTTTTTTTAAGCATGTAACCTATTGGTGTTTGATATCGGTTATAAAACACTTGCTTTGGGGAACTTGTTTGGTCTTACTTCATATCTGGCGACAAATGACCGCTTCACCTTTTTTGTTCGTTTTGAGAATGTGAGACGCGAGCTGGCTGGGCGGCTTTGCGGGTGCCCCTGAACCTGGAAGGGCTCAGACTGCAGCGCCTCCCTCCTTTCGGGCTTCTGAATGAGCACGTGGGGTGTGCGTTCCCTGGCTGTCGCTGTGTGATGTGCATGGCGGTGCTTCGGCGCCCGGCGGTCACCGGTGCGGGGCCGCCAGCAAGGGAGTGTGCTGGCCGTGGAGGGGCACCGCCGGAGGGCATGGTTGCCAGCCCCCTTCTGCCTTCCTCTGCAGCATGCCGTTTACTTCACTTCACCTCAGCAGCCTCGCCTCGTAAGAGGGCAGAGACTGTCCAGTAGTCTGACCAGTCTCTTGCCTTTATGTTGGTTACTCTTCTGAGTGTTAGGAAAACGTGGCCTTGTCAACAGCCAGTTGGTTTGGGTCTTGTGGGCACAGGGACCTCTGCAGTTGAGCGTAGTTGACTTTCTGCGTCAGCCAGCAGCATGCGGACACGGGTCATGGGGCTCACCTGAGGGGTTGGACGGGCCCTTACTTGCACCAGCCTTTACTCTTAGTGATTATTTTTGAGAGAGAGAGAGAGAGTAGGGAGCGGCTGGAGAGGGGCAGGGAGAGGGAGACACAGAATCTGAAGCAGGCTCCAGGCTCTGAGCTGTCAGCACAGAGCCCGACGTGGGGCTTGAACTCACGAACCGTGAGATCATGACCTGAGCCGAAGTCACTTAACTGATTGAGCCCCCCAGGTGCCCCTCCAGCCTTTACTTCTAGTGAAACCCTGAGTTGGTGAGAATTAGCTGTTTGTGTTTGTGGAGGCTGATGTCTGTCACTGACGGGCATGTCGTTAGTTCGCCATGGCGGAGCTCCAGCAGTTAACCAAGCTCGGTCCCAGAGGGAGGATCTTGGGCTGGTCTGGCTCCTGGGATTTCCCGTGCCGGCCCAGCTCCCCCGTGGGGCAAGGTTTTGCCGCTTCCACCGTGCTGGCCAGGAGGCCCTGTTTCTTCTTTAATGCTCTGGTCCGAATGGGAATACTTTTGTCCTTCATTGACTGCCTCATTTGAGACCGGCTGGACCTTCAGAAAGATTCCATCATGTTCTGGAGTGGGGGGTAAGGCAGGAGTGGAGGGTAGAAGGTGTAAGAAACTGAAGCTGGCCACCTTCAGAGAGGCAGGGCCAGGATGCTGTGATGGCCGGGTTGCTCCCTAGGCCCCAGGGGACTGGAGTCAGAGGCGCTTGGCCTGGCTTCCTCCCTTCTCACCTGCTCACCTCTGAGCTCTTCGAGGCCTCAGAGCCTTCAGAGTGCAGGCGACAGGGCCACGAGCCTCTTCTTCAGGGCCGTCTTCTCGGCCTCCCGTGTGACTCCGGTGCCTTCCCACAGTGTCAGTGCCAGGAGGGCCCTCCCGCTCTTCAGAGGGCTGTGACACTCGGCACACGCGTGCTGGGAGTCGTGTCCCGTACTGGATCCTGTGGAACGAAGTCGAGGTGTATGTAGGGACCCAAATGTCATGGCTTGTCACTGATTATGGTGTGGGGGCGGGGTGAGAAAAAGAGGAAATCGAGTAAGAAACTCAGGGTTTTGACTTGAACAACGGGGCGTATGGTGGGGCTGTCTGCCCCCGGGGAAACCCGGGGGTGCCCACTGGGGGTCAGATTCCAGAGTACACGTTGGACGTGTTTTTACATGCTCATATTCGTTTGACATTCAAGTGACCGTTTCCGACAGGCAGCTGGATTTATGAGCCTGGAGTGCAGGTGACAGAGCGGACTGGAGACCCCCTGGGCGGGGTCGGTGTGGGGCTCGTATTTAGAACCAAGGGTGTGGGTGAGCTCACCGAGTGAGGTGTAGACTAGGGCGGGCAGAAGGGCCGGTGCTGTGACCCGTGGGCTAGAGGAAAGCCCATCATGGAGATTTGTACGTCATTCTGAGGAGGCTGGGATCTTAGCAGCTGGTGCCCTTGACCTTCAAAGCGCTGGTGGGCAGGGCAGCTGCTAGAGAAATCCGAGGGGGCTGGGGTGCTGGCCCCACATCCTGGAAGACCACTCCTGCAGCAGGAGCGCGGGGAGCCCCCCGGAACCAGAGTCGTGTGTGTGGAGGGGTGTGGGATGGAATGTGCTGGACCTGGAGGGAGGGCGCGGAGGCCCAGGCAGCGGGGGAGCCCCAGCCTCCGGGTCTGTCCCGTGGAGCAGAAGGCACAATGGGTAGCGCTCTGAGGTGATTGGGAGCAGGAGCTGACTTGTAGGATTGGTGGATAGTTCTGGAATATAACACCCCCCCCCCAAAGACCTTTAAAGAATCTCCTCAGTACTTGACAGTGACTTTGGAGCAAGTAGTTCAGTTTCAATTCCTCCACGGGTGAGGCACTCTGTGCCGGATTTGGAGAAGAGTGATGGTCCAGCCTCTACCAGGATGGGGGTGGTGCCAGTGTAGGAGGGGGGGTGGTGCCAGTATAGGAGGGGGTGGTGCCAGTGTAGGAGGTGGTAGTGGTGCCAGTGTAGGAGGGGGGTGGTGTCAGTGTAGGAGGGGGGTGGCGCCAGTGTAGGAGGGGGGTGGTGTCAGTGTAGGACGGGGGTGGTGCCAGTGTAGGACGGGAAAGGGGCAGGGGCGGGGGCAGGTGGCGGGCAGTCTTGCTGCCTGCACGCGTCACTGCCCACGGCGGCAGCGTGTGTAGGCCGAGGCTCGTCTCGGAGGTTACCTTACTGGAGGAGGGGAGGTGCGTTCGGGTCCACTGCCCTCCTGGTGGAGACGCGGGAGACTGGGGCCCGGCCCTGACCGCTTGGGGGGGGGGCGCCCGTGAGCTGGCCGTGCCGCGGCCGCTGCGCATGCGCACAGCGGCGTATCCCGAAGCCTGTCCCATCGACGCCATTGTTTTATTCTACGTCAGGTGCGGGTGAAGCGTCCCTGTGTGTTGGAGTCTCTGCGAGATATTCCCACAGGGATTTAAGTGAGGCTTTTGTTCCCTGTCGAGCCCAGTGGCGTGTGACACACACGGGAGAATCCTTGAATTCGGGACTCGGGCTGTGTGTGCTTTCCGTTCCCCCCTCGCTCCTCCCGTCTTTCCCTCTCCCCGGATGCTCTCAGAGACGCGCTGCCCTTACTGGGGCGGATGGACAGACACCCAGATGGTGGCAGTGCAGTCGTGTTGTGGGGGGGCCCGGCCACGACCTGAGGGAGGTTTCCAGGCTCCCGTTGCGTTCTGAACACACGATGAGAGTCAGCAGCTGAGGGGCCCGGGGGGCGGCCCTGGCGGAGGCCTGGAGGCTTGTGCGGTTGCGGCCTGACAAGGGGCCCTGGGCTGGGGGCCGGGGGCCGCGTCCCAGGCCTCCGCCCGGGCTGCTCCGCCGGAGAGGGCCTGGCGTGCGGCCTTCGGAGGGGCTTGGGTGTGCTTAGAACTGACAGCAGAAGGAGGCAGCGAAGGGTGTCAGTGGCGAGGGGCCTTTGGGACAGGGTTCTTGGTTTCCCGGTCTGTGCAAAGGGGGTTTGGGCCGGGCAGGAGCTGTCGGTCCCTTTGAGATCCCGCCGCTCATCTGTTTCTTCATTACACACGTGCTGCCGAGTGTCCGGGGAGAGGGATGGACACACGGTAGGAGGCAAAGTGTACGTGCCTTTTTGGGGCTTTCAGACGTCAGAAGTCGACCCAGCCAGAGTGTTCTAGCTGAGACCCGGAGCCCAAAGTGCAGAGGGAGGGGCAGAGAAGGCTTTCCCGACAAACTGACCATCAGAGGAGGGGCGGCCTAAGGGGAGAACGAGGCAGTGAGGTTAAGGCGAGGCTGCAGGGCGCAGGGGGGCAGTGGGGGAGCCAGAACTGTACTGGGGAGGCTTGCAGGGTGTGAGGTGGCGGCTTAGTCAGGTTTCTGCTTTGGGAAGCGCCTCTGGGTGTGAGTGTGGCCGGGAAGTAGCAGAGCCGAGGGACAGGGTGGAGACTCGGGAGGAGCTCATCGGAAGGCTGTGGAGGTGCCGAGGAGTGGGGAGAGGAGGCGGAGGGGGGAGAGAAGGCGGAGGGGGCAGAGAAGGCGTCTGGCGGGGGGCGGGGCGGTATCCGTGCGGGATGGGCTCGCCAGGAGGGCTGGCTTGTTGGGGGGGGGGGCGTCCTAACACGGCTTATGGCCTGAAGGAGACTGGGGCTTCCTCTCCTCCCTCCCCTGCCGTACCTGATGATCTCCGTACCACCAATCCTGGGAACAGAAAAACTAAATTCTCGGGTAGCCAAAGAGTTTGTAGAGTCAATTAGATCTGTGAAGATTTAACTTTGTACCGAGATGTCAATAACACTCACTCAGCGAGCAAGTGCATGTCTTCAGGATTCCCACAGGGGTTTTTAGTCTTCATCTGATTGCTTTCTCAGTGAGAAAAAATTGAATATCGCTGCTGTTTTTCTTGAAAAAAAAAAACACATCTTTTAAGCAATATTCAAAAGAATAGGGATATTTAAAAATAATAAAGGAATATTTTATATAATTTGTTTGGTTTCGAGCAGATCCGGAGTGAGAAGCCTTTGCATTATTTATAGCACATCCTTGCCAATATTTAAGGAGCTGTTGGTGGTGCCCCCAGCCCTGCTCGCTCAAGGTGTTATTGGATCTGGCTCTGAAGTCGTGAAGATAAAGGTCTTATTTGCAAAAGCCAGTGTCTGGCTTCTGATATGCGGCATCACTGTCTTTATAAAATAATAATAAGTTGGAATTCAAGAGAGTGGAAGGCAATTGATTTTTTAAAAAGCTGAAACAAACTTTTTTGTGCTGACGTTACTGTAGGAAAATTTGCGAAGGAAGACTCCACTCTGTGAGTGTCTAAGGGAATCACATGGTGGAAGCCACACGCACCTCGTCCTCTAGAAAGTGCCTGGGCAGGTGTTCTTGACGTCGGGACCATTCCAGCTCACGTACTGGCAATGACGGCTGCTGCCTCTCAATTATGGAGCCTACGGTTGCCTTCTTAGCACTTTTCCTCTTGTTTGTTTTTCTTGTAGTAAGGGAGTCGAATAGTGCTTAGCCAGTGTGCCTTGGGGACAGAAGCCGTGCGTTAGCACTGACACGTTTCCACGCGTTGTGTTTTTTAGACATTACAAGAAGCGGTGCCAGGGGCGCATGCGGAAGCACGTGGGCGATCTGTGCCTCCAGGCCGGGATGCTGCAGGACTCGCTGGTGCATTACCACATGTCCGTGGAGCTGCTCCGCTCCGTCAATGACTTCCTGTGGCTCGGAGGTAAGATCGGCTCGTGAGGACATCAGAAGCGTAATTGCAGCAACTTACTTGCAGGGAGAGAAAACAGAAAAATGGTTCTAAGGATGAAGGATAAGGGAGGAGAGGCGGCCCGCTGTCTGGTTCTGTCGGGGGTCGGGGAGACAGCCTTCCTGCTGGGTCTGCTGCCACGTCCCCACCTGGGCCTCCCCTGGCGCTCTCCTGGACGGTGGGCCGTCTTTCTGTGTTCCTCTGGGTTGTTTTTGAGCACATGTTGGCCCTGCTAATGCCATTCCCACCGGAATCACCTCTTATCCTCATGCTTTCAAAACCACGTGTGTATGCGAGCCGGTGCACGTCAACCCGATGTGGCACGTCCACGCAGTGGAATGTCATTGAGACGTGAACATGTGAAAAGTTACAGCACAGGGAGGATAGTCAGTCACACTGTAGAGTGCTGATGGGGACGACCTCGGTACCGCAGGGTGGTGACGGGGATGTGTGACCGCAGTACTGCGGGGTGGTGACGGGGGGGGGGGGACCCCGGTACCGCAGGGTGGTGACGGGGGTGTGTGACCGCGGTACTGCCGGGTGGTGACCGCACTTGTGAGGAGCACCGAGTGATGTGCGGAGTCGTGGAATCTGTATGATGTACCCCCGAAACGAGAGCCACATTGTCCGTCCCCTCTACTTGAGTACAACGAAGGACGGACCTTGAGAACACCATGCGAGGTCAGAGGAGGCGGGCATCGAGGATGCTCCCAGCTGGAGTGTCCAGAGTGGTTAGAGCCCCGCTTCCCCGCTGCCAGGGACTGGGCAAGGGTGGCCGTGGGGTTCCTCTCGGGGGTGATGGGAATGTTCTGGAGTCAGACTGTGGTGATGGCTGCACAGCACTCTGTGTACTAACGACTTGGGCACTTTGCAGCGGGTGAGTTTTATGGTATGTGAGTTACATTTCCATTTAAAACCCTAAAGAAAGAAGGAAACCCCCTGCTTGAGAGGCGGGGCTCTTCTCCGCCCTCCGGGCCGCGGGGCCTGCGGAATCATGCACGGAGCGCGTCTGTCGTGGGCCAGCCCTGGTGCTGGAACTGTGTGGTGGGACTCGTTCTTTTCCCGGGACCGTCTCCTCGGGGTGGCGCAGGACGCACGGTCTGTGCGTGTCCAGAACCCACGGAACTCAGTTCTGTTAGTGCTTGTTGACTAGATGTCGTGTGAGTGAGGAGTCACGTCGGCTCTTTCCTGGATAGAGTCGTCGGGGGCCCGTCAGGTACGACAGATACAAGTCTCAGGAGCATAATGAGGAAAGTTCTTTAATGGAAGTCTAGCAATGTGCTATAGAATGATTAAATATGAGAAATTCCTTTTTTTTTTAAGTATGAGAAATTCTAAAAGTGGACTTAAATCTCATAATTCGGTGTAAGGAGGCTAGAGATTGGTTGGTAGAATATATCCACACCCCAGCGAGCTGTAACATTAGGGCCCCTGCAGTGGGCGCTGCTCCAGATTGAGTGGTCCGTAGGGACCAGCTGGGTGGGCAGGGCCCTGAAGAAGGGGGTGCAGGGACGGCCGTGTTGTGGGCTGTTTGCCTCTTCCATCTCCCAGGGGCTCCGCGACCTGTGGCGTCACTGCAGGGCGAGCGCAGAGGCAGAGGGGAGCCCAGCTCAGTGTGTCAAGCCGAACATTAATGACATTTGTAAAAACGTAAAGCGGCGCTGCCCTTCCACCATCTATTTTTGTTTCAGAAAATAGTTATCGTTCGTAAATACATAACACGTAATGGGATTGTTATTTTAAAAAGAATGAGCATGTACATATTTAAATCTTCTTTCAGTTTTATTTTCAAATGGGCTAAGTATCTGTCGCTGTAACCCACACAGAAAAAATTATTGGTGATCCCCAGTGATTTTTCACAGTGCGAAGGCGTGCGAAGACCAGAAGGTCTGGGGACGTTGAGGTCACAGAGATGTGCACCGCAGAGCAACCTAGAAGGCCTGGGCCGAGCTGGAGGCTCGGGGGCCCTGACTGCCTGCTCCAAGCGGCCGTGGCTGTAAGACAGGCTTACAGGCGTTTGCTCCCAAGGAAACCGATGCGTTTAGGGCGCGTGGTGGGGCAGGGTTTGGGGAGTCTGTTTGCTGGCTTCATTTTTGAGTATTTTCGGTCCGGAGCACCCATAGCTCCCCAGCTCTGTGGTGCCGGGATCTCGCACGGGGCCTGCCGCACGGCGGGCGCTCAAGCGTTGGTGATGAGGCCTTGGAGGCGGGCCGGTTTCCCGCGTGTGCTCACTCTCCCAGCGAGACCGTGTCTGCGCCACGGGCTGCGGCCTGGGTGTGGGAGGGGTGGTGGGTGGCGTGCTGTTCGGAACAGACCCGGCGATCTGGCGGTGCCATCTTGTTTTGGGGAAAAGTCGGCATTTCTACGTAATTGAATTGTTCAGTGTTCAAATCTTCCCTAGCCCCTGCAGGTTGAGCTCGCGACGGGTCATGAGCTTTACTGATTGTACTTTTTTTTTTTTTAACCCCCAGCCGCCCTGGAAGGGTTGTGTTCCGCGTCGGTCATCTACCACTATCCCGGTGGAACCGGGGGCCAGACCGGGGCTCGCAGGCTCCCCAGCGGCTCGCTTCCTGCCGAAGCAGCCAACAGACACCGACCAGGTGAGCTCCGGGCCTCCTCCTGCCCGGCCTCCATTTCCCTCTCTCAGCACATAGGAGTCATGCATGACGTTTCCCTCTGAGTGAAACCTGACCAATGTTCAGATAAAGTGCAAAATCTGTTGAGTCAGAAATCTTGTATGGGACATTTTCTTCCGATTTTATAAGAGTACTGATCTCATGGAATCTTGCTATTGATGGGTTACAATGATTATTTTCTGGAACACTTGAATAAAGTTTCATGGTAGATTGGCCTCAAAGTTCTGTCTGGGTCTTTTTCCTAATTTTTGTTTTTTTAAGGGAAGCTAGCTCTACATGTCAACTTTAACAGCTAATTCAGGCCTTGGGCTGTTCCTTTAGTTTTCAGCAGTTTGATGACATTCTTGCTCTCTTTTTTTTTTGTTTAGTTATTTATTTTGAGATAGAAAGAGCATGAATGGAGGAGGGGCAGAGATAGAGAGCGCGAGGGAGAATCCCAAGCAGGCTCCATGCTGTGGGCACAGAGCCCGGCGTGGGGCTTGATCTCATGAACTGTAAGATCGTGACCTGAGCCGAAGTCAAGAGTTCAGTTTGATTTGCTTATATTTGTCAGCTCCAGTGAGGAGTAAAAAATCTTCTTGGAGGAGCAGGCTTACAAGTGTTCCTCGAGTGAACTTGACCCTTTTGACCCTTAATGGATGAATTTCTCATACCGCTTAAGTCACGAAGATAAGAGCACACAGTGCGGAGATCAAGGCCGTATGCACAACCGAGAGGTGGTTTTTGATCCATGAGATTTTCTGGCACCTTTTGCCCCAGAGAGAAAGCCCGGTAGTGAATGTGCACTGGGTGGAGGGTGGCCTGAGTTATGCCTCGGCCCGTGACCAGCAGGAGTGGGACGCGACCTTCAGGAGCTGGTTTCCTGCAGCTGCTCTGTGTGCTTGGGTGGGTCTGTAAAGGTCCTAGAAGAGAAGACAGTTTATCTTCTTCGGCACAGCCTCCCAGTGACTTTGGGCCCCGGGTCACTTGAGGGGGCGGGAAAGCCGGCAGGGAGGCTGAGCGGGTGGCTGTGGCCCCGCGGTGCCTTCTGATGGGGTGTGGTCTCCCCTGTGATCTGAAGAGTTCTCATGTGTAGAGATGGTTCTACTGACGTGATTAGTGAGACTCGAGACCCTTTTTCGAGAAATGTTTCATTTTTCCCCTTTGCTGAATGTAGGCACAAAGGTTTAACCTTTTCGGAGAAACCGCTCTGTCTGCAGGAGCGACGTGTGTCTGGCCTGCGTCGCGTAGGCCGCCCGGGCGCTCTGACCGCCGGAGACGCCGCTGGGAAGGCCGTGCGGTGGAGCCCGGTGAGGGCAGACGGAGCAGCTGAGCTGACTCTACCTCCCTTGGCGCAGAGGAGGGTCCGGTGTGCTCTCTTATCCTGCAGAGGGACTCCAGGGTTGTCGCAGTGCCTTCCTCTTGTGTCAGAGGCGTGGCGTCCGCTAGCTGAGGTGAAGACCAGACAAGCCGGATATTTACCCTTCTCCCTGCATCTGCGTCCGTTCCGTCTTCAGCAGCAGAAGTGCATTATCATTTACTATCAGTGGGACCCGGAGCATTTAGTCTCCTGGTGCCTCAGTTTCTCTGTCTCTAGAACAGGGAAGGTGGTGACAGAACGTCCCTCCTAGGGTTTCTGTGATGGTGCCCGAGATGCACCTGCCCTTCCCAGCACTGGGTAACTGGCAGCGGCAGTGTCATCGGTGGCGTTAGGTGAGCGCCAGGTGGTTTTAGGACTCGGTGATGTGGATTAACGAGTACGGTTAGAATACGCGAGACTTCTCCAACCCAGGCTACACGGTTCTCCAGCGACGTCCCCAGAGAAGAGGAAATGGTTTCTCTCCTGACATCGAGTAATTGTAGTTTCAAAAGAATTCTGTAGTCCCTGCCTCTTGTGCTTTCATTCACCCCCCCTTTTTTTTTTACTTAAAAAAATTTTTTTTCTCTAATGTTTTATTTATTTTTGAGAGAAAGAGAGACAGCGTGAGCAGGGGAGGGTCAGAGAGAGAGGGAGACACTGAATCCGAAGCAGCTCCAGGCTCTGAGCTAGCTGTCAGCACAGAGACTGACATGGGGCTCGAACCCACAAACTGTGAGATCCTGACCTGAGCCGAAGCCAGATGCTCAACTCACTGAGCCACCCAGGCGCCCCTCAACTATCTTAATATTAAAAAGTTAGAAGCCATAAATTCTTTTTTTCTGGGGACTTGCATGTGAACCTGTAAGTCTGTAATTAACGGACAAAACTTGGTTTATTAAAAAAAGCAATAGGACACAAGAGAAATGCTTCCTGACTCGTACATGTTTCTTCCTTGTGATCACTTCTACTCTTTGGTCCGCCTTCGTGTCTTAATCATCACCATCACCGTCGTTATCGAAATAGCTGTGGATTTCTCGGCACCTGTGTAGGCCCAGGGCTGCGCTCAGTGCTGTCCTTGTCCTGCCTCCCAGCAGCCGCTGGGGGGGCGCGTATCAGTGTCTCCTTTCTGCAGGTGAGGGACAGAGGCAGAAAGAGCCGCGCCCCAGCCCCCATTTGGGCAGCGGCGAGGGCGGACTCCGGGCTGGGGCCCCGGTTGGTCTGACTGTGCAGCCTGTGTTCTGAGTCACTCCCCTGACCAGCCACCCATTGACTGGGCTCCCGAGCGTTGGTGAGCTCATCAGTGATGAGTGAGATGAGTGATCTCAGCCCGATGAAGACTTAAAAGAAAAGAGATCAGTGAGACCATGAGACATAGATTGAAGTGACATATATCAAAAAAATTTTTTTTTTAACATTTATCTATTTTTGAGAGAGAGAGAGAGACACAGAGTGTGAGCAGGGGAGGGGCAGAGAGAGAGGGAGACACAGACTCTGAAACAGGCTCCAGACTCTGAGCCATCAGCACAGAGCCTGATGCGGGGCTCGAACTCACAAAGTGTGAAATCATGACCTGAGTCAAAGTTGGAGGCTTAACCGGCTGAGCCACCCAGGCACCCCTGTAATAACATATTTTTGCAATTGAGTTAGTCTCAGCCAACAATGTAAAAAGTTAACACTTTAGTTGTAACTCTGTAGGCACTAAAAAAAAACCAGTAAAAAATGATTACAGTGCAAGAGAGAAGTGGGGTTTGACAATCCAGCCATTGTTGCTAATGGCTCATCCCTTGCTTTTATCTGGTAGTGTTTGTTGGGAGAAAAGCGTATGACGACTGAATTGGTTTTCTGTAGCCATTAGTATAGAAGAAAAGATTAAGTTAGTGAATGTTGAGAGAAAGTAAAAGTCTAGACCCTTCTCTTTCTGTTGGTGAGCATGTGGATTCTGTGGGACTCGGGACTTGGCAGCCTTGCTTTTTATGGCCTAACTATATTTCCTCACTTGTGAAATTTGAGTGATGTTAGTTAACTTGTGTGATGGTGAGAGTTAGCTACCTTGTATCCAGAGCACCTAAGAGGTGCTCAGTAATCATTTGCTGTCACAATAGCTTAGATTATCTCCAAGTATCAGCCCTGAATGCTGAAGACGGTGGCTTGTTTCTGATGCATGTTCCCTGTGTGTCTGCATATGATAATATGAGTAGGGTTGAAGGCTACATGGTTTTTGTGCGGTAGAGGCTTTGAGTAACCAGCGTTGTTCTAGGGAGACAGGGAATAGCTAAATTGCCTTAAACTGGAAAACTTAAAGATTATTTGTACAGAATGTGTATTTTTACAACTTAGGATTCATATTGCCATTTGATCATCCACTAAAACCTTTACGTTACATGGCCGGTATGCTTATCAGAAAACTTGATATCGAGCTGTTTTCAGGGAACAAGCTGATCTCTTTGGTGAGTGAAAAAAATTTTGATTTTTTTTCTGTACTCTTTTTTTATTTTTACTAAAAATTTTTTTAAATGTTTTTTTTATTCATTTTTGAGAGACAGAGAGAGGCAGCTCGAGCAGGGGAGGGTCAGAGAGAGAGGGAGACACAAACTTTGAAGCAGGCTCCAGGCTCTGAGCTGTCAGCACAGAGCCCGATGCGGGGCTCGAACCCACGAACCGCGAGATCATGACCTGAGCAGAAGCCGGACGCTTAACCGGCTGAGCCACCCAGGCGCCCCTTTTCTGTACTCTTAAATAGGTAAAAACAAGTCAAAATGTTGACATCACTTTTTTTTTAAATAGAGGGAATAAAAGGAGGAACTCATGTATTTACTATGTAAACACGCTTTTTTATTTCAACGAAGTTGTATGATTTGTAGTTACTAGCTCTTTGGGAGGTATTTTACAAGATACTTAGAGTACCTACCTACTGTTAGAAAAATACTGATGTGACTTTTATGAATATAGGGTTAGTGTAGATCTGCTGGGTTTTGCTAAGTCCAAGATGAAAGGATTAGGAGGAGTAAGCTTTGCCACTCACTGATGGCTGGAAGGACAGATTCCCTGGGTCTCAGTCTCCCTGTCTGCAAAACAAAGAGGCTGGACCAGACCCCCCCAGACTCCTTCCTGTTAACAGCAGTTTCTGTGAGCCTGTGTCTTGTTCATATTCAGGAGTGTTAAAGATTCTGGATCGAGAACTGAATACCGCTCCCTTCCCCAAAGCTGCATCTCGTGTGTGCCAGCTAAGCTTTTGGTTAAGGTCTCTGAGCACCTGTTTTAAAAAAACTTCGTTGATTTTTTTTTTTCTTACCACACAGGCAATTAATTTCTTGCACCTTTTCCAGCAACGTAGAAAGCCTTTCTGTGGCCGTAGGTGGCGCTGTTGCACCTTTGAAAAGTCTTAGTCTTAATTTTCCTGTTGTAAAAGGTTTAACCAACCGTCCTTTAATTTGAGTTTTTTGTTTCATGTTTCAGAAAAGTACAGTATCCATTCCGTCTAGGTGTTCCACTTGTATCTTATTTTTATTCTGTCATCTCAGCGTGAAAATTGAACAATGGTGAAATTGGACTTTTCTTCCAACATTAGAAACCAGTCGGCCGTGATGTCATGAAAGAATGGAAGCAGCATCTGGAGGGGCCCTGAACTCCCCGAGGGTTAATCAGTGGGAGGTGATGTGGTTTCGGAGTCTGAGCCTCGTGTTTTGTCTTGGCCGTGAGGCCACAGGCCGCCACTTAGCCATGTGAACTGGAGTCAGTTCTCTGAGTTTTCTCCTCCTCTGGAAAATGAGGATGCTGATGTCTGCTCCGGAGAATTGTAGGATGAGGGAGAAATTATGTAAAGTGTTTAGCATAGTGGTTATCTCATAAAAGAGCTTGTGAACGTTACTGTTATGTTGCAGAAAGCCATTATTTTATAGTCTTTGGCGATTACTAAGGGATTAAAATACGAAATGATGGTTTTACAAAGGAAGACACAGTTAAGAAATGAGGGAACTGTCTGAGGAGGGCCGGTAGTTCCTCTGGTCCAAATGTAGCGGCAGTGGCAGGGATGGCACCTGAAGTCCCAGAGCTATTTGTTAATTAGCATATGTTGGGGCTCGAGGGGGCCGATAATCGCATTCCTGTTTTCTCCACCAGCCACCTGGGAGGCGAGATGGACGAGCAGGCAGGTGGAGACAGATGTCCCTTCATTACTGAGAAAGCCCCATCCTCCATGAACCTTAGGGATGCAGGAAAATGGGCATGTTCCTACTGTCTCTGGAACTGGACAGACTTGCCCAGGGGGCTCTGGGCCTGAGGGGACCCGCCCCAGTCTTCAGGGCACCCCAGCGGGAAGAGGGGTTCGCATGCCCAGCCGGCCCCCCAGCCTTCCCAGAAGTCACGGCACGCACGTGAGGAGGGTGAGCAGGGGCACGCGGGCAGGAGTGCTGTGGGGAGAGCCCTGCTCGCGGAGGCCGGAGCTGTGGGAGGCGGTGGCCCCTCCCCCACTTTCCACAGGCCACGGGGTGGAGCGGAAGGGTGCTCCCCATGAGCCGGCACGCGGGAAAGCGAGGAGCCCTGGAAGACGGTTAGAAGGGAGGCGTATGAAGTTATCGCGGTAGTTACGTTGGTTGAGCGCTCACAGTGGAGACACGTGTTCCTCACAACCTCCATAATGTGATTCCGTAATCCTCACAGCACCCAGTGGGGCAGGCTGGATTCTTGCCCCTATTTTAAAGATCTGGATATTGAGGCCCAGAGAGCGTAAGCAACCTGACCAAGCTCACGGAGCTGGCGTCCGAGCAGGGACCTGGCCGTGTGGCGGGGCTCCCAGAGACTGGTTGCGGGTGTTTGGGGGATGCCGGCCTGTCTGCGGGTCTATGTGGCCCCTACCCATCAGTCAGGGCTCGGCCAGCCTAGAAAGACTGGCAGAGGGAGAGTTACACGGAGTTGACCAAGGTGTCCACGGGAGTCACCATGGCCAGCCATGATTGTTCGTCCAGGCAGCAAGTCTGTCCCCCTAACAGGTATTTGGTCCCAGTAATCTAGGAAATCCCGTCCCGCTCCGCTTCTGCCCATGCTCGCCCCTAACCTCCTGCCTGTGATCGGGCCATTGAGGGCACGTGTGCTCTTCTTTCCCCTGTGATGTTTGCGCTGTGATATTTGGTCTGATTGTTAACTCTTTTGTCTTCTATTACATGAGTAAGGTCAACCTCCACTCTCCTTACATTAGTCTCTTACGGGTTTAGTTAATGTGAAATCAGCCCATTGGAGCCTCATGAGGCTGATGATCACATTTCAGAGCCCATCAAGGTATTTGTAGCCGTGGGCCTGGTTGCAGGGCACCCTTTCTCTCACTGTGTGGGCTTCTCACACAGCCCCCAGTATTCGCCTGTCCCCACCCTTCCGTAGGCCAAACAACAGCAAATTCTCGGGCTGCTCTTCCCAGTCAGAAGACTAGTAAGCGGCTGGAAGTGAGCTAATGCAAGGAAAGGCTCCCAGGAAGTCCAATTAGATGTGAAAGTCCATTTGGTGAAGGACTGTCTTTTTTTTTTTTTTTTTTTTTTTGTGGCTGAGCTTTCTCTCTGCTGTTTGAAGGCACCGTCTGGGCCCTGGGCTTACACACTCGCACGGGATTAGATGGAGGGACTTAAAAGGCAGACGAGGGTTGTGCGAGGCGGTCCGTCCACACCGGTGAGAAGCGACAGTCCGCTGCCGGTGTGAGACGTGAGGCAAAGCCTTTTCCAGAGCGACGCAGATCACTTTAAAAGCTCTGCAGTCACAGCGCACTTAGTATGGGGCCCCGTTCATCACTAGAGGTGCCGAGAGGTCAAGTAACTGATGATTGTGATAATGACTCTGAGCTTAGGCAGACAAAAGTTTCAGTCTCCTTCCCTATTTAACAGAGACGGCACAGTGTAATGAAGTTGACCAGGTTTTCCAATGAATGAGAAGTTTCTAGGGTTATCTGGAAGCCCCAAACGCCCCAGCGGTCCACATAGCTGACTGTCCCCACAGGGTAGATCTGTCCTGTCACAGGGCGGGGTGTCTTGGGGGGCATGACGGTGGGGCGTCCCTGGGTCCTCAGAGCTACAGTTTCCTCATCAGCAGTGTGGGGTCAGCCGTGCCTGTCTACTGTGTGGGGCTGGTGTGAGAATCACACAGACACACACAGTGTTGCCAAGCATGTGCTTGGTGCATGGTTGGTATTCAGTAGAGAGCACCTGTTTGTTTTTATTTTTTTAACTTTATGATAGTCATGGCTTTCAGATTGCAGTGATTTTTTTTGGTTTTCATTTAACAATAGAGATTACTGCACACACACTAGCTCTTAAATAGGATCGTGGGACCTAGTCTGTATATAAACAGTTGAATAAATAATGCTGTTTCAATCAAATTAGCTTTTACTGGGACCTAACTTGTTGAACTTGTTTGCATATTTACAAATGATCATAGCTAATGATAAACACAACTCTTAGAATCAGTGCCTCTTCAGGTGTGTTTTGGCATCATGGGAAATTCCATTCCGCAGAGAAGGCTAATTGGATCTTATTGATATCTGGGAAGTTTAGCAGATGATCAAGCCTTTCAAAAGCTTCTTGATAATAATGAAGTTAACTGTCTTATATTGCACCTTCCAAAAGTTGGAAATCCTTAGCTTGTAAAGTGTCCAGTACTTCAGTGTGTGAGTGTGAGATTTCAGGAGGGTAGAGCTAAGTTCCATATGGCCTTCCAATAACTTTCCCTCCATTCCAAGCTGTGGGCATACATTTGCACACAAAAAAAATTACCATTACTTTGTCATTTGGCTTATTTGTGGGAATAAGAAATTCTCCTTGGTTAAGGCGTGTGGGGGAACAAGAACTTGGAAGGTGGGAGGGCAGGAGGCAAGAGGCACTTTACAGTCCGTGCAGGGTACGGGAGACGGTAGCTTTTCCTTTTTTCCTTCCAAAGCAAAAGGGCACCAAACATGTGACAGTGTTATTCAGAATTGCTTTTCTGATCGGATAGAAGCGCGTCAGATTTTTCAAGGCAATGCGGATCGTGCAATGTGATTAGTAGTTGTCTTTACAAATAGTTTTGTTTTCCAAATAAAAGACCATGCTCTGTTCTTTCTTCCAGGGGCACAAGAAGTTCTCATTGATCCAGGTACATGCTCTATGTGCTTAGTTTCTTTCGGGTTTTTTTTTTTTTAAGTGCTTGTTTCATGGTGGTGTGAGTGAATGGTTAAAATTTCTGGATCATGATCTCTGGGGACATTCTGATTTAAATAACTTTAAATCAGAACCGTTAAATTCTTGATTTTCATGTGGTCTTGTTTGATGGGGCACCCTGTCGATTTGCGTTGTCTGTCGAAGAGGGGTGTTCTTCGTCTAGCATGATTAAGTGAATGATTTGCGATGATTGAAAATTCTTTGAATGCACTGAGCATGCTTGTCCCGTTAATTGTGAATTTATTCATAGTAATGACTTTGCTTTGATTTTGTGGTTTATGCCGTCTCAACATGAATTTGAATTCTTTACTGCATTTTGTGTATATGTTCTTAACAGAGAAGGAAATTTTGTGTTTTGCAGAGACGGGTTTTTCTTTCTTAACTTCTGTAATTAATGCAGCAAAATCTCTTTTATTGCCGTGCCTAATAATTTCATAATGAGCTCTATTGTTTTCTGGGTTAATTAGAATCAACGACAAAAGATAAATAAAAAGAAATGAAAAAATTTTTTCCTTTGAGGAGTAGAAATCAGACAGTCACGCTGATAAGTGTTTTGTGACCAGTGCATTTATTTTAATCTCACAGTGTGTCTCCATTCAGAAATGAAATTGCTTTAGGTTTGCAGATTTTTGCTTTAACATTTGTGTTGAATGCTTCCTCTAGAAGACGGTTCAGGATAGTTTCTTTCTATTTGTCTTTTTCTTGCTCTCCCTCTCTTCTCTTCCTCTTTCTCTCCCGCTCTCCTCCCGCTCTCCCTCTCCTTGGGTTGTTGAGACATCATTGATACACAGCTGTGCTAGTTTCCTGGCAGGGTCTGTGGAAGGTGTAGAGAAAGGAAAACAAATGGCTTGGTTTCCAGGAGACCTGGGTTGTGATGAGGAAATCATTTAGGGGTGGGCTGAGGAACTGAATGCCCCCCCCCATTCGCCTGCTGAGAAGCTGAACAGTTCCATCGATGTTGGGTGCACTGGTATTTGATCAGTAGAAGTTGCTGAACCCAATCTGGCTATTTATGCTTCATGGAAGTACTGAATTTAACGCGTCACCCACGGCTTGCAGCAGAAGTTGATGCTTACACCAAATAGAAGTAGCTTTGAGCTGTCAGAAAACCAGTCCTTTGTTGAGATAAAAGAATACATCTTTCTTATTTCTGAAACTTTTCAAAATAAGGTTGAATGGAGACAGAAGTGAGTTGAGCGTGACGGGGTTGGGGGGGGGCGCAGGTTTTGTCACACGGGGACATGTGCGGATCCTGCTGTGGAGGTTGAAGCTGGCAGGGAAGGACACAGACACCAGCACTGGGGGGCCGAGGGCGTCCTCTGCAGTGGTCCCAGATAGAACAAGGTGGACTTGTTCTTTGCTCCCAGGGGCGTGCAGGTAGCACACTGAGGTCCTGCGCCCCCCCGCCCCCCCTGCTGCCTTGCGGGTCCTGCCCTCGTGCCTTCTGGCCTCTGCTCATGGGGCCTCGGTGCCAGGGCTGACCACAGCCCCCTCCTCACTGAGGTCTGGTCTTTCAGGCCTTAGTCTTGAGGGGGTTCAGAACAAGCCTCCCCAAACTGTGCCTCTTTGGCATGTGGACTATTTGAAGTGAAGGCAATTGGAACTTTGTGGGATCAAGAGAAACTTGCTCCTCCTCAGCTCCCTAGAGGAATCTCAATTTGCTATCTTTCCCAGAATAAGAGTTATTACCAGTGATAAGCTTTATGTGCCTAAGCCATATGGCATGCAAACAATTACAACCACACTGGAGAACAGTCTGGAGGCTCCTCACAAAACTACAAATAGAACTACCCTGTGATACAGCAATTGCACTATTAGGTATTTACCCAGAGGATACACGACTACAGATTCAAAGGAGTGCATGCAGCCCAGTGTTTGTAGCAGCAGCATTAACAACAGCCAAACTATGGAGAGAGTGCGAAGTCCATTGACTGATGAATGGGTAAAGAAGATGAGGCACATAGATTTACAATGGAATATTACCCAGCCGTCAAAAAGAACGAAATCTTGCCATTTGCAATGACATGGTTGGAGCTAGAATGTGTTATGCTCAGCAAAATAAGTCCAGCAGACAAAGACAAATACCATATGATTTCGGTCATATGTGGAATTTAAGAAACAAAACAGATGAACATACGGGAAGTGGGGAGAAGAGAAGAGAGGGAAACAGACCACAGGAGATTCTCAGAGATAGAGAACAAACTGTGGGTTGATGGGGGGAGGTGGGGGGGATGGGCTAGATGGGTGATGGGCACTGAGGAGGGCACTTGTTGTGATGGGCACTGGGTATTGTGTGTAAGTGATGAATCACTGAATTCTACCCCTGAAGCCAATATTGCACTGTATGTTAACTAATTAAAATTACAAAAAAAAAAAAAAAAAAGGAAAGAAAACTGACCCATCTGTATGGCAGGGGGTATGTCTAATTACCAAACATGTGCCTTTCTTCTTACTGCTCTGTGAATTGTGCTCCTCCCCGTTAAAGCCCAGGCCTAGCCCATTCCTTAGCTCAGGATGTCATAGGTTCGTCATTTTTCCGTGCTGGCTTTGTACCTCATGAACATGGGGTTCCTGAATCATGATATTAAATTTGATTTTCTGTTAATTTGTCTCATATCAGGGGAACTTGGGTGGCTCTGTCAGTTGAGCGTCCAGCTTCAACTTGGGTCATGATCTCATGGTTTGTGAGTTCAAGCCCCACATCAGGTTTGCTGCTGTCAGCACAGAGCCTGCTTTGGATTCTCTGTCCCCTACTCTCTCTCTCTGTCCTTCCTTTGCTCATGTCTCTCTCAAAAATAAGTAAACCTTTAAAAAAGTTTTGTCTCATGTTAATTTAATTCTTAGGCCATCCAGAAGAACCTTTGAAGGGTAGAGGAAAATTTTTCCTCTGCAACAATTTCTTTTCTGCTACTGAAACCCTGGCAAATGTGTCGGTAGGGAATGACTTCATAACTCCTAGGAGCCATGTGGTATGATTCTTCTTTGTCTCTAAATTTTTCTGAACAGCAAACATTCTCTCTGGGGCTATAGAATCATTCAGCTCCCTAGAAAACCTGTCCACACGAAGTCATGACAAAACTGCATCGTTTCCATTTTATTTTTGAAATTTAAATGGATATACTATTCAAAACAACCTTTCAGATTTTTTTCCCTACCTGCTTTTCCTGTATTTATCTTGAAGGCCAGAAGGAAGAGTTTGACAGTGTTTGGGTGCTTGGTCTGGTGTTTGTTTTAAGAACCAAGCTTCTCCTCAAAAGGTGCTAGGAAAACTGGACAGCGACCTGCAGAAGAATGAACCTGGACCACTTTGTTATATCACACACAAAAATAAACTCAAGATGAAAGACCTAAGTGTGAGACAGGAAGCCATCAAAATCCTACATGAGAAAACAGGCAGCAACCTCTTTGACCTTGGCCGCAGCAACTTCTTACTCAACACGTCTCCAGAGGTGAGGGAATCAAGAGCAAAAACGAACTGCTGACACCTCATCAAGATGGAAAGCTTCTGCACGGCCAAGGAGGTGCTCAGCAGAGCTAAAAGGCAACAGATGGAATGGAAGAAGATGTCTGCAAATGACACAGCAGATAAAGAGTTAGTATCCAAAGTCTATAAAGGACTTGTCAAGCTCAACACCCCAAAATCAGATAATCCAGTAAAGAAATGGGCAAAAGACATGAATAGACACTTTTCCAAAGAAGACATCCAGATGGCTAAGGGACACATGAAAAGGTGCTCAACGTCACTTATCATCAGGGAAACACAAAGCAAAACCACAATGAGATGCCATTACACACCTGTAAGAATGTCTAAAATTAACTCAGGAAACAACAGATGTTGGCAAATATGCGGAGAAAGGGGAATACTTTTGCCCTGATGGTGGGAATACAAACAGGTATGGCCACTCTGGACTGTAGCCACGCTACCCTATGACCAGCGATCGAATTACTGGGTATTTATTCAAAGGATACAGAAATGCTAATTTGAAGGCACACATGCACCCCAGTGCACTATTGACAATAGATAAAGTATGGAAAGAGCCCAGATGTCCATCATCTATATGTATATATATATATGTGTGTGTGTGTGTAGATGTATACACGTGTATATACATTACACACACACACACACACACACACACACACACACACACACACACCATGGAATACTGTTCGGCCATCAAAAAGAATGAAATTTGGCCATTTGCGACAATGTGGATGGAATTAGAGGGTATTAAGCAAAGTGAACTAAGTCAGAGAAAGACAATATCCTATGATTTCACTCATATGTGGAATTTACAAAACAAAATATGAACATAGGGGGGAGAGAAGCAAAAGTAAGATAAAAACAGAGAGGGAGACAAACCATAAGAGACTCTTAAATACAGAGAACAAGCTGAAGGTGCCAGAAGGGAGGCCGGGGGGAGGGGCTAGATGGATAAGGGGCATTAAGGAGGGCGCTTGCTGGGATGGGCAGTGGGTGTCTTATGTAAGAGATGAATCTCTAGACTCTGTTCCTGAAATCATTGTTACACTACATGTTAACTAACTTGGATTTAAAAAAAAAATAAAAAAAAAAAAAAGAAGAAAAAGAACCAAGCTTCTTCAGTCCTTTCTAGCAGCTAGGCTTCTGAGCCCTTGATCTGCACATGAAACGGAATGCTTCCTGGTGTCAAACTGTTGTTTTCCCTTGTCACTTCTGAACCTGTCATGTCCATTCAGCAGCTGTTTCAACTGTTGGCCAATTTCAGCTAATTCAAATTTGGTTTCCTGTGTTCACATTGAAGGGGTTTTCTTCTGCCTGTAATAAAAATAAGCAAGAGGCACCCGAGTGGCTCAGTCGGTTAAGTGCTCTTGATTTCAGCTCAGGTCATAATCTCATGGCTCATGAGTTCAAGCCCCACACTGGGCTCTGTGCTGACAGCTTGGAGCCTGCTTGGGATTCTCTCTCTCCCTTTCTCTCTCTCTGTCCCTTCCCCACTCTCTCTCTTTTTCAAAATAAACAAACTTAACAATAAATAAGCAATTTGTGCTGACTGTGTGAAGGCACTGTTCTACGGTACTTTTTTGTCTTAACCAGCTTTAATACAATTTACCCTTTTAAAGTATATAATTCTGTGGTTTTTATTGTATTCCCAGAGCTGTGCACACATCACCACATCAATCTTAGGACATTTTACTGCCCCAGCCAGAAGGCCTGTGCTCCTTAGAAGTCACTTTTCACTGCCTCGTGCCCCCCACCCCCCACCCCCCAATCCTAGGCGGTCACTCACCGTCACTATATCTGCCTCTTCTGGACATTTTACGAAGATGGAATCAAGCAACATGTGGTCTTTTGTGACCGACTGCTTTCACTTGACATTATCAAGGCTCATCCATGTTGTGGCATGAATTACTATTTTTAAAACTGCTGATAATATTTTTCTGTATGAGTGTCCCACTTTTTGTTTACCCATTCATGAGTTGATGGACATTTGGCTTGTTTCTACTTTTTGGCTGTTATCAGTGATGGTGCTTTGGACATTCACGTACAAGTTTTTGTGTGGGCAAATGTTTTCAGTTCTCTTATGTATAAACCCAGGAAGTAGAATTGCTGGGTCATATGGTAACTCCGTGTTTAACTTTTTGAGGAACTGCCAGATTGTTTTCCAAAGTGGTCGTACCGTTTTATATTCTCCTTGGCGGTGTAGGGAGTTCCGATTTCTCTACATCCTCGCCAGCGTTCCTTACTGCCTTGATTTTGTCATTCCACTGAGCGTGAAGTGGGGTCTCGTTGTACTGGGGATTTGCATTTCCCTTACAGCTGATGACACCCGGCATCTTGTCATTGTGCTTATTGCCCATTTGTAGATTTTCTTTGGAAAAATATTCAGATCCTTTTTTTTATTAAAACTTTTTAAATGTTTATTTAATTTAATTTTTAAATTTTTTTCTGTTTTTTATTTTTGAGAGACAGAGAGCGACAGCATGAGCAGGGGAGCGTCAGAGAGAGAGGGAGACACAGAATCTGAAACAGGATCCAGGCTAGTTGTCAGCACAGAGCCTGACGTGGGGCTCGAACCCACAAACCATGAGATCATGACCTGAGCCAAAATTGGACACTTAACCGACTGAGCCACCCAGGTGCCCCTTTAATTTTTTTTTAAACAAGAGAGACAGAGTGTGAACGGGAGGAGCAGAGAGAGAAGGAGACACAGAATCAGAAGCAGGCTGCAGGCTCTGAGCTGTCAGCACAGAGCTCGATGCGGGGCTCGAACTCCCAAACCGCGAGATCGTGACCTGAGCCGAAGTCGGAGGCTTAACCAGCTGAGCCCCCCAAGAGCTTCTATTCAGATCCTTTATAAAACATTTTTTACTTGAGTTATTTGTCTTTCTGTTATTGAGTTGTAACAGGTGTTTTTATATTCTGGATATGCTCCTTATTGGCTATATGACTTTAAAAAGTTTTCTCCTACTCTATGCATTGTCTTTTGAGTTTCTTGATGGTACCCTTTGAAGCAGAGACATTTTCAATTTTGATGAAGTCCAGTTTATCTGTGTTTTCTCTGTTGCTGTGCTTTTGGGTCACATCTAAGATATAAGGTATTGTATTTAAATTTTACATATAAAGCAACTTAATCCTTACAAAAATTTTAGGAGATAGGTACCATTGTGATGCCTCGTTCATAGATGAGGAAATCGAGATGCAGAAGAGGTCACTGACTTGCTCAAGGTCACAGCTAGTGAGTGGCGATGTGGCAATTCAAGCACACCACACTCTGTTCCTTTCTATAGGAATCACTTATTAAAAACTCTTTGCCTATTTGATTTCTTACTATGTTTTTTTCCCCCCTCATTGGGACCTTATCTCTTCATTCACTTGGCGGAGTTCAGTGTAGGTTATTTAGGTCTAATGTGGGTGGGAGCATTGCTGTGAGTGAATTTCCGCACTGCTCTCCTTCAGTGATGACTGTTGCTAATTGATCTAAGAGAGTCCTGCTTAAGGCTTTTCTAGTCACGGCACTGAAGTAGAGGCATGACTGCAGAGCATTCAGAGAAAACATGGGGTTGACTTCATTTTGCTAGCGGGTGAGACACCTCCCCCCGCCCCCGCGCTGAAATAGATTGTAAGTCTCCCAGAATAGGGTCCCGGCTTCCCTTGTACTCATTTTGTTTGCTTATGTAAGTGTTTAGGTAGCCTTTTGTCCAGCAGATTCGTTAGAACACTGTGATCATGAATCGCCGTCTGTAGTAACAGAATTTTGACAACAGTATCTGTTGTTTGTTTCACAAGGGAAGAGATAAGGTGGAAATACTTCTCAGATCTATTTGAAAAGCTTGGAACTTTGAGAAGGATTCCATGAAGCATACGAACCTATTTTCATTAATTTTAGATCTATCCAAGACATTTTATGGTTACATAGCAGAGTACATTTCATTAACTAGACTTGACAAGAGAAGTGTAATATTGATTATTTGTCTTAATTAAAATATTCTGCCTTGGTTAAACTAGTTAGTGCTGTGAGTAAACAAAAATAAGCTTGCATTTGTAAGTGGCATGGGGAGACTTCCTCTCTCTCTATTTCTATCTGCTTTCCAGAGCATTTTTGTGGCTTTTCAACAATGTTCTAACTTTAGAATTCTATTTTAAAAAATCATCATTTTGTCTAGTGCAGTTTGTACTGAGTTTAACCTGTCGTATGCTCAGAATTCTACTGAGTAAAGATTTTCCTCTCATTATACTGAGTTAGTGTCAGAGTTATAGGAATTGTGATTTCTAGGCCTTTCCTATCCATGTACTTGGTTATCAAATATTTTTTTCTTTCATTTCTTGAGTTTTCATTATTCAATTATAATATTTGAAAATGAGCTTATTTTAGTATGTTTTATAGATTTCCGTAGATACTTGATGTGTTCGCACTTTTTAGTTTCAATTTATGAGCAACTTAAGTATACTCTAGTTGTTTTTTCACTAGTTATTTGTTTACTTCTTTATAATTCTTTTAAAAGTTTAGTTTTGGGGGAGAGAGAGAGAGAGCAAATGCATAACTGTGTGGGAGAGGGGCAGAGAGAGAGGGAGACAGAGGATCCAAGTGGGCTCTGTGCTGACAGCAAAAAGCCTGATGGAGGGCTTGAATTCATGAGCCGTTGGATCATGACCTGAGACAAAGTGGGACCGGTAACCAGTCTGGCGCCCCTACTTCTCTTTAATTAATGCAATTTTAATGAGTAGATGTGCGTGTTTTTAAAAATACCTTATATTTCCATGTTGTAAAAGTCATGTTCATTGTAGAGAATTTAGAAAAGAAAGATAAAATAAATTTAAATTTAGTGGTAACTTTCCCACCAAGGGATAACTTGCAGTCAGTTTTGAAACTGGGAAATGTAAGTCCTCCAACTTTGTTCATATTTTTCAAATTTGTTTTGGCTGTTATGGGTTCCTTGAGTTTCCCTATGAATTTTAGGGTTCAGCTAGTCAATTTCTATAAAGGATCCAGCTGGGATTTATTTTTTTATATATAATTTATTGTCAAATTGGTTTCCATACAACACCCAGTGCTCATCTCAACAAGTGCCCTCCTCAGTGTCCATCACCCACTTTTCCCTCTCCCCTGCCTCCTCCATCAACCTTCAGTTTCTTCTCTGTATTCAAGAGTCTCTTATGGTTCCCCTCCCTCCCTCTCTGTAACTATTTTTTCCCCCTTTTCTTCCCCCATGGTCTTCTGTTAAGTTTCTCAAGATCCACATATGAGTGAAAACATATGGTATCTGTCTTCCTCTGACTTATTTCACTCAGCATAATACCCTCCTGCTCCATCCACGTTGCTGCAAATGGCCAGATTTCATTCTTTCTCATTGCCAAGTAGTATTCCATTGTATAGATAAACCACATCTTTTTTTATCTGTTCATCAGTTGATGGACATTTAGGTTCTTTCCATAATTTGGCTATTGTTGAGAGTGCTTCCAGGTGGCATTAAAATTTTTTTTTTTTTTAAATTTTAGAGAGAGGGAGAGAGAATGTGGGGGAGGGGCTCAGGGAGGGAGAGAATCCCAAGAGAATCCCCTCCATTGAGTGTGGAGCCTGCATGGGGCTTGTTCCCATGACGCTGGGATCATGACCTGAGCCAAAATCAACACTTGGATGCTCAACCGACTGAGTCACCCAAGCACCTCTCATATTTTCTAAGTTTCTGACTGTAATAAGACTCTTGAATTTCCCTATGAATTTTTGGGTTCAGATAATTTATTTCTGCAAAGAATCCAGCTGGGACATGGATAGAGATTACATTGGATTTCTGGATTAATTTGGGGAGTGTTACTGTCTTAAGAATCTTAAGTCTTGGGGCGCCTGGTGGCTCAGTTTGTTGAGCGTCTGACTTGGGCTCAGGTCATGATCTTGAGTTTGTGAGTTCAAGCCCCACATGGGGCTTACTGCTGTCAACACAGCTTTATATCCTTTGTCCCCCCCCTGCCCCTCCCCCAGGCATGCTCGCTCTTTCTCAAAAATGAATAAACAACAAAAAAGAGTTGAAGAACATGAAGTCTTGTGGTCCGTGAACATGGGTGTGTTTCCATTTATTTAGGTCTTCTCTAACTCTGTCAACCATGTTGTGTGTTTACAGAGTATCATTGTATGTTTTTTTGGAGGTTGAATTTATTCCTAAATATTTTATGCTTTTTGAAATGATTGTGAGTGGAAAGGTTTCCTACATTTCATTTTCAGATTGTTTATTGCAAGTGTGTAGAATGTGTAGAAAGAACAGTTAACTTCTGTATATTGTTTTTAGATTCTGCAGCCTTGCTGAACTCATTTATTAGATGTAATAGCTTTTTCTTTGTGGATTTTTAAGGATGTTCTATATGCAAGGTCATGTCACCTGAAAATAGTGTTTTTTCCTTTTCAGTTTGGATGCCTTTTATTTAATTTTCTAGTCTAATTGTCCTGGCTCTAACTTCTAGTACCTTGGTGAATAAAAGTGGTGAGAGAGGACATCCTTACCTTATTCCTGATCTTAGGGCGAAAGCATTTAGTTTTTTATATTAAGTATAATATTAACTATAGATTTTTCACAGATGTTCTTTATTAAGTTTATTCCCTTCTATTTCCAGTTTGTTGAGTATTTTTATCATGAAAGGATGTTGAATTTTGTTAGATGCTTTTTTCTGCATCTTTTGAGGTGATTGTGTGGTTTTGTCTTTTATTCTACGGAGAGGGTGTATTATATTAATTGATTTTTGTGTGTTAAGCCAGGCTTGAGATAAATACCACGTGGTCTTATAGTAGACTCCTCTTATATGTTGCCGGATTGAGTTTGCTAGTATTTTCTTGATGATTTTTGCATCTGTAGTCATAAGAGATAATTGGTCTGTTGTTTTGATGTCTTTCCGGTTTTGTTGTCAGGTTCAGAGAATGGCCGGTGTTCCTTCCTGTTATAGTGAAGAATCGGCCTGTGTTCTTTAACCAGCGGGTGGAATTCTCTAGTTAAGCCATTTGTATCTGGGCTTTTCTTTTTTTCTTTGAGAAACTTGTCGGTTTAATCTCTTTATTTGTTATAGGTCTGTTCAAGTTTTCTGTTTGTTCTTCAGTTTGTGTTGGTATTTTGTGTCTTTAATGTTTATTTATTTTTGAGAGAGAAAGAGAGCGGGGGAGGGGCAGAGAGAGAGGGAGGCACAGAATCAGAAGCAGGCTCCAGACTCTGAGCTGTCAGCACAGAGCCCAACGCAGGGCTCGACCCATGAACTGTGAGATCATGACCAGAGCTGAACTTGACCACTTAACTGACTAAGCCACCCAGGCGCCCTGGTATTTTGTGTCTTTCTAGGAATTTTCTCATTTCATCTAGGGTATTTAATTTATTGGCATGCAGTGGTTCATAATATTCCCTTATTATCCTTTCTATTTTTATTTACTTAAAATTTTAGGTTTATTTATTTATTTTGAGAGAGAGAATGAGAGAGACTGAGCAGGGGAGGGGCAGAGAGAGAGCGAGAGCGAGCGAGCGAGCCAGTGAGAGAATCCTAAGCAGGCTCTGCACCGTTACCATGGAACCTAATCTGGGGCTCGAATTCTCCAACTGTGAGATTAGGGCCTGAACTGAAACCAGGAATCAGACGCTTAGCCACCTGAGCCACCCAGGCACTCCATAATAGTCCTTTTTATTTTTTAATGTTCGTAGTAGTGTCCATTCTTTTAGCCCTGATTTTACTTTAATTTTCAATTTTTTAAAACTTTGTTATTTATTTATTTACTTATTTAAGTAGTGTCTGCCTCCAACATGGGGCTTGAACTCACAACCCTGAGATAAAGAAGCACATCGTCTTCTGACTGAGCCAGCCAGGCACCACTTTTCATCCCTGATTTTAGTACTTTGACCCTTTTGTCCTTTTTTCTTGGGCATCTTGCCAATTTTATTGATCTTTTTTACGGAACCAACTTTTAGTTTTGTAGTTTTTCTCTATTTTTAGAATGATCTATTTCAATTATTTCTGTTAGTAAAGAAAATAGTCTTTATTATTTTCTTCTTTTGCCTTGATTTTTAGTTTGTTATTATTTTTCTAGTTTCTTAGGTTGTTGACTTGGGATCTTTTTTTTTTTTTTTCTTGTGAGTAGCTATTTATAGCTATAAATTTCCCTCCAAGCCCTGCTTTCGCTGCATCCTGCTTTTGGTATATTGTGCTCTTTCGTTCAGCTCAAAGTATTTTCCAATCTCCCTTGCGATTTCTTCTTTGACACGTTGGTTATTTAGGTGTGTGCCATTTAATTTGCAAATATTTGTGAATTCCCCAAATTTCCTTCTGTGTTTGATTTCTGTTGTAGTCAGAGATCACACTGTGTGTGACTTCAGTTCATTTAAATTTACTGAGCTACGTTTTGGGACCTCGCCCGTTGCCTCTCCCGGGGACTGCTCTCGCGTTGGGCGGGGCGCTCCGGATGGCTGCCAGCCTCCTGGCTCTTGCCGTCCTCTGTTCGTAGTTCACCTCTGCTCTGGGGTCGTTGCCGTGCTTCCGCCAGCTTCCTTCTGCCCGCTTCAAACTCCTAACTCCCTCAGCGTTTCTTCCCAAGTCGGTTTCTAATTATCTTGATATATCACCATTCTTACTCTGGGATTTATACTTTTCAGGGAAAAGAAATTAGATCCTCTTCATTAGGGAGGGTCTGGCAGTTGTCACGGTGTCATTATCATGGGGTGTTTACCTGTCCCTACAGTGATGTTTTCGTCGCACCCCGTACCTTCCCGGCGCCCCGCCTGGCGTCCGGCTTGTTGGAGGAACGCGGTGGGTGTTATGAGTGGAAGAGTGACTGCTGTGCTGGTGGTCGATGATCTTAGTCTGTGACCTGTCTTCTCCGGCCTCATTCATACCCCAAGTGTGTATGTTGTAATGTTCTTGTATCGACGAAAACACATCCTATTTTTGTATTTTAAATTAAGATGTTTTTGAGTTTACTTATGTAGTTGTGTGTGTGTGTGTTTATGTATGTAGGTATTTATTTATTTAAAAGTAATCTTGGGGCGCCTGGGTGTCTCAGTTGGTTAAGCATCCGACTTTGGCCCAGGTCATGATCTCGAAGTTTGTGAGTTTGAGCCCTGCGTTGGCCTCTGTGCTGACAGCTTGGAGGCTGGAGCCTGCTTTGGATTCTGTGTCTCCCTCTCTCTCTTTGCTCCTCCCCTGCTCATGCTCTGTCTCTCTCTTTCAAAAATAAATAAACGTTAAAAAAAAAAAAAAAAGTAACCTCCATGCCCAGCATGGGGCTTGAACTCATGACCCTGAGATCAAGAGTCCCGTGCACTGCTGGCTTTGCCGGCCAGGTGCCCCCACGCGCTGCTCTTAATAGACTTGTTTGGTGATTGAGTTTACCAGAATTATATATTTTTTTAACTTCTGATTTTGAAATAACTTAAAACTTCCCAAAATTTCAAGTTTCAAGAACAGTGCAAAGAAATCTGACACACTCTTCATCCAGATTTACCATTGGTATCATTTGCTTTACTATTTGAACTCTGTGTGTCTACATACAGCTTTTGGGGCCATTCAAGAGTAAGTTGCAGACCTCATGCCCCTGCCCTGCGTCCCTGAGCGCATTTCCTAAGGACGAGATCATGTACGTACACAGACAGCGTGGTGATTCAAATTGGGGGACTGAACACCGAGAGAGGACGGCCACCTGCCGCGCTAAGTGCGGCCGGCCAGCGGCTCTGCCTGTCGAGCCGGATCCGGCTCAGGCCCACATGCTGCGGTTCGTTTCTCCATGGCTTAGTATTATTCAATCTGGGACCGTCTCTCAGCCTCCTTTCCTGTGTGCTTTGTGATTTCTGAAGAGTATAGACTGTTTTTTTTATAGGATGTTCCTCTGTTTGGGTTGGCCTGAAGCTGCCTCATGATTATTTTGTGATGTGTTTTGCTAGGGTGGAGCGCGCAGAGTAAGTGGTGTTGTGTCTTGGTTGTGTTACATCAGGCAGCACACGAGGTGGCTTTGTCCCATTATTGGCGACAACTTTGTGGAGTTGGCTAGGTTTCTCCAGTGTAAAGTTAACTATTTTCCTCTCTGTAATTGATGAGTGTTTGTGGAAAAATACTTTGTAAACACCGTGTTTCTCATCAAACTTCTACATAGCAGTTTTGGCATTTACTGATGATTTTTACCTGAGTTGGTTGATGGTGGTCTGTGTTGATGGTCTAACTTCATCATTACATATTCACTTACTAGGTAGCATCTGAATGCAAGTAAGAGCTCTTCTGTCCTTTCTCTGCCCCTTCCTTCCTCACTTCCTCCTTCCCATCCATCCATCCCTCCCTTCCTCCCTCCCACCTCCCCTCCCTCCTGTCTTTCCGCCTGTCTGTCCATCTGTCATTACTGTGGACTTGTGGATCTTTATTTTATCCAGTGGGTTCTGGTCCATTGCTTTTGTTCTTTATTACATGGCCCACCGGCTAGATTTGGCCGATGGAAGCTCCTCACGCTGCCCTGGTATCCTTTGATATGTACCCCATCATTTTTTGAGCACTTCTTTACTTTCTGGATAAAGATGTTTATGTACATTTTATACTTTCCCTGGTCCAGCTTTGAAATCCGACATTTCTCTCCGGTGTTCTAGTTCCTTTTGTTGGCAGATGGAATTTAGAGACTAAGTGTGCTATTGCTTCTAGACCCTCTGCGAAGTTCACAGATACTCTGTGACCTCTAATCCCGATCCAAAACCCGAGGGGTCTTTCTGGTTTCTCCCTGTTCTGTATTTAAATCTTCTTTCTCCAACAGTGAGAAGTCTGGCTCCCAGTGTTACTGGTACACTCATTTTCTCAGTCTTACAAGATATAGAAAGTAGTTTCAGAATTACTAACCAATATCACTATGAAAACAAACCTTTAAGTAAAATTAAAAATTGTATGTGCTTTGTGCCTTTAAGCTGAGGATAAATATACAAGGCACTGTGGTCAGAGGTTGATTGGGTTTATTCTTCAATCTTCCCTGTCAATGTAATTATGTTATTTATTTGAAATAGAGTTAGGCTCGTTTGTTTCTGTGTGTATGCCATCATAGGGTTCCTCTTTCTTTACTGATGGATTTTTTTTCTATATAAAACAATGAACATGGTTCTAAAAGCCAAAACCTTACAAAAAGCAGGACCACTGCCTCTCGTGTCCTGCCGGCCTCACTCCCGTCTGCCCTGCAGGGCACTAATCTCATCCGTTCCTGGCTTTTCCCTCTTGCAGGGGTGGGTTGTTTGGTTCTTGGTGTTCTTGTTGAAAACAACAACAACAAAACCCTCAGATAGATGTTCTGATTTCTATTTCTTGTGCATATTACATATATTCTTCTATATTTGGCTTTTTTTGGGGTTCTGTTATGTTTATCAGCATTTCTTGGAAATCAGTCCCTATCAGGCTATGGAGACCCTCCTCATCCATTTCCACAGCTGTGCGGCACACGGCGTGTGTGCCTGTGCGCACGTGCCACGTCCTGCCCTCTCGTCTCCGCAGGGGCATCTGGTGTCCGGTGTTTTGTGATCACAGCCGCCGCCACCGTGAGGAGCGTCTTCTGTATGTGCTTCGCTGTGACTGGACTCGTGTCTTGAGCACGAGTTCCTAGAAATGGAGTTTCTGGGTCAAAAGGCTAAAAATATATATATAGACACACTTGCTAGATTTTACCAGATTTCTCCCCGCAGGCGTCCTGTCACTTGGCACTCACAGGAGCAGTGCCCGAGGGCGCCTTCTCTCCGTGGGTTTGCCAGCCGAGCTCCGTGTTCACCTTTCACGTTTTTGACAACTTGATAAGTGTGAGACGTGGTGTTTCCTGCCCCGGGTGACATTCGACATCTTTTTGAGTGGGGAGGGCTGTCTTTGTATTTTTCTTTTATGAATTATCTGCTCATGTCTTTGGCTCATTTTTTTCTTTTGGACTTTTAGCTTTTTTTCTCTCAATTGTGTGACCTCTTTACATAGTACCTCTTAGCCCTTTGTGATATACGTTGCAAATATTCTTTCTCAGGTCATCATTTATGTTTTGGCTTTGGTTGTGGAAGGTTTGCTGTATTGTCACATAATGGAATTTGTCACTGTTTTAAACTGTGTTTGGATTTGCATCATATTTAGAGAGCTTTCCCTCTCTCCAGGTTTTAGAGGAATTCACCCATGTTATTGAACTTCTTTTATATGGTTTTCTGTTTTACATTTAGATCCTAGATCATTTGGTGTTTACTCTTGTGTTTGGGGTGAAGTATGGGTCTGTTTTCATCTTTTTCCAAATGGCCATCTCGGGGTCCCAGTGCCATTTCTGATGAAGTCCGTCTCTGCCCCGGCCTTTGAGGTGCCAGGGGAGCTCCCAGGCGCTTGCCGGGTCTGGCTTCCAGACCTGCCGGCAGCGCCATCTTCCTGCTGCCCCTCTGCCACTGGGCCGGGGGCACCCACGTTGCCGGCCTTTGCTTTACAGCAGGATAGTGGCTGGACGTGGCCCACGGCCACGGCGTGATCGCCACCGCGCCCGTTGGTGCCGGCCTTATCTGAACCCTGTTGCTGTTCTTCCGTCCACAGTTCTGTCTTTCCCATCCCTTACCTCGTTCGTCTCCGCTCTGTGCCTTCTCATTTCGGCTTTGCTTTGTCTCCGTGTCCGTGGTCTTTCCGGTTTTGGCCTTGCGTGTGGTCTTGCACGTAAGAGGACTCCGTACCTCTCTCCCGGTGTCTTGGATGAATGAGTGACAGTGGGATGGACGCCTGAGAGCCCGTGTGGGTGTGCTGTTTTCCCACCTTCTCCTTCGCTGTGTCCCCTGCCTCTCCCCGAGCCTGGCTGCTGCGTTGGTGCTTCCCGTTTGCAGACTCCAGGCTGTGTTCCTGCTGACTCCCGGCTTCACTGGTTCACACTAGCATTGCTTGCGGGCCGTCGACACTTCGTAGACGTCAAGAAAGATCAGATCTGTTGCATACTAGTACTGTTAGAGCTTGTCATTCTTTTATTGAGGAAAATTAACTCGCTGTGACCCACTCAGCTCTCTCGTGAGCTCTGCCCTGGTTGTTCCTGACATACTGTGCTGTTCTGGGTTGTGGCAGCGGCGTTTGCCCCCCCAGTCTCAGTACTGGCATTTAAGGTCACCAGTGAGCAAGCCTTCATTATCAGGGGCACCGTTTCCCTAAAAGACGGAGAGGCGTTTGCTCCTTCCTCCCTGGCTGGGGACTCCTCGGTCAGGTACTGTTTGGAAGAGAGGAGGTACCGTTCTAAGAACGAAGAACCCGCTTCTTTCTGGCCCCCGTTACCTTTCCTTCCCTTTCTTTAAGGAAAAGAGTAGAGTTTAAGGACATAAAGATCAATGTTAGAGACTATTAAATCAAGACTACCTCTTACTTATTAAATGTTTTAGCCAGAAACAAACATATTGTATATAGGAAAACAGGCAAAGCACCATGGTACAGTGGTGAAAAACCTGGGCCCAGGTTCGGATCCTACCCTCGAGACGCCGGAGTTACTTGAAAACTAGTAAGGATCTCCAGGACTTGTTTCGTCACCTGCAGAAACACTACTAGGAGTGCCCTCCTCTGCAAGTGGCTGCTGGTCTGAGTGAGGACGTGCGTAGAAGTCCTTCTTGGCGCACGTGCTGATTCCTTCTCGGAGCAGAAGAACAGATCTCTGGCTGCGGTGGCGTTACAGCCACTTGGCGCGCGCTCGCTGCTCCGGAGGGGGCCCAGTGCTCCGAGCTGGACTCGGTTCTGTAGCGCTCAGGGGTTGTGTCATGAGGCCTCAGTGATTGGAATCTGTTCCATAAAAAGTGTATATTTTAGGTTTTTTTGAGTATGCCCTTTTCTTTTATTATTTATAGTTCTACCCTCTCATCCTTGCCGCGATTTTCACAAAATCCAGAGGAAACAAGATCCTAGCCCACCTGCTTCTTCCTAGTCCCCTGTGTGGTTCTTTCTTTCCTAACGAGAGGAAGGTTTTGCATAGGAAATTTTCTTTGTTTCCCTTTTCTTGGAGTCTTTCTGTCTGTTTGTCACCTATCCATCTGTCTTTCTAGCTATGTATTCTTCTGTCTTGTTCCCAAAAGCACTTGAGACAGGTTACAGAAGAGCAGAATGCCAACCAATCAGGTGAGAAGATTGGGCCCAGGGCAGAAGTGAGGGCAGCAGACAAGCGGGATGGTCAGGGGAGACACGCCTGTGCCCCGTGGGTTGTTGGGATCTGGCAGCAGCCTCGTGCCCGAGCCCCCCGCAGCCGTGAAGGCCTGAAGAGTCTGTCCGGGAGATAAATTGGCGACTTAGCCGGAGCCCAGCTCTCCTGCTACTGCGGCTTGGGAGACTGGCTCCTGTGTTCCGTGAAATCCAAAACTACGTCATCTGTTTTGTTTTTCCCCTCTGTCCGAGTTCCACGTGTAGTTGGTTATTTTCTGTAAATGGAGATTTCTCCAGAACTCTCCCCGACGTGGGTCTGACGGCCGGGGAGTTAGGGGGTTCTGCTAATCGACAGGCATTGGCCAGAAATAGACAACGGCCACCACAGAAAGGATCCTGGCGTTTGTGGGCTCTGCTTCTTCAGGCCGGACGGTTCAGAAAATGCTCTCATGTAGTCGGTGGTCATTTGAGGAGACAGTGTGGCCTCCCGCTGGCACTCAGTGTGTAGAGCCGCGAGGTAGTGCTTGCCGCTGGCGTGACCTTCCAGGGGACTAAGCTGGGTGTTACGGACACGGTACTTTTCTATGATGCATCCCATGTTCTTTGATGGAAAGTTTCAACAAGGAAGAAAACTTATTCTGAGTCACTTATCATTTCATACAGTGCTTTGATGGTAAGGCTTCTAGGGGATCTATAAGCTAAGAAGGAGGTATATGAGCCAGGAAGGGGGTACATGAGCTCGGAAGGGGGCATATGAGCCAGGAAGGGGGTACATGAGCTAGGAAGGGGGCATGTAAGCCTAGGAAGGGGACATGTGAGCTAGGAAGGGGGCATGTGAGCTAGGAAGGTTTAAAAAATGGCATCATTATTTGAATTGTGGTAGGGAATGTTTAAGTTTTATCTGGTTTGTGCCCCTCTTTCAGACAAAGAAGCAAGACAGAAAAAGCAGATTATTTCTTTTCTTCCTTTTGGTTTGCAGGTGCCCTCACAACCAACGGCATAAATCCTGACACCAGTGCTGAAATTGGACGTGCTAAGAACTGCCTGAGTCCTGAGGACATAATTGACAAATATAAGGAGGCCATTTCCTATTACAGCAAGGTGATTTCACTACTTCCGTAAACCCCTTAAATAATTGTGTAGTTTTGATCAAGGGTTCCCGGTTTACACTGTGAAATACCGCAGCACATCACAATTGTTTGTTCTGTAAGTATTCATGTATCATTCTCTAATGCATGAAACTGTATACTAAACCTCTTTTTTATTTCTGATTCAAGATAGTGTATATTTGACTCAATATTTGGGAAAAGGGGGAAAAGGACGATCATATAGCCCCACTACTCGGAGATAACCATTTTAACATTTTAATTCCATTTTCTGGTCTTTCTGTCAATGTATATTGCCTATATCATAAAAAATGGCCAGTATCCTGTAAATACTGTGTGGAGGCCGGTGTTTTTCATGTGGAGTATCATGTGTTCCTCTCTGCAGTTAAGCCTTCCATGGCCCGAGTTTTAATTAAGTGTATAGCATTCCATTTTCTTTCTTTCTTTCTCTTTTTAATGTTTTATTTATTTTTGAGAGAGACAGAGAGAGACAGCATGAGCAGGGGAGGGTCAGAGAGAGAGAGAGAGAGAGATAGAGAGAGAGAGAGAGGGAGACACAGAATCTGAAGACAGGCTCCAGGCTCTAAGCTAGCTGTCAGCACAGAGCCTGACACGGGGCTCGAACCCACGAACGCAAGATCATGACCTGAGCCGAAGCCTGATGCTCAACTGACTGAGCCACCCAGGTGCCCCGCATTCCATTTTCTTGGTGCATCGTTCTTGTTACTCTGGGTTTATTTATTTATTTAAATGTTTATTATTTATTTTTGAGAGACAGAGAGACACAGGATGAACAGGGGAGGGGCAGACAGGGAGGGAGAGCCAGAATCTGAAGCAGGCTCCAGGCTCTGAGCTGTCAGCACAGAGCCTGATGTGGGGCTCGAAGCCACGAACCGTGAGATCATGACCTGAGCTGAAGGCAGACGCTTAACTGACTGAGCCACCAGCGCCCCTTGGATTTAAAAAGAAAAATTTAAATTTCCAATATCCTTTCTGAAATACCGAAAACAAGACGTCAGGCTGTACAGAAGAGCCGTAGCAAGCAGAAGCTGAAACCCACCCACCTCTCCTACCCTTGTTTCTTGGAGTGACAGCTGTTAACAGTTTGGTGCATATCTCTCGTGACCTTTACACCTCTGAAGTATATATATGTGTGTGTGTGTGCATGTGCGCGTGCGCGTGTGCATATGCGTCTCTTAGGAAAGTGAGATTGTGCCACGTGTGTTACTCTGCAGCTTGCCTTATTCACTTGCAGAGTCATCCTAGATGTCCTCCCACTGCAAACCTGCTGGATTCTTTCAGATACGGTGGAAAGTCTATTTTTTTAAAAATGTTTATTCATTTTTGAGAGAGAGAGAGTGAGCGAGCAGGGGAGGGGCAGAGAGAGAGGGAGACACAGAATTCGAAGCAGGCTCCAGGCTGCAAGCTGCCAGCACAGAGCCTGACGCGGGGCTGAAACTCATGAACCGGGAGATCATGACCTGAGCTGAAGTCGGACATGTAAGTGACTGAACCAGCCAGGCGCCCTTGACTGGAAAGTCTTCTAAAGTGTGAATGTAGTCATTTGTCAACAGTTTTTGTCAGAGACCGTCAGGAACCCGACACGGAGTAGATGGCGCCTAGAGCAAAACGAAATGCCTGCCCCCACAGAGCTCACCACTTGCACTGATTTGCTTAATTCTTACCTTTTGATGGATGCTTAAGTTTTCTCACTTTCCCCTGTTAGGAAAAAAATGCCTCAGTGAACATTCTTGTACATGTATTCTTGTGTCCGTGTGTGATTACTGCTTTAGTTACGATTTCTGGAAATTTGGGGCTCAGTCAGTTGCGTGTCCGATTTTGGCTCAGGTCATGAACTCACAGTTCTTGGGTTCGAGCCCCGTGCCTGACTTTGCGCTGACAGCACAGAGCCTGCTTTGGATTCTCTGTCCCTCTCTCTCTCTGACCCTCCCCCACTCATGCTTTCTCAAAAATAAATATTAAAAATTAGGAAAATAAGATTTCTGGAAATTTAATCACTGGATATGACATTTACATTTGTGATAAGTTATTTTCAAGTTACTCCCCAAATTCCATTTCCAATAGGGAATGAAGAGGGGTAGATTTATTTAACCGATTCTCTCCTACTAGTATTATTTCATTTCAGTTTTCCTTCCCACAGTTGCAAACAGTGCTGTGATAAATGCCCTGGGAGAGAAATCTTTTAGGACTGATGTGTGTGATTTTTTTAAATCATTTATTTGTTTATTTATTTATTTTCTTGAAATTTTATTTATTTTATTTTTTTTACTTTATAAAGTTTCATATTTTTTTAACATATGCAATTATTTTCCATCCTTTACAATACAGTAGTTACAATGACACTCCAAACAGAAAAGCAAAGTAAAAAATCAAAACCCCAACTTCTGTTTCATGTAATTAGACTTATAAGCAATTAGAAGGTTAAGTAACAACTAGTTAATCACCTAACTTCACAGCTATCTGAAGTGGCAGTCGTTATATAGCAGCTTATCTATGATACATTCAAGATACATGATACAATTTATTACTTGCCCATAAGCTACAGCACAGCCTGCTTAATACCTTTCCTTAAATTCCACCTCCATACTACAGTATACTTGGGGTCCACGCAAAAAAGTAGCTACCCTTTATATAGGAAGTGGATGATTAAGTCTTTGGTGCTGTAAAAGCAACTTCATTTAAACATAACCACCCCCACCACCAAAAAAAGAAGAGGGGAGAAAAAAAAAGGTAAAGAAAATAATAAGGGAAAAGCCCAAGACCCACTCCCCGGGGGAAAACAACAACAGCACGTCATGGGAGAGTCCTAGAAGTGTCTGGAGTCAAAGGGCATGTGTGGCGTTTGTAGAGTTTACTTCAAGCATCGTCACAGTGTCCTCCCCAAAGTCTGTTCTCTCACAAACACCAGCTCTGCCATCCTTTTAGAGTATTTGTCCCTCTGCTGGGCGAAAGTGGCCTCTCGTTGTTTTAGTTTGCACTTGATTACCAGTGAGATAGTGGGCATTGTTTGCTTGTTAACATTTGTATTTCTTAGATGAATTACCCATTTGTGTCCTTTGCACACATTTAAGTTAGGGTGTTTTTCTTACTGCTTTGTTATAGCTTTTTATTTATGGTGAATACTCGCTTCTTTTCTTTCCTTGATGTCTATTACAAATCTGTTTCCTATGATTGCTTGCCTTTCATTTTGTTCAGGAGCTTTTCTTTTTGGCTGTGGTCAAAACATGTTTTTAATGTAGTAAATTTTTTCATTATGGGTTTTGCCTTTGGTATTATGCTTAGAAATATCTCAACTATAAAATAAAACTCTTTTCCTCAGTTTTTTTTTTAAAAAGAAAGCTTATTTATTTGAGAAAGAGAGCACGTGTGAGTCGGGGAGGGACAGAGAGAATCCCAAGCAGGCTCTGCACTGACCGTGCAGAGCCTGATGCAGGGCTCAATCTCATGAACCGCGAGGTCACGGCCTGAGTCGAAATCAAGAGTCTGATGCTTAAATGCGGGAGCCACGCAGGCGCCCCGTCCTCAGGTGTTCTAGGTCCCGGAGACGGAGCTGATGCTGGTGCCTGTCTGAAGGGCTGTGGGGAGGACGAGCAGAGCCAGGGCTGTGGAAAGGATTGTATTTGATGTGTTAGCATCTGCAAGTATTTATGTCCTTACCTGTAATGTATTTTGTGTGCGTTCTGACACAGCAGTAGCGTTTACTTTTTCCAGGTTATGTCTAATGGTTCCACCACGTTTTATGGAATTCACTTTTGGTCTCTGATTTGAAATCCCACTTATACCGAATACATAAATGTACTGGAGTCTAATTCTGAGCTTCTCATTCCTTTCTTCGAGTTTCTTCTTACTCCAGCATCATGAGGTTGTGTCTCCTGTGGGTGGTTTAGTGCAGTAGTGTGTCGTCTTTTCTTTAAAATCCCTTCCTCCCGCCCCAGGTTTTCTTGCCTAGTATTATGAGTAATAATTCCTCAGGAGTCCTGAAATATTTCGTTCATGTTACGACAAAACAGGTTGGAATTCTCACGGGGCTTGAAGTAAGTTTTGAATTATTTTTAGGAGAACTCCGGTTTTCACAGGATTCTTTTCTCTGTAGACTATGTTAACGGCTCTGCCCTTACACATCTTATTTAAAGTCCCGCAATACAGAGTTGCAGTTTCTTCATAGAGAGTGTGAGCATTGTTTTTAAGTTTATTTCTACTTATTGTGTGCGTTTTTGTTAATTTTGCGGGTGAGATTTTTTTTTTTGCCATTGCATTTTTGAGCTGCTTCGAGCTGAGATGTAGAAAGGCAGATTGAGGTTTTACTATTCGTTTTGTAACTGGCTATTTAAAAATCCTCCAAGTATTAAGTACTTTTTCCAGACTCCTTTCTTTTCTGTCTTTTAAACTTTTGTTTCCAAGATTATCAAAATGATCATAGCTAAGTTCTGTGGGTGGGCAGACAGATGGAGAGAAGTCATGCGGCTCGTGGAACTAATTCTGGCAGTTTAGTGACTGCCTGTGGACTGGGGGCGCAGCCGGAGCCGGGGTTAGACCAGGGCAGGCTCTGAGCATGCGTGGGCACCAGTCAGGCTCTCCGGCCTTCGTGGCCGAGCCCTGCGGGCACGGCGGCTGGAGGCCACTTTTCCAGCCACCTCTGATGGGGAGTTAGCGGCCGCCCACAGCACCGCGTCAGCGTCAGCACGAGTGTCAGCTCGTCGCGGTGGGAGAGACTTGTCTGCCGTGGGCACGGCAGGGAGACTGGGCGGCCGTGGGTTTGGAGTTTTCCAGTCCTGAGGGCGGAGAGCGCAGGCCCTGGGTAAGACAGAACTGGATCTGAGTCTCCCCTCCACGGTCTCTGCGCCGTCTGGCCTCAGTCCTGCCGTGTGCTCGCTCGGCTCTGGGTTTCTTTCCTCTCGGATGGTGAGATTAAGGCCCACTCATCAACTGGTTTTCTTTAAAAAACTTTTTTCAATATTTATTTGTTTTGAGAGAGAGAGAGAGAGCAAGAGAGAGAGCGCGAGCACGTGAGCTAGTCGGGTGTGGGCAGAGAGAGGAGAGAGAAAACCCCAAGCAGGCTCTGTGCTGTCAGCGCAGAGCTTAACGTGGGCTTGATCCCGTGAACCATGAGGTCCTGACCTGAGCCGTATTGAGTCAGATGCTTAACTGACTGAGCCCCCAGGCACCCCAGCATTGCGTTTTTAATCAGAGTAAACAATTTATAGATATAAAATGCCCACTACTGGCACAGACTCATTCGTATTGCTCAATAAAAAATTGCTGGTCGTCTCTCCTTCCTTGGTTGAGTCTGTGCTCAACGAGACGTCTGGAGAGAAATCAGTTCCTAATATAATGTACATGATGCAAGCGGACGGAACAAATGGACGTCATGCCTTTCTCTGGCTGTAGTTTTATCCATTTGCTTCATTTTCCTCTTAGCTCCTTGCCTTTCTTCTTTTACGTCCTGCCCCGCCATGGGGTGACAGCCGCATGAGAACATCTGTGTACTTCTCAGATTTGAGGTGAACCTGTTTGATGTGTACACACGCACACATATGTGCGCACATGCTCATGCGTGCACATGCATGCACACAAGTACACGTGTACCTGTGTATGCACACGCACACATGGATGTACACGCACGTGTACGTAAGCACACACATGCACAATGCACGTGCACACATGCAGGCACACACACGTGTATGTATGCACACACACACGCCATGCACACATGCATGCACACACGTACACATCTGTGTATGCACATGCACACACATGCATGCACACACACGTGTGCATATGTACACGTGCACACACGCACACGCGCACACACACACCCCTGTCAGGCTACCTCCTGCTCTGAGGGAGAAGCACGCCCTTTCGGTCATGCACTGCGAGTGCAGTGACATCTCTTACGCATATTCTTGGTGGCTTCACAAATGATTTTTATGAGATTTCTGGTTTGTGGCCGAGGAAATTCTCTTGTTTTAGAAGAAACGAACGGAGGCCTCAGCATTCTCCCGCGATGGTGACGTCATCATATTTATAGTTAGCAGGAGCCTCAGCCCACAGCCTCATACTTTTTCTTACGTGAGACACTGACACGCAGAGAGGGCGAGTGACTCGACTGAAGTCGCACGGGGGCCTGATTTGGGCCAGAAGCTAGTTTTCTGGCTTCTTGTACACACGGCTGGAAAGGCGGCTGCACTGGTGGCAGAGGACCGTCCCTGCTCGAGCTGCGGTCTGACTTCTCCGTGCTCGCTTGCCTTCAGCTGCGTTCCTGTGGCCTCTCAGGTGAAGGTCACTTTGCTCCTGACGGCATGATTGCTCCGCGCTAGTCCTGGAGTCAGACCACGGTTCAAATCCCGTCTCCGCTTGTTACGAGCTTTGTAACCTTGGGCGAGAAACCTTATTTTTCTAAGTCTCATTTTAGAACCCAAAATAGGGATAATACTTATTTTAGGGTTTTTGTTTTAGAATCAAGTGAGATACTCCCCTCATTTGTTCCTGAAATACCGATTGTCTAATTCTGTGCTGGAACCTGTGCTGGTAGATGATTACTAAGGACTCAGCAGTAAGAAGGGGCCCAGCCCTGCACCCCAGAGTTTATGTTCTTGGAGAGCTCTTGTAGGAGAGCGGCTGGGGGGCGGGGGGAGGTTTTCCAAAACGGGCCATTTGTCACCTGATCCCCGCTGGCTGTGGATGCCCTCCTACTGCTTCAGGGACAGTCGTCTGCGATGGTAGTTTACGTCTTTGTAACGTGATTAAAAATATGTAAGTGGAACATAAACGTGAAGAAAATGGAGTTGGCTTTTATTGTCACTTAAATGGAAGTTGTTTTGAGGGTTTTGAAGGAAAAGAAGTTATTTAATTTCAGTGGAATGAAGTCTTTCTGTGAGTTTTTTGTTGTTGTGTTGTTAAGTAGTGTATAACAACTGGCAATTTCTGACGTCAGTGTCGGTGGTTAGGTAAGTATAGTTTCTCTTTACGATTGTGCGTGGTAGTTTTTGTAATGTGCCACGTATTACGTATGTGTTACATACTTGGGAAGAGCGGAGGCTGCCCTTCCCAGCACAGCCCTTTTTTCTACCTTATAAAAATAATTTTAGTAAGAAACATGAGCTTCTTAACAATCGGCAGATGGACGGATGTCCTCTCCCGAACGTCTCTGCCTGCCAGGCCCGCGGGGGTCTCAGTAAATACTTGTTGATGGAATGGGGGGGGGCTCCAGTGTTTGGTGCCTCTATAGGAGTATCGGTGAGGTACCCCCGCCCCCTTGGTGGTCTCTAGGCCCTGGTGGACATGGATTTCTCTCTGTACGACTTTTTATCCACTCTGGGTTTTGTCAGATACCTCCATTGACTATCACTCCAGCTCGGGATACTTAGGAAGAAAAAACCAGGTCGCAGTGGAAAAGAAAACAGCTAGTGTGCAGAGTTTGCACAGTACAGCCTTGGCGGGGGGTGAAGGGGGGAGGGAAGGGCGCTGGAGGGAGGGTGCCAGGCCGGGGGCCCGGGGGCCACTCTGTAGCCTGCTCCAGGCTCCAAGCCACACGGCGTGGAGGGGCTAAGTGGAAATGGAGGGCTGGGTATCCACTGATAATATTTTGAAATTTTGTAAGATACCCAGCAATTGTGGTTGTATTACTTGAACTAATGCATACATATTTATATGGGCACCAGCCTCCTCTGACCCCATAATGACTGACTTCCCCAAATACAGCCCCCCGCCCCGCCCCGTGGGGCGGTGTCCTGCAGGGTCGCGGCGTCCTCTGAGGGGTGTAGGCTTCACCAGAGGACAGGAGATCTTGACCCCTTTTCTGACGCGGACCCCCCTCTGCCCCTGCAGTACAAGAGCGCCGGCGTGGTTGAGTTGGAGGCGTGTGTCAAGGCCGTGCGCGTCCTCGCCATTCAGAAGCGGAGCATGGAAGCCTCCGAGTTCCTCCAGAACGCGGTTTACATTAATCTTCGACAGGTGGGTGCGCGTCCCCCTCGGGCGTGTGGACTGCTGCCGGGACTCAGGGTGGCTCGGTGCCAACTCTGCAGCCAGAGCTCGGGGTCCTAAACTGCTTTACGTCATGGTACTTTACTTTCAAAAATTCCGAGTTTTCTTTTCTTTTTCTTAAATTTTAGAGAGAGCGAGCAAGCACATGTGAGTGGAGGGGGGGAAGGGCAGAGGAAGGGGGGGGGGGAGAGAGAGAGAGAGAGAGAGAGAGAGAGAGAGAGAGAGAGAGAGAGAGAGAGAGAGAATACCAAGCAGGACCCACGCACAGCATGGAGCCCACATGGGGATCAATCCCACCACCTAAGCCAAAATCAAGGGTTGGACGCTCAATCGACTGAGCCACCCAAAATTCAGTATTTTCTATCCTTAAATTTTTCTTGATTAGGGAAGCCACTTTGCTTCTCACCAGCTTGGTGACCTTGGTCCGGCGCTGCCTCTTGCTTCACTCTTGTCACTTGTGATGTGACTGCCGTTTGTAGCCCGTCTGGGCCGTTAGGTTGCTAAGACACGAAGTCTGGGACAGTGCTCCGGACAGCTCATGTTACCCGGTAGGCATTCGAGCAATTCCACTCAGTCTGCATCTGATACGATTTTAATAAAACAAAACCATTAGAACACTCAGCTGCAGGCTGCTAATGCAAAACCCTGAAGTTGGCAGTCTGGGAAGTTTTGAGACATTTAGCTAATTTAACTTGGATTATGACGGACGGGACAGCTGGGTCTCGTAAGTTGAGCTGTGTAAGAACCGAGGCTGGGAGTGGGACCTAGGTGACTGTACCAGCAAGGCTGTGCTGGGGGCGGAGAAGGCGGGTTCTGCCCTCCACGTGCTGACAGCTTGGTGGCAGAGATGGACCTTCAGTGGTGGGACGAGTAAAAAAAAAGGACAAGGGAGCGTGGCAGACGGATTGAAGCTAGTTTGGTGGTGGTGGAGGGTGTGGGGTCAGGGGCCATCTGGGGCTGTGAGGTTCAAGCTGGGAAGGGAAGGGTGGGTAGGAGAGAGTCAGGAGAGGAGGGCCTGGAGGAGGGCTCCGCTGGAGTAAGTCTGAAATCCAAGACAGCACGTTCCCTGGAAGGAACCAGACAAGGTGGAGGGGGGGCTTGAGACAGGGGCCCTGAGTCGGAGCTGGAGGTCTTTCTGGCCAGGTGAAGGGTTTGCAGTGTGTTCTCCCAACGGTGGTTTTTTTTTTTTAATGTTTTTATTTATTTTTGAGAGAGAGAGAGAGAGAGAGAGACAACGTGAGCAGGGGAGGGTCAGAGAGAGAGGGAGACACAGAATCTGAAGCAGGCTCCAGGCTCCAAGCTGTCAGCACAGAGCCTGACGCAGGGCTCGAACCTATGAACTGTGAGATCATGACCTGAGCCAAAGCCGGACGCTCAACCGACGGAGCCCCGCGTGCCCCCAACGGTGGGTTTTAAAGGAAAGGGCTTGGAGGCATGGGAATGACAGGACCCCCGGTCTCTCTGGGGAAGAGTGCCGTGGGTGGGCCTGGTGAGCGGGCCTGGCACTCCCACTTGAGGCGGGACAGTCCACAGGTGTAGGTGGTGGAAAGGGAGCCGTGAGGACTGCAGGGGAGGGGGGCTGGGTGACACCCAGGCTCTGGGAGGGGGAAGCTGCCGATCAAGAGTCTCGTGCTCTACTGACTGAGCCCACCAGGGTCCCAAGACTCTCAGGCCTCTACATCCAGATTTAACACATTCGCGTTTTGCCATGTTGACTGGAGATTCTTAGTTTTCGAAGTAGAAATAAAATGAGTAGAAATGAAGTTAGAGCTGACGGCCACCTGGGAGCTGGCGTGTGTCTTTCCTGTATGTCACAGCCGTGACCTGGAAAGTGATACATGTTTAAGCATAGCAGCTAAGCACAGGACTCCAGCTTCAGTCCCTTGGAAAAATTATGTGGCCACTCTGGGCCCCCGACCTCACTGTCCCTCAGGCCCTCATCACGGTGATTTTTTTTTCTCTTTTAAAGTGTATTTAGAGGCACCCGCCCCCACTTACTCCCTCTGTCTCTCTCAAAATAAATACACTTTTTTTATGTTTTTAATTTATTTTTTGAGAGAGAGAGAGACCGTGTGCGAGCAAGGTAGGGTCAGAGAGTGGGAGACACAGAACCGGAAGCAGGCTCTAGGCTCCAAGCCGTCAGCACAGAGCCCGATGCAGGCCTCGAACCCACGAACTGTGAGATCATGACCTGAGCCGAAGCCGGATGCTCAACCGACTGAGCCCCCCAGGCGCCCCTCACTGCGATTTCTTAGCTGGATGTGGAGGGAGGCTGCTGGGGGAGGAGGGAGCCTCAGCTGTCGGCCTGACACTGAAGGGAGAGACAAACCAGAAAGCCAAGAAGCCAAACAAACCAAGAGATGCGAAACCCCGCTGTGTTTGGGGCCATTTAGGGAGAGGGAGACAGCCCCCCAGAGGCTCTAGGCTGCTGAGTGGCGGCCCCTCCTGCCCCAGCGGGTTTGTTCCCCAGGAACGGCAGGGGCAGAAGCCTTGCAGCCTGCGGCCAGGCCTCGCTGCGGGTCCTGAGTGGCAGCGGGGATGCGGGGGGTCAGGTGGGCGGGGCCTCGTTGGGGCCGCGCTGGGGCCGAGGGCGGCCAGAGGGGCTTGGGCTCAGGCCGCGGCGTCGCCCCTTGTTGGCTGTGCAGCCTTCCGCGGAGTCCCTGTCTGTCTCCGTGCCTTCATTGTGGGGTGATGAGGGGTGTTCTCGCCGGGGTGGGAGGCTCCAGGTGGACGGTCGTGGTGCCTGCCCCGCAGCCGCTGTCCCGCCTGGCGCAGCCTGGACGGCGGGTCATGCTCTCCGGGGACACTGGAAGGCCTGAGGCCATGGGACCGGGGCCGCAAGCCTGGGGCGGGGTTGGGGGCGGCCCGGCCGATGCCTTGACGCTCGCGGGCGGTGCAGGTAGATGCTGGCGGTTTTAGCTTTGGGGAGCCGTTCCCGCAGGCAGCTGTAGCAGTGACGTGCTGTTCCTCACGACGCCTGGGAAGCACTGCTGTTGAAACAGCCTTCTGCCCCTCTGCTCCGTCTTCGCGGACAGCACCGGAGCCCGGCAGTCTCGGAGGAAGGGGTGCGGGTGCTCCGCGCTTTCAGTTGCCCCAACAGGACACTCGGCTGCAGCGGCTCATCTCCGGGTGTGCTTGCCGGGCAGATGGCGGGGGGCACGTGGCGAAATAACCAGTTCTGCTGGCATTTTATAATCACAAGAAAGGGAAGGGGCCTGGGCTTTTCTGAGATAGAACAGCCCCCCGGTTCTCGATCAGGTGTGTGCCGTCGCAGAACTGACGAGTTGCGCTTATTCCTGGCGATGATTCTGGCTGCAGGGAAGTGTTGAAAGGAGTGCAGGGAACGGTTCTTGAGGTGCTTTCTGCTCTCAGAAGCCCTGGGCCAACAGGAGAACAGCTGAAAGAGCATGCCGGGATCTGGCGGTGCTGGGAAGGCTTCTGCGGAATCCCTCCTGTTTGCGTCCAGGGACGTGGCGCGACCTGTCGTTCCTTCAGTTGTTCATGAGAGAGGTTTCCGAATGTTCTCTCGCATCGCGAGTGGTGGCACACACGTCACTTGCTGCCTGTAAATCTGTGTCTTGGTTGCTTGGGCTCCATAGGGAAATGGTAGAAGGGACCGAGGGGCACCAGCCCTGGCGCCCCGGACCTGGCTTCCCTGCTGCGTGACCCTGCACTAACGCGTGACCCGCCATAGCCTGTTTCCGAACCTGTAAAATGGATTTGAATCTGTTTGCTTCGCTCGGCGCATAGAAGCGCTCTGTGTGTGTGTCTGTCCCATCGGTCGCGGCCAGAGCCGTAAAGGCAGCTCATGTTTGTTGAGGCTCTTTTCTGGGTTGTGAGTTTGTGATTAGTCTTCATCACCCCGGGTGCTCAGTGCAGTGAGCCCGAGAAGGGTTGTGTCATGTGTCCAGAGTCAGATCATGACCTCGGCGGTGACGGGGACTCCGGAAGGCATGCTTGCTGACACGTCCTTCACACGACGCTCCCCGCAGAGGCTGGGTGCGGTGCTGCGGTCTGCGGGCGCTGGAAAAGTCGGCGGGTGACAGGACAGACATGGCTGCGCTCCCTGCACTGCTTGGGCCTACAGTCTGGGGTGGGGAGGCAGACACTAGACATACATAAAATAAATGATTACTGAGCGTGAGCGGTTCTACAGAGGAAGAGAAGCTGCTTCATCAAGCAGAGCTGGGGAGCATTCTCGCCAGGTGCTCTGGTGGCATCGATCCCTCGTTGCCAGGCAGGGCCCAGAAAGCAGAGCGCCCCGTTGTCATGGACCCTGAAACTCACCAAGGGCACCCAAGACTACGCAGCCAGTGTGTCTCGGGCACGTACCTAGGCGTGAAGAGGTGCTGACCCTGTCATTGAAGCTCCTTTGCTCAGCAGTTTATTGTAGCCGGTTGCAGAGAAGAGCGGCTTGAGGACGGACTTTGCCGTGCGCCCGGCTCACTCGTAACCACCGCCATCGGTGTGTGAACGCTGGCTGTGACTCTGGAGTCTGAGGTCTGTGAGCTGCATCACAGAGCTTTTCCCAGACGACCCAAGGGACCGATACTAATTTCTTAATTCGTAGAAAATGGTGACCGTAAGAGAAAGTGGTGGTAAGAAATTGTTTGAGAGACTTGGAAAAGCCCAGCCCCTCACCAGAGTGGAGAAGATGCCGTGGGACGGACGTGTAGCCGCCCCAGCACCGAAGCCTGCCGGGGGCCTGATGTTCACAATGACTCTGGGCCGCGGGGAGAGCACTTGTGGGGAGGAGCCCTGGGTGCTGTATGGAAACCACCTTGACAATAGACTAAGATAACAGAAACAAAAACAACAAAACAAAACAAAACAAAGAACATTTCTGCTCATGATCTGTGAACGCCTTGTTTCTGGTTAATATTCTCTTCAGGGCCGTGTTAAGTTCTGTGCAGGCTGCTCCGTTCAGATGCAAGAACAGCCTCTTTCAACGTCCGGCTGCAGTTCCTTAATGAAGCCGTTGCTAAGGAAACCCAGGAAAAGCGGGCAGATATGCACATGATAATTGTAACCTCAGAACTTTATGTCAAATTAAACCCCAAATCAGAGGGATGGGGAGATTCAGGAAAGGGTTTTTAAGACGGAAGGGGAAGTGTGAAGGTACAGCCTGGGTGAGCCCAGGAGGAGCCGGGCACCGGCTTTCCGGCGGCGGGTGGAGAAGTCACAGTTCTGGCACAGAGAGGAACGGTTGCATGGGGAGGGACGGGGGTCGGGTTCCTCACTGGAGGAGTGGAAGGGTAGAGGGAGCACGGTGAGCACCACACGGCATGGCGTTCTGGTAGAAGGCAGGGGCTCCCGTGGGGAGCAGGCAGAGGAGGAGGTGTCTTGGTGACAAGTCAAAGCTGCAGAGAAAGGGGCAGAGCAGGCGGGGGCGGGGGGGGGGGCCCTGCCACCAGCCGGGCTTCAGGGGAGGACCCGCCCTCCAGGCCACTGGGCTGGCCTGGCTTGTGGGCGGGGAGCGCGGCCAGGTGAGGACGGAGGGAGAAGGCCGACCCCAGGGGAGACTCAGAGACAGAGAAGGGGCCCCGCGGGTGTGGTCGCATTTAACTGCGGCACCGAGGATGGCGCTCTGTGGTAGAAGGCTGTGGCAGAATTTCCCACGTGGGGACGGCTGGTCGGGCCAGCGGCGGACACCGATCTTTGTGTCGTGGGGCTGGGCTCTTGTAGCTCTGTCTCTTCTCAGCTGTCGGGATCTGCGGCCTGCAGATCCGTGTAACTCCTTGCACACGCGTCCCGGCGTGGTTTAGGACCCCCCCCCCCCCCCCCGGTTTCTCTTACCTGTGCAATCCTCTTTCCCTTCACCCCCACTTTCGTCTTTTTGTTGTTATTGTTGCTAGGTTGTATTTAAAAAGTTGATTTAGGTTTTTTTTTTTCAGGGTGGGTCAGAATGTAAATAACTGCATAAACAGCATCACAGACCCATCCTGCTCCTCAGGATCCTGGGCTCCTTACGCCGGTGGCTGTGGAGCTGGCAGGAAGGTGCTGAATCTCCAATAAGGAGGTTTGGAACGCCTGCGGAGTCCACGCACTGTGTCAGACATCAGGGCCCGCTGGCAGCGGCTGGGTGGTGGACGCAGGACAGCGGTGACGAATGTGGTCCCCCTCCTCTAGTGGCAGTGATGGCAGTGAGCACCTGTGGACGTGCACGTGCGCTTCCGCCTTTGTCCTTAAAACCCTCCCGTGAGGAATTACTTTGTGTTGTTAAATGTTTGTTTATTTTGAGACAGAGTAGGAGTGAGCGCATGCGAGTGGGGAGAGGCAGAGAAAAGCCCAAGCAGGCTCCGTGCTGTCAGCTCAGAGCCCCACACGGGGCTCCCTCTGGAGAAGTGTGAGCTCGTGCCCTGAGCCGAGATCAAGAGTCTGGTGCTTAAGCCACTGAGCCGCCCCAGACGCCCCTACTTTGTACTCTTAATGTACAGTCTGTTTTGTTTTGGAAGATTTAAGCCTTTGGAAAAGTTACAAGAGTAGTACGATGAACACTTACATATTGTCACCTAAAAGGATAGTTATTGGTCTTTGTGTGTCCGGCTGACTCCCGGAGCAAAACGTGTTCGGGGTTCATCCATGTTGTAGCAGGAATCTGTGCTTCCTTCTTATTTATATAATGTTTTTTATTTATTTTTGGGAGAGAGAGAGAGACAGACAGCATGAGCAGGGGAGGGTCAGAGAGAGGGGGAGACACAGACTCTGAAGACAGGCTTCAGGCTCAGAGCTAGCTGTCAACAGAGCCCAATGCCAGGCTGGAACCCACGGACTGTGAGATCATGACCTGAGCTGAAGTCAGACACTTAACCAGCTGAGCCCCCCAGGTGCCCCCCATGCTTCCTTCTTGTTTCGGGGCTGGATAGGATCCCACAGAGTGGATCGGCCCCATTTTGCTTATTCATTCATCAGTCGATGGAAATTGGGTTGTTTCCACCCTTGGCTGTTGTGAATAATGCTGCTCTGAGCACTGATGTGCGAGTTTTTGTGAGGACACGTGTTTTTAGTTCCGTTGGGAATAGTTCCAGGGTAGTGTGGCCGGGGCTTCCAGTGACTCTGTTTCACCGTCTGAGGAGCTGCCAGACTGTTGTCCAGAGCAGCTACACCACTCACGCGTCCGCCACCGCCGCCTCACACCCGCGCTGACCTATGACACTGTCCGTGCATGGTTACAGCCACCCTGCTGGGCGCGCACAGTTGTGTCATTTTGGTTTTGTTTACATTTCCCTGATGCCTAATGATACTGGGCATCTTTTCATGAGCTTATGGGCCATTTGTATATGTACGTAAATTCTTTGCCAGTGTTTAAATTGAGTTTTGTTTTTCTTTTTATTGTTCATTTGTGAGAGCTTGTCTGTATCCTGGATATGAGTCTCTTATCAGACAGCCGCTCTGCAAGTCTTCTCCTGTCCTGTGGGCCGTCATTTCACTTTGTTGACGATGTCCTTTGCAGCACGGACTGTAATTCTAATGAAGTCAGTTTACCTGTTGTTTGTCTTACCACTCATGTTCTTGGTGTTGCATCTAGGAAAACGTAGCCTGATCCAGAGTCCCAGAGCTTTACCGTTTCCTTTGAGGAAGTTCACAGGTTTAGTTTTGACAGCTAGGCCGTGGGCCCACTTCGAGTTAATCTGGGCGGTACGCAGTCGGCTCAGGGCGCGCCTGTGGCTGACAGAGGCCAGGCGGCCCAGCGCCCTCTGCAGACTGCACGTCCTTCCCCCGTGAGCAGTCGTGGGCCCTTGAGGAAAACTGACTGCAAGTGTGAGGGTTTTTGTCTGGATTTTTACTCCATTCCATTGGTTTATATGTTCATCTGAACCAGTACTGTCCTGACCTGATCAGTAGCTTCATAGTAAGTTTCCAAGTTGGGGAGGGTGAGTCCTCTGTCTGTGCTCTGCCTTTTGAAGATTGTGTCGGCTCTTCTGGGTCCCTCGGATTTCTCTGTGCGTTTTGGGGTCAGCGTGCCAGTGTCTCCATGGAAGCCAGCTGGGATTTTGATAGGGATCCGGAGGATTCTGTACCTCACTTCGGGGTATTTTGACGTCTTAGTATTGCCTTCCGTCCCATGAACATGAGGTGGCTTCTGTATGTTTAGGTCTTTGAAAATTCCTTTCAGTGATATTTTTATTGCTTTCAGTGTACAAGTCTTACACATTTTTGTTGAATGTATCTCATTATTTTATTCTTTTTAATGCTATTATAAGTGGAAAGGCTGAGCTGCTGGAGGGCTCATCTGTGTGTTCCTAGGATTTTATGCATAGTAAGTGCCAGACCTATATTTGTTAAATGAATCTATTCACAATTGCCTCTTCCCCCTGCATTTTATAAATGAGAAACCCAGACGCAGGTCAAGCTACCCGGGCGCGTGTGTGACGGTGAGAAGTCAGACCCTTGGGTGGGGCACCGTGGGGCAGTACCGGGAGCTTATTCAGGATGCACTCATCAGAATCCTTTGGGCGTAGTTAGTCAGATGCTTTGAGTCAGATGCGTAGAGTCGCTTAGCGCTGTCCATTCCAAAATAAATTTTTGATAACAGTGTGTCAGAAAGACTTGAAACCTGTACTTGAAACCAGATCGTATGTGTCTGTGAAGAGGGTCATGTTCGGGGAGCCTGGCTGCTTAGCACGCGTGTTATTAAACACCCCCAAGTGCAAATGACGGAACAGCGCCCGCGAGAACGGGGAGCTCTCCCCGAGGCCCTGGTGGTTGGCTGCAGTGTAACCACAGCCAATGGGACATTTTCTAGTCTGCTCGTCATGACCTGCTGAGGTGAGCTTATGAAATATTTGGCCAGTCATCTGCGGAAACAGCCAGGAGCGCTGACTACGGTTCAATGGGTAGAAGTCATGTAAAGCATTAGGGAGCTATCACGTGTCTGTCGCATGTGCAGTGCGCAGCGTGGCGTCCGGCTCAGGCTGTGTGTCGGAGAACGGCTATCAGGGGAGGCACCTGTGATGGGAAGTGGTCCCTGATCACAGGTGTGAGGGAGCGGGGGTCACAGTGGGGGCAGGTGGCTGGGGGCCCTGGAGGAGGACAGCTGGGGGAGGAGGACCGGGGGGGGCCAGGTCGCGCAGGTAGAGGCCAAAGTGCCTTTGGAGCATCCCAGCCAGGTGGCACGAGTGAGCCGGGGTGCGTGGCTGTGGCACGCACCAAGGCCACCCGTCCCCGAGCTGAGCATTTTCATAAAATCCTTCATCTCTGAGGGGAGGACCCCGCAATGTTGGTCACTGAACGGGAAGACGTACTTGATAAGTGGATGAGTACTGTCATCTCTGTCATCGGACCTCCTGGTTTCGTATCGATCGCTTCTTTCACTAGACACTCACTGAGAATTCACATGGCACAGCCCTTGCCCGGGCTCAGGTGCCACAGCTAAGCGCCAGCGAGCTGCCTTCTCTTCAGGACAGAGGCCGGTGTGGTTGGGAGCCTCGTGTAACTTGCCAGCTTAGAATTCCAGGTTTTGCTTTCATTGCTTCTACTTTATGTTGGCCATTTCCCAGGGAGAGAGACACTGTATCACTGCCGTGTTCGGATTAGGTATTTCTAGGAATTGCTGATTTCATCCATAGTGTATATACCTCATTAATCTTGTAGACTGCTTTCGCATATTCTGGCTCTGCCCCTTGCTTAATTTGTAGGCCCCTCTAAGTCTCTAGCCTGTTAGGGACCTTAAATATTATATTATTTTCTTTAAAAAATTTAAAAATTTGTGTGTAGTTGACACCCACGTTATTTTAGTTCCAGGCGTAGAACAATGATTCGACAAGTTTGTACATTATGCTGTGTTCACAAGCGTGGCTGCTGTCTGTCCCTGTGTGTCACCATTACCGTGTTGTTGACTCTGGTCCCTGCGCTGCGCCTTTTTCCTCATGACTTAACTCATTCCACAAGTGGAAGCCCATGTCTCCTGCTGCCCTTCACCCGTTTTTCCCGTCACCTGACTCCTCTGCCCTCTGGCAACTGTCAGTTTGTTCTCTGTATTTATAGGTCTGAGGCTGCCTTTCTGTTTGTTTGTTTAGATCCTACATGTGCGTGAAATCCTATGGTATCTGTCTGTCCCAGTCTGACTTATTTCACTCAGCACAGGACCCTCTAGGGCCGTCCATGCTGTGACAATGGCACGATCCCATCTTCTTCCTTTCTTTTGGCTGAGAGGTAGTCCACTGTGCGCGTGTACATATGTATCTTGCCTGTCCATTCATTACCCGTGTGCGGTTTTATCTGCAAGTGGCTGTCCGCGGACACTCCGGTTGCGTCCGTGTTTTGGCTGCTATAAATGCCACAGAAGAAAGGTGTATATATCTTTCAGATTCCGTTTTTGTTTTCAGTGGTGGGGTTATTTGATCACATGGTATTTCTATTTTTAATTTTTTGAAAATTTATTTTTGAGAGAGAACGAGCAAGAGAGAGAGCACGTGCATAAGCGGGAAGGGCAGAGAGAGGGGGATGGAGGATGTAAAGCGGACTCTGTCAGTGCAGAGCCCTATGCAGGGGATCGAACTCATCAACTGTGAGAGCAGGACCCGAGCTGGAGTCGGACGCTTAACCCACTGAGCCACCCCGGCGCCTCTGTGTTTAATTTTTTGAGGAATCTCCATACTGCCTTCCACAGTGGCTGCCCCGGTTTACATTCCCACCAAGAGTGCACAAGAGTTTCTTTTTCTTGACATCCTTGCCAACAGTTGTTTTTTGTCTTTTTGACGTTAGCCATTCTGACAGGTGTGGAGTGATGTTTCATTGTGTTTTGGTTTGCATTTCCCTGATACTGAGAGATGTTGAGCATTTTTTTCATGTGTCTATTATGGGTCTTAGCTATTTACTTTTATTTTTATTCTTTTTAAAGTTTATTTATTTATTTTTGAGAGAGAGTGAGAGAGAGAAAGCACTTGAGTGAGGGAGAAGCAGAGAGAGAGTGAGAGAGAGGATCCCAGCAATGCAGAGCCCAGTGTGGGGCTCAGGTTCATGAGCTGTGAGATCATGACCTGAGCCAAAATAATGAGTCAGATGGTTCACTGACTGAGCCACCCAGGCGCCCCTGAAATAGTCTTTTATGGAGCTTGCATTCTATTTGAGGAGACAAATCTGTGTTTTTTGAGCTCAGTGGAGGAAAGTGTTTATTACAGTCAGGCAGGAGATGATATTAAGAAAATGATGGGTAGGTGACAGTTTGGTTGTATATGGACTTATTTAGTTGGCTTGTAATTTCGGGCTCCCTGACTTGTCCTTGGAAGGAATATATTTTATGGTGGATATACTTAAACTTAGGACTCTTTAGAATTAAAGAACGGACACTGAGAAAGACAGAGGCAGAATCTGTGCAGTCACCCAGGTACACACTAGGTTTGCTCGCTCACTAAACCCGGAGTTGGTAAGGGTAGGCAGTACTTCCTGAGCCCAGATCAGCTGGGTTTGAAGATTATGTAAGAATGAGTCCAAGGGAGCGGGGATGAGCAGAGTCAAGTACTCGACCACTTTTGGGCGGTGTCCTTACCCAGGGTTAGTAGTTTGTAAAGTTTCCTCTTTCTTTAATGTTTGTCAAGGTGTGAGGTGCGTGGCGTGTATACCTGCTCCAGTAGCCTTTTGGGTACCCGCCCGGAGTGCTGGGCACAGTTGCCCTACGCCATCAGTCCCTCCACCCGTCTTCTCGGGTACCGGGCACTCAGGAGACTGATTTCCTTGTTGGTCTGTTTCCTCCATGACCTTGTCAACCATCGAGGGACCAGGGCTTATGTAACTGTGTTTTGTTTCCCTGTGAATGATTAAGACTGAAAATGGACCCAGTTACTTAAGCAGATGCTTTTTAAAGAACGGTCCTTGGTACAAACCTTGTAACCCTGCTTTGGGAGGCAGGGAAGAAAGTTACGTTCTTTCCTTTCCAAGCTGTTTTGACACGTATGTGTGGAAATTTTGGGTATTTTGAATATATATTTTCTCTCTGTATAATTACGGCTAGAAATAAATGTGGATAGAAACAGAATGTGTTTTCCACACTTGAGAATGTATGGTCTCCTCAGTTTTCTGCCCTGCTGTGTCACAGTCATTGCGGGTAGAGCCGTTACCAGGCTGTGGCATGGCGACTGGTGCTGCTTTCCTTACCAGGGCTCTGCGGGTTCCCGTGTTTGAGAAGCTGATGGCCGTTGGAGCATTTTCTGGAACACCTCTGGCTGGCTAATTTTGAGTTAACAGCAGTGACATCAAAGGCACTAATTAACAATGGTATTTCCCAGTTCCTGCACACTCACTGGGAATTTTAAGCCTGTGCTGAGCACACACGTTATTTCATGTAGTCTTCCCAAGCGGTCACGAATGGATTTTATTATCCACATTAATAAGGGAAGTGCCAGCGCAAGCAACGTGTACATTTGGAACTGGCACTTGGGTTCCTGATTCCCGTGCCTGTCGCTTCCTCCCAGATGGCCAGGCGTCCTTCCTGTTAACAGTGCAGCTTTCTTTCCAGTGGAATAAAACAGGCATGAGCATACTTCCAAGGCGGGGATGGAATGTGAGTTAACATTGGAATTCCTGAGTCCGTCCATGAGTAGAGCCACTGGCCTTGGGTGATCTTTGAGTTACTTCCCATCGGGACCTCATGCAAATGTCTGGGCCCTGGTGGGCTCAGCCGTCATGGCCACGCAGCCTATTGAAAAACTGGAGAAAGATGTGTCGATTAATCGTCCCTCTAAAAGAGCAGCAGATCTGAAATGAACTTGGGAATTTGATTTCATCCCAAAATTTTGTGAAGATCGTGGCCTAAAATTTTGTCCGGGACTCTTTCCTGTTCCCCAGATTCTTGTGCTGTGGCCGTCTCTGCTGACCTAACTTCTCACAGGTCCCATGGGCATGGAGGGGCTTCTTAGTCCGGTGTTTTCCTGGGGTGCTGAGGCCGTCGTGCCCAGGACTTTTCCATCAAGAATCTTTTCTGGGGCTCGAAGCGATTGCAGTTCTATTTATAGTGTTTATCATTTGGTTTCTTATTATGTTCAAATGGCATAAAGAATGAAGGAGTATATTACTACTGAGAGTATTCCTGTCTTTCATCCTTAAATTTTTTAATGTTTATTTATTATTATTATTTTTTAATGTTTTATTTATTTTTGATACAGAGCATGAGAGGGGGAGGGGCAGAGAGAGAAGGAGACACAGAACCGGAAGCAGGCTCCAGGCTCTGAGCTAGCTGTCAGCACAGAGCCTGACGCGGGGCTCGAACCCACCAACGTGAGATCTGACCTGAGCCGAAGTCGGAGGCCTAACCGACTGAGCCACCCAGGCGCCCCTTATTTATTTATTTTGAAGGAGAGAGAAAGCATGAGCATGTGGGGGAGGAGCAGAGAGAGGGAGAGAGAAGCCCAAGCAGGCTCCATGCTGTCGCATAGAGCCCCACGTGGGCTCGAGGCCACAAACCATGAGATCGTGATCTGAGCTGAAATCAAGGGCCAGTCACTCAACCAGCTGGGCCACCCAGGCACCCCTGGTCTCTCATCCTTCATAGTGTCCCTGGAAATGGCAGTGGGAACGTTGAGGGATTGGAGGCCAAGGCCTGTGACCTTGCCTTGGCCGTCCCCTTTATTTTAGATGGTGGCTTCGTTGAGCACTAATACTTTACCTCCCGCAACATCTTTTACCATATTTAAAACCAAATGATACAGTTGCTGGTCTGGGAGTTTACAGGTATGGAAGCATTAAATACTTCTGCCTCTCCCGCATAGACCTCCTCAGGCCTCTGCCCGTAGCTGCACCTCACTGTACTGGAATCTCTCTGCAGCTGGTGCTGTATGCAAAGACGGCAAAGACCTTGTCCTTGAAACTCGTGTACACATGGGCTGCAGACCTAAGCGTAAAGCTTCTACAAGAAAACATAGAGGAATATGTTTGGGACTTCGGGGTAAGCAACTATCTCTCAGGCAAGGGCACAGAAAGCTTTAACCATAAAAGAAAAGTAAATTGAAAAACAATTGATAAATTGTGAGCTCCTTCACAATTTCTGCTTATCAAAAGATTCCTTTTGGAAAATAACTGTGCAGCAGACTGGGACTATAGAACATTGAGAATATAAAAAGAACTCCTATGACTCAGTGATAAGACAAATGATATAAATTAAAAAATGACCGGAAAATTTGAACAAATGCTTTATGGTAGAAGATATAGAGGTGGCCAACAATTATATGAAGAAATGTCTAAAACCATTAGTTATTAGGTAAATGCAAACTAAAGCCACCAGAGTGACTAAAATGTTGGTGAGCATGTGGAGCAATAATAATACTCATGCTACTAGTATGAGTGTGAAATGATGCTTCTACTTTAGACTTTATACCTCAACCTGACAGAGACCATATGTGACAAATCCACATGGAACGTTCTCTAAGATCAGTAATGTGACAGGGATGTCCACTGTGGTCGCTTTTATTCCACATAGTACCAGGAGTCCTAGCCATAGCAATCAGACAAGAAAAAGAAACAAACGTCATCCAAATTGGCAAGAAAGAAATAAAACTGGCACTAATTGCAGATGAGATGATACTATATATAGAAAATCCTAAAGATGCCACCAAAAAACTACTAGAATTAATAACTGAATTCAAGAAAGTTGTGGGACATAAAGTTGATAAATAGAAATTTGTTGTATATCTTTACACTCATAATGAAATAACAGAAGGAAGATTAAGAAAACAACCTCACTTACAATTATATCAAAAGAAAAAAATTCCTAGGAATAAATTTAACCATGGAGGTGAAAGACCTGTACTCTGAAAACTATAAGAAATTGATGAATGAAATTGAGATGATGTAAATAAATGGAGAGCTATACCATGCTCATGGATTGGAAGAATTAACATTGTTAAAACTTCATACTACCCAGAATAATGTACAGGTTGAAAGCAATTCCTATGAAAATACTAATTAGTATTTTTCAGAGAACTAGAACAAAGAATCCTAAAACTTGTGTGGAACCACAAAAGACCCCAAATAGCCAAAGCAATCTTGAGAAAGAAGAACAAATGCCTCACACTTTCTGAATTCAGACTATCCTAGTAAGTTATAGGGATCAAAATAGTATGGTGCTTGCATAAAAACAGACACATAGATCAATGAAACAGAACAGAGAGCCCAGAAATAAACTTGTGCTTATGTGGTCAATTAATCTATGACAAAGGAGTTCAAAGTATATAATGGGGAAAAGAAGTATCTTCAATACATGGTGTTGGGGAAATTGGACAGCTAGCTACATGCAAAAGAGTGAAACGGAATCACATTCTTATACGGCATATATAAAAATAAATTCAAAATGGATTACAGTCCTAACTACAGGGCTTGAAACCATGAAATGCCTAAAGGAAAACATAGACCTAATGGAAAACATTGGCAGTAATCTCTTGGACATCAGCCTTAGCAACACTTTTCTAGATCTGTCTTCCCAGGCAAGGGAAGCAAAACAGACTATTGGGACTACCCCAAACTAAATGGGTTTTGCACTTGCAAAGGAAACCATAAACAAAACAAAATGGCAACCCAGTGAACGGGAGGAGATATTTGGAAATGATATATCTGATAAAGCTTAATATCTAAAACAGAAAGAATTCATATAATTCAAAACAAAACAAAATCTGATTAAAAAATGGGCAGAGGACCTAAATAGACATTTTTCCCAAAGAAGACATCCAGATGACTAACAGGCACGTGAAAAGGGCTCAGCGTCACTCACCAGAAGGGAAATCCAAGTCAAAACCACGATGAAATACCACCTCACACCTGTCAGAATGGCTATTATCAAAAAGACAAAAAAAAAAATGTTGGTGAGGGTGTGGAGAAAAAGGAGCCATTGTGCACTGCTGGTGGCAATGCGAATGGGCACAGCCACTCTGGAGAACAGAACGGAGGGTCCTCAAAAATTCAGTAGTTCTACTTCTGGCTCTTTCCCTGAGGAAAATGAAAACACTTATTTGAAGAGATACACGCACCCCTGTGTTTATTGCAGCATTATTTATAGTGGCCACGTTACGGGCACAGCCCCAAGTGTCCATCTATACACGTATGTGCCGATTGGAATGTTCTCAGTCTGGCTTTCTAGTCATTCCTTTGAATGAAATCTTGCCACGCACAATAATATGGATGGACCTAGAGGACATTACGCTAAGTGAAATAAGTCAGACAAAGACAAGTACAAGATGAGCTCCTTTACATGTGGAATCTAAAAAACAATGAACGAATGATAACAACAAAAAGAGAAACAGACTGATAAATACAGAGCTCGTGGTTGCCAGGGTGGGGGGGATGGCAGAAATTGGTGAAGGGGATGAAGAGGTACCAACTTCCAGTTATGAAATAAGTCACAGGGATGAAAAGTACAGCAGAAGGAATTTAGTCAGTAATATTGTAAAAACCCTGTGGTGATAGATGGTAACTGCACAGAGAGGGAGACACAGAATCCGAAGCAGCCTCCAGGCTGTGAGCCGTCAGCACGGAGCCCAACGCGGGGCTCGAACACATGAACTGTGAGATCATGACCTGAGCTGAAACCGGACATTTAACCAACTGAGACACACAGGCACCCCATTTTTAAAAAATGTTTGCCTTTGAGAGAGAGAGAGCACAGCTGGGGAGGGGCAGAGAGGGAGACAGAGGATTCAAAGCTGATAGCGCAGAGCCTGATATGGGGCTCAAACTGTGTGATCATGACCGGAGCCAAAGTCGACGCTTCACTGACTGGGCCACCCAGGCGCCTAGGTTTGTGTACCTTTTTTTGGAGAAACGCCTATTCAGATTCATTGCCCATTTTAAATTGGGTTGCTTGTCTACTTATTATTGAATTGTAAGAATTCTTTATATATTCTATATGTAAATTCTATATGAAATATAAAAAATGATGCTTCCACTTTAGAGAACGTCTGGTGGTCCTCCAGGGGTGTGTGGTGGGGGGGCGGAGATGGAGTGTGAACGTGAACAATGCAGAAGAGGGAAGTGGCGGCGTGGAATCCAGGAAGGCGGTGAGAACCTAGGGAAGGGAGAGGCCGCCCGCCCCGGAGCGCACGCGGACCAGCGTCTGGGAGGGTGCTGAGCGGGGTGCTGCGGTGGGGACACGTGGGAGCCTGCCTGGTATTTCCTTACTCTGCCTGGAGTGCCCGTGCCCAGCTGGCCCTCCTTCCTCCACGTTTCCTGGAGAGGCGGCCCTCCTCTGTTTCATCGAACTCTGAGCGGTTCTCCGTTCACGTCTTTGCTGTTGCCTTCCATGAGCGCAGGGGTCTGTCCCCGGTCTGTTCCCTGCTGTGAGTCCAGCCCCAGGCACCGTGGACTCCAGAATGCATCCACTGACAGATGTCGACAGATGAGAAAGCACACACGCCAGAATTGTCCCGTTTGGCTGGGTCACAGGCGGGCAGCGGGGCCTGGGGTCACGAGGGCAGACTGGTGTGCCGGAGACGGCTCTGGGCTTCTGGTTGTCGTAACCAAGGACTTCCTGGTGTTTCTGAGAAGCGGGGACGGGCTCTGAGCTGTGCTCCCGGAATACCGGTCTGGCGGTGCTTATGATGGAGAACGGAAGGTCTCGAAAGCTCGTTGGAAGACCATTTAGACTTGCCGTCCAGGCGAGGGCCCAAGCGAGGGTCATGGCGGTGGGCGTGGCGAGGGCGCGGAAGAGCCGCCACGCTGTGGTCTGTGCTCGCAGATGTCTCTGGCAGAGGGGCAGAAGTGCCTCCTACGCGGGGTGGCCTCAAGCAGCAGGGTGGGTGGTGGCCAGCCTCACTCTTCACGGGGGGCTGTGACACAGTGAGGTCAGCAGAGCCCCAACCTGAACCCCGCTCTGGCCTCGGACACTTCCGGGCTATGATTTTACGTTGGCTGTGATACCTCTCTGAGCCTCACGTTTCCTCCTCTGTGAGCTGGGGTAGGAATGGTTCCTGGGATTGTTGTGATGATTGAGGCACCTTACATTTGCCGGTACTTGAGAAGCAGAAGCTGTTACTACATCACGGGAGTGTGGGGAGAATCCAGTCAGCTCATGGATGAAAGAAGAGCTTCTGGAAGCATGAAGGCTGAAGCCCAAGTTAGATGTTGTGATTATTAGCGGCCCATTGTCTGATTTTGTGGTTCCATGTATTTTCTGCTTTGGAAGGTTTGGTGCTTGAAGAAAGCCCCCGCCCAAATCCTAGCGTCAAGGTGAACCGTCCTTCCTTTTCTTTTATGAGGGAGCTTAAAGTGGAGGCCCTGTGCTCTGTAGCAAATACGTTCGTTCGGAGAGTTACAGGCCTTACGCACAAAAGGACTGGATGAACTTGAAGAGCTGGGTCTCCGAGAGGCTTTGGACTTTGGTGTCCTGCTGCTTCCATGCTTTTCCAGGCGGTGTCCTCAGGGCGCGGGAACTCGGCCTGGCCCTTCCCCCCTGTTTCATCGTACCTCTGTTTTGTGAAAAAGCTCTTTTTATGTGTTTCACATCTCAGAAGCTTTTTACTTCCTGTCTGTGCTTCAGCTTTCCGAAGAAGAGAAAATCCAGCGATACAGCATCCTCTCCGAGCTCTACGAGCTGATTGGCTTCCACCGGAAGTCTGCGTTCTTCAAGCGCGTGGCCGCCATGCAGTGCGTGGCCCCCAGCATC
>NC_043714.1:75438206-75465274 GCF_006229205.1 Suricata suricatta | reverse complement strand
CTCTGTTTTGTGAAAAAGCTCTTTTTATGTGTTTCACATCTCAGAAGCTTTTTACTTCCTGTCTGTGCTTCAGCTTTCCGAAGAAGAGAAAATCCAGCGATACAGCATCCTCTCCGAGCTCTACGAGCTGATTGGCTTCCACCGGAAGTCTGCGTTCTTCAAGCGCGTGGCCGCCATGCAGTGCGTGGCCCCCAGCATCCCGGAGCCCGGGTGGAGGGCCTGTTACAAGCTGCTCCTGGAGACGCTGCCCGGCTACAGCCTGTCGCTGGACCCCCAGGACTTCAGCAAAGGTACGGTGCCCCCTTGCCGCAGCTGTTTCATCCGGTTCCCCGGGCATCGCTTGAGTGCACGCTCTCCCACTTAGACACTGTGGTTGGCGAGGGATGGGGGTCAAACCGAGCAAGCCCCACCCTGCCCTGGGGCACTTAGGATGATGCTTATGGGATACAGTAAACCAGCTGTGGCGCTTCGCGTGGGGGCCGGCACTCCCCCGGCCGCTCCCTGTCCAGGCCCTGGTAGTGGTGGTTGGAGTTCAGGGCAGGGATAACCGGACAAGTCATAGACGCCTGTGGCATTTAAGTTCCAAAGGCTCAATGTGGTTGGTGGAAGAGGCGACAGTGCCGTGAAGGTGGCCACCAGCTCGGTTCAGCCACCTTCCAGAGAGGCTTCCCGGGAGGAGGAGAGGGCCCGGGGAGAGGCAGCCTTTTGAGAGCAGTCGCACAGTCGTTCTGCAGCGAGAGGAGAAAGGGTATCTTCAAAGTCCCACTTGCACCAGGAATAGAAGCCCGTGCTTCCGAGACTGTGGGCGAGGTCGCGGTTGCTCTCCAGTTAGCCTTTGTGGTGTCCTCTGAATGTGACTGCAAGCGGCTCCGGAGGGAGAGCCGGCCACCCGGAGTTCCCGAGCCACGCCAGGAGTTGTCTGATGTGTCCTGTGAAGCCTAACATCTAAGCGTCCAGGGTCAGAGGCTGCGGACGCTCTTCCCTGCTCCTCACTGCCCAACTGCCAGCCACCCACTGGGTCTCAGCTGAATGTCACTTACGCGGAGAGGTCCCCTAGGGTCACTCAGCCTAAGTAGAACCTGTTTATCTTTCCTCTTTTGTCGAATCCTGTTGTTCTTCCTTCTGGCACCTTCTATAATTTGAACATGCCTTTAAAAATCAGTTGGGGCAATGACTTAACATCTGCTTGCCGTGCCAGCCTGTGTGCCCTGTGACAGCGGAGCCCCCGACTCTGACCGTGTCCCCTGACCGGAACACGGCAGGTGCCCCAAACCCTAGTGGGCAGCAATGGCGACATGTGTTGGTTGCCAGTTGTTGAATAGAATTTGTTGATCTTGATTTTTATTTTATTTATTTTATTAAAAAAATATTTTTAATGTTTTTTATTTTATTTTGAGAGACAGAGAGACACAGTGCGAGCAGGGGAGGGTCAGAGAGAGAGGGAGATACAGACTCCGAAGCAGCTCCAGGCTCTGAGCTGTCAGCACAGAGCCCGATGTGGGGCTCAAACCCACGAACTTCGAGATCATGACCTGAGCTGAAGTCAGAAGCTCAACTGACTGAGCCTCCCAGGCGCTCCGATCTTAATTTTTAAATGAGATGAACAAGATACATTTCTTTTAAAAAAATAAAACGAAGAAGCACATCTCCTGGTGATTTGGTACCTTCCACTTAGCTTTCTGTTTTGGGAGGGGACTTTTGCCATCACTTAGTGAAAGAGGTTGAGACAGAAGTAAGGAGGTGCGAGCAAATAAAGTAGAAAAGATAAACGTCGGGTGCCTCCACTGTTGCCCCTTCAAAGGGTTCTCAGAGGATCAGCTGGGAACGTTCTCAAACCCCGTACCTGCGGGTGGAAGTAAATTGTCTGCATCCTCAGGACCTGAAATGTGTTTCTATTTCTTGAAATGCACATTTTCCCTAGCTGGTTCCAGAAGGTGAGGGGAGGCACACAGAGGCACTCCGTGTCCTATTTGCCAGCTCAGAGGCCTGTGTGTTATTGTTTGAATCTTAACTTTGTTGCCGTATGTGAAGATTTATGAATACGCTGTATATATACGCTGTGTATGAAGATCAGCCTTTTCCTGAGCGAGGGATTCAGTCTTCCCCAGGAGCGCTCTCAAGAGAGCCTGGAAGGGCAGGTGGATTTGCTTACAGGCGTTCGTTGGTGTGATAAACTCTCAAATGGGAGAACTTTCCGAATGTGAGTGTTGAAAATGTTATCGCTCGGTCATATGTTGCGAATCTGTATTAAGAATAAAAAGAGTTACATTTTATTGTGGGAACAGTTTGAATCACATAGAAATTATGGCTTGTACACTATTTAGTGTTAAGAACATTTATGCTTAGCCTTACTCATAATTGCCTGGGGTACGGAACGGTTTCATTATGTGTTTTAAAAAAATCAGCATAGTGATATTTGCCCAGATTTTAAGTGAGAAAACCTTCTTGATGTCCTAGAGTTGAGAGTCATTAAATTGGGTCATTTAGAATTCATGGCTTGGTTAGTCATGAAATTGATTTCAGCTTCTTAATCCTTTTTAAAATCTCTTATTTCGTTTTGGCATTTGGTCTTTGCTTCTTTTGACCATGAGGAGATATTGCAGGGACCTGTCTTTCTCTCTGTCCCCGTTGTGTAAAAAGTGCTGCTATTTTCTGTTCCGAGTGGTTTTTGTAAGACAGACTCTTGGGTACGAGGTAGATTTTGTGGTGCGTGTGTCTGTGTGTGTTTAAGTGCCTCCAAGAATTTCAGTGTAAAGAATTACATGAACTAAGGTAAATACATACAAGTTAAGGAGAACAGCACAGTGAGCCCATCACCCAGAGTAACTGGTAATCAAGAGTTTGCCAATTGTGCTTTGTTTTTACCTTTCCCCCCTTGTATTTGTGGTTTGTTGAAGCATTTTAGGGCAAATCCCAGAAATTATGTCTTTTTACCCTACATACTTAAGTTGTGTGTCTGAAAAATAGGGCATTGCCTTTCATCAGGCTTTGAACTTGACCCACATGGCCGTGAAGCACCAGCCATGTACCAGGTATCCTGCTAGGCATTAAGGATTCTTGGGTAAGTAAGGTGTGACCGTGGCCCCAAAGGAAATGGAGGGCGGGTGGATGGAGTAAACCACGAGATTAGAGGTGCCTCACCGTACCTGCCAGACAAGGCCTACGGGGCCGAGTCCATGCGCGATGCTGCAGAAGGACACGGCGGTGGCCAGCCGCGTGGGGCAGGGCAGTGGGAGGGGGGCTGTGACTGGGGCCTTCAGTCTTCTCTCCCAAGCCTGGGGCCCTGGACACACAACACGGCGCAGAAATGTGTGTGCCGGGATCCCTCTGTGAGGTCTCCTTCATGAAGGATCTCCAGGTAGAAAATATTTAGGAGTCCTAACTGTTGCCAGAAGGGAGGGAGATGGAGTAGATAATAAGATTCTGTGGTCTTCAGGAGGTGATTTTCAACGGCTGTGCACCTGACTCCTTCTCCTTAAACTTCATCCACGCTAATTTATTTCAGAGGGAGCAGCTGCAAAAGTCCGTTGGTAACCTTTTTTAGCTGTCTGATTTCATGAGCTTTTCTTATATGCTAAATTTAAAAAGCACATTTTCCTCATGGCCTTGGTTGTTGCTAATGAAGGCCCATCAAGTACCAGTATTTCTTCAGAAAAAAACCGTGTATCTATATCTCAAATACTTGCCAATGGAAACATAGTCTTTTATTATAACCTTATTGTAATGATTTCCAAGTGGTTATCTTTGTTTGTTTCTTTTGAGAGAGATGGAGTGAGAGAGCAAGCAGGGGAGGGGCAGAGAGAGAGGGAGAGAGTCCCAAGCAGGATCTGCACTGTCAGCACACAGCCTGATGTGGGGCTTGGTCTCATGAACCTCAAGATCCTGACCTGAGCCGAAGTCAAGGGTCGGACATTCAACCGACTGAGCCTCCCAGGAGACCCTCAGAGTGCTTATTTTTACACAGTGTCTTCGTAGAAGAGAGGAAGTATACCAAAAAATAGGAAAACACCGGTCCCTTGCAAGTTCTTTCTGGGGTGTGTCAACGGGAAATTTCTCTTGTTGACCTTTGGGCTTGATAGTCGAGGCCCTTGTCTTTAGATCACCAAGTTTACACGCACCGCCCGCGTGTTTGCATGGAAGGCTGGCGTCTGCGGCTCTGTCGCGGGCGCTGCCCCCCACCCCGGCACGCTTTGAGGACGATCTGGGACTTCCGCCTGCAGGTACCCACCGAGGCTGGGCCGCTGTGCAGATGCGCTTGCTTCACGAGCTGGTCTACGCCTCCCGAAGGATGGGGAACCCCGCTCTTTCCGTCCGGCACTTGTCCTTCCTGCTGCAGACCATGCTGGACTTTCTGTCCGATCAAGGTGAGTGAACTCAAACTGCCATCTTTTCCAGCACTCTCCGTGCTGGCTCGCATAAACTCGGGGCTTGGGTTCAGGTGGGTGGCGCAGCTCTGTCCTCAGCTGGTTGGTGGATGCCGTGCCCCCCCCACCCGCCAAGTCCTCCTCTCCTTGTGCCGCCTGCACTGTCCCCTGTGGGTGCCTGATGCTGCTGCCCAGCACTCCTCCCTCCCTCCCCTCCCCTCCCCTCCCGGGGCCCAGTGCATTCCCCCCATTCCCCTCCCACACCCCCCATGACTGCTTCTGTGACCAGAACCACGGGGACCCCTGTGTGCTGCTCAAGGGTGGCTTCTGCCTTGCTTTGACAACCGAGGATGCTGCTGGTCTGTGTTTGTACCTGTGGCATCATGTGGTGTCTGCCCACACATCAGGCCACTGACTTTCTTCTGGGCCCTTCTGTCAGTCGTCTGCTCTGTTATTAGGCAGAATCTGCTATGTGTCCTCCAGTCAGAACCTGTGTATTTCCAGCCCGGATCCCACCCCAGGCCCAGGCCCTTTGGCGCTGGCAGGGCACAGCCCCTGGCATGTGCCACAGGCCCTTGGAAGTGAGCACGCCAGCAGTGGAGCTCCGGACTTCGCTGTCACAGCACCCCTGCGGCCGGGGCCACTCAGCCCGTCCGGGTGTGCTGCCCGCTGGTTCTGTGCGCTCTCTTTCCCGGAGATAAAGGGGTGGGGATTTACTAGGAAGTGCTCCTGGGATCCTCCCGGTTGCAGGGAGGAGGAGGAGGCGAGGTGGGGCGGAGGGAGCTGTGCCTCTGTGCGGCGTCCGCAGAGGCCCGCTGGCCCACGGAGAGCCGGCCTGCACAAGCGTGCCTGTGAGGCAGTTTCTGGAGAGGACGCCACAGCCGGGGAGAGGGGGGGGCCTCAGCCGGCCCCACGGGACCCTGAAGCTGGGATGGCCTTTCAGAGACACCTTGCTTCGTGGTGAGGGGCCAGGCCCGACGGCTCCCACGGCCGGGGCTCGATGCACACTGTCCTGGGAGGGGAAACGCTCGTGGGCGGGGTGGCTGTCTCCAGCAGGGAACAGCCCCGCAGAGGGCAGCACCCCCGTGCCTGGCGGTGCACCGTTGTCCGCTGCAGAGCCACCCCTCATTCTGGGTGTCCCTGTGGGCACTTGCCACGGCTTGGCCACCGCGTATCTGGCACCGGCCATGTGGGCCCCTCCGTCCTCACAGCACTAACATTGGGGGTATCCCTTCCCCTCTGCCTGTTGATTTCCCCCGACTGTTCTGTCCTGCAGTGGTGACAGTCTCCTCGGCTCTAGGATGGAAGGGTGGGGTGTCTCTCTGGGGTGGGTGTGAGGCTTAAGTACCTTAGTTCCAGTAAAGCATTTACACCAGAGCGTATGGCCCAACCAGGAACAGTCACCTTCAAAAGCAGCACTCAAGTTGCCGTGTGATTGGCTTGACAAAACCAAGAAAACCATAGGTCTGACTCGGGCGCTTTTCTAAAACGGGAGAGGCAGGTGTTCCGCTGTGGCTGTTGTGGCACGAATGTGGCGTTGTGCTTTCAGCAGAAACAGTTTGGGACCCTGGCTCAAGGGCAAGTTCAAGGGTGCGCCGCAGGGTTGAGTGAGACTCTCCTCCTCCACTTCCCGTGTGTTTTTGAACTTCAGGCAGGGTGCGCAGACTTCACGTTGCGTATACCACGCATGCCCACCGTGTGCCGTGCTCTGTCCCCAGCAGCACCTGCTGGACCTGGGGAATGTCGTGTTCGTCAGGTGACTTCCACAGCCGTCTCTGCTGGCTGCTTGCTGCCGGTGCCCTTGAAGCACTCGCCATGTCCGGTGGTTCTTTGTGTCTGTCTGGACATCACTGCCCAGACACGGGTGGGGGGCCAGCTCATCATCTTTGCACACTTGGTTTCTGCTGCCTTTGGCGCTGCGTTCAAATTGCATTTGTCTTCCTGCTTCCCACAGAGCTGGGCCGTTGGGTAGCAGGACCAGCATGGCGGCTGGCCGTGTGAGCGGTCCGCACCTTGGTTTCTGTGCAGTGAGGGGAGCAGGCGAAGGCAGGTCCCCGGGACAGGCCGTCTCTCGTGTCCAGTGGAGACAGAGGCATGGGTCTGTCTGTTGTCTGCTGATTTGAATGTTCGCTTCTCAATGGACAGCTAGCTCTCCTCCCTGCCCCCTCCCTCCGAGGGTGCTTGAACCACCCCTGCCCGAGCGACCATGACCACACAGTGTCCAGTCTGAGTGGACTCTGCCCACTGGGCCTGAGAGTCCTGGTCCGTGGCACGTGTCCCTCTCCCCTCTCATCACAGCCGTGCTCTGTCTCTCGGTACTGCCTTCCCCGAGTGCCTCACGTGGGACGGTGTGCCGTCTCACACGACCGTGAGTCGTCGGGACAGGGCCCCACACACTTGCCCTGAGCTCCTCACACCTTCATCTGCCTCGTCTTGGGTTTTTTTCTCTTAAGTATGCATCCTCCGTCCTGCAGCAGAGCCTTTCCCCACCTCCCTGTCACCAAGTGCCTCCTCCCGGTGGGGATGCCCTCTTGGGAGCCAGCACGACCAGACCCTCCCGCTCTGTTCCCTTCCTCTGCGCTGCTCATGGCTGCTGGGAAAGATCCGGACGTTGCTGGCTGGTCAGCGTCTGCCATCCTTTCTGGAGCTCCGCGACAGAGGGAGCTTGCTGGATACTGGAGGCCATGTCACTTGGTGATCTAAAAATTCTGAGTTTAAAAGCAGAGGAACTTGGGGCATCTGAATGTTGAACAAAGAGCCATCTCCCAAAGGCCTGTGTGTAATGGTATTTGGGTAATTGGAGTCTTTGGAGAAAAGGACAGAAGTCAGGAGGTCTCGGGAATTCTTTCCTCTGATGACTGTAACCTTGGATCAATACTGACATCTTCCCGGGCCTCATTTGTGCGACCAGGAGAGCACAGTGGTGAGATAGTTTGTTATTATTTTGATGATCGATATTTTATTGGATGACCTTTCCTCTGGAGAGCTCATGGCTTCATTTACAGAGTTGATAACAAAAGCCTCTTCATGTTGAGGCCCTGAAATGAAATGTGGGCTAGAAGAACAGCTAAGGAAGGAAGAAGTGATCCTGGACTCGACGGGGTGCTTTCTAGCCTTCTTGTCCTGTGTCAGCTGGCTCGGCCGTTTGCAGGTGAGGACGCCATGGTCTGGGGGCTCATCGCCCTTCTGTCTCCCGCGTGTACCACCTCCAGTGTGCAGATCTGTGTGAACTCGTCAGATACGAGGACTGTCATCAACATAGAAGGCTTCAGTTCCCCAGCACTCTCGTCAGCTGTTCCGAGCTGGAAATACTAACTTGAGGATTTATGGACTTTTCTTGGGAAGCGTGACTGTGTTACCTTTTATGATCACTGACCTGGGGTTACGTCCCGTTGAGGGTTCCTGGCGGGGTGTGCCAGCTTTGATGGCATCGTGACAGTGGATGGGTGAGCCCTGTGGGTTGTAGGTGCAAACCTGGCCCTGGGTGCTGCACAGGGGCCCCTGAAAGGGAGTGGGACCCCTGACTTGGTGAATGCATCATGGCGGGTATCCTTTCCTGCTCTTTCTCGCCTGGGCCCTGGCCACCTGCAGCTCTGCCTGCCTTCCGGGCCATGCCCGTTTCTGCCACCTCCTGGCTGTGACACCCCCTTCGTGGAGCCTGCCCTGTTGGTGTGGTCCTCTCCCAGTGCTGCTGGCCTGTCCCCTCCTCACCTCCCGCCCCCACAGCCTGTGTGTTGCTCAAGGGCGGGGAGTGTCACCCATACCTGGCCCAGCACCTGCTCCAGGTAGACCCTGGATGGGGGCTGAGCGGGCGGGGGCGTCTGTCCCATCAGTGTGCCCCTGCCGTGCCACCCCCCTCCTATTCCTTCTAGCTGACCACTTTAAGACTCCCTCTGGCCTTTGACCTTCTGCAGCAGAGTTCGGGAGACTACTGCTGGGGGGCCAGCTCCAGCCCGCCCCCTGGTTTCGATCCTTGTGTTGGTGGTTTCACGATGGCTCTGTAGTTGCCGACACCCATTCTTGTGGAAAGTGAAAGGCTTGCTGCTTGCTTGTCAGGTCACTTAAAGGCAAGGGGAAGCATTCGGTAGAGACAGAATCTGACGGATTCAATTGGAAGGTCCCAGATCAGAGGATGAAGATTAGCTACACAGCCCGTGTGCTCCAGGAGTGCAGTGTAGAGAGGTGACCTGCCCTAAGTGACTCCCGTTGGTCCCTTGTGAACAGACCGGGGGTCGGGACTGTGGGGCGGCCAGTGAGGGGACCTGCATTAGGAGCCTCCTCTGTCAGACATGGTTTGCTGTGTTATGGCAGCACACAGTGTGATGTTCTTGCTCTAGGTTCACAAGCTTCGTCAGTGAAATTTAAACTTTGTGTGGTTGCTTGGGCTTGTCCCTGCTGGGGACTAACAGATTTCTGGGTTTTCCTGGGCTCAGTATTTTGCTGGAAGCCTCTGGGTGGAAAATCCGTCGAAGCTGCAATTTCTCATCTACTTGGCAGGATTCCCATCGACTAGAGAACAGGTTCCTGGAGTGAGTGACAGTGTGTCTGATGCAAAGAGGTGCCTAGTAAGTGTCCTGGTTTCCCTCCCAGGGGAGCAGCACCCCAGCTCCTTGGTCACAGGTCGGTGGCTCTTTGCTCGAGGAGCCTTAAGAGGAGCTGAGAGAAATGGAATCTCTTGCCTGGGAACAGCAGAGCGAGCGCAGAGGGCTGGGCGATGTGCAGAGGTTCGGAGGCGTGTCATAGTTGTTGCTGCGCCATTGTAGCGAGGCCCCTGAGGTCTGATGGGAGGGGGAGGGGTGGCGGGCAGGCGAGGAAGGCGGGGACGGGCCAGAAGAGGGCCGGCAGCCCTGGCATTGAGTGCGTACTGTCTCCTTCCCGCCCGACATCCTGCACCCCCATGCTGAAGCTGTTGGGGACGTGCCTGTTGCCGCCCTGCCACTGAAGGTGCCCACTGAGGTCAGGCAGTCAGGCCGTGGTCCAGCTGGGAGAGGACAGAATCAGGCACTGTGATCTAGAACCTGAGCTCCACTGGCTGTTAGAACCCAAGGCCACTGGCCTCTACCCATGAGGCGGTGCGTGGGGGTACTAGCGAGTGTGCAGATAAGCACCCCAGGGCCCAGACCGCCCGCCACCGAGCCCGGAGCCCCCTCCGTGGCCGCTGCCCTCCCTGCCCCAGGGTCCTCCTGCCTTCGTCCTTCCCTCCCTCCTCACCTCATCCCTCACCAGGGCGGCCTCCTGCGCACAGCCTCCCGGGCCCCAGCATGCCTGGGGGACAACCCGGGTCCCTCACCGTGTTTATGGCACGGGCCACCCGCTCCCACCTCTGTTCCGGGTGTGGCTTCTGCTGATGAACGTTTGCCATCAGTTTGATGACAGAGAACCTAATATTTTTTGTTTTATCAAAAACCAATTTTATTAAGGTATGATTCACACATCATACAATTTATCCACTTAATATGTGTAATTCAGTAGTTTGTAGTATATTTTCATTCACTCTCAGAGTCCATTTTAAATCAGTTCTGTCACCTCACAGAGAAACTCCATATTCTTTAAGTATCCCAGGTCCCACCTCTCCCAGTCCCGTGCAGTCACTAATCGACATGTTGTCAGCATGACTTGCCTCCTCTAGGTATTTCTTTTTTTTGTTTTTTTTAGGCATTTCTTAAAAAAAAATTCTTTTTAACATCTACTCTTTTTTTTTTTGGCAATGTATTTTTTTTATTAGGATGAACATTATAGAGTGTAGGAATAGAGATAGGCAATTTCTACTCTATTTTTAAATTTGGAGCTTACTGTTATTTCTTTAATAAAACGACTTCAAAGGATAGCGAGAAGCTCTCACAACTTTGACATCTGTGGACAATTTCTTTTTTTTTTTTAATGGGTTATTGTCAAGTTGGTTTCTGTATAACACCCAGTGCTCTTCCCCACAAGTGCCCCCTCCATGCCCATCACCCCCTTCCCCTTTCCCCCTCCCCCTTCAGACCTCAGTTCGTTTTCAGTATTCAAGAGTCTCTCATGCCTCCCTCCCTCTCCTCCCCTCCCCATGGTCCTCTGTTAGGTTTCTCCTGTTAGACCTATGAGTGCAAACATATGGTATCTGTCCTTCTCTGCCTGACTTATTTTGCTTAGCATGACACCCTCGAGGTCCATCCACTTTGCTACAAATTTCATTCTTTCTCATTGCCATGTAATACTCCATTGTGTATATATAAACCAAATCTTCTTGATCCATTCACCAGGTGATGGACATTTAGGCTCTTTCCATGATTTGACTATTGTTGAAAGTGCCGCTATGAACACTGGGGTACATGTGCCCCTATGCATCAGCACTCCTGTATCCCTTGGGTAAACCCCTAGCAGTGCTATTGCTCGGTCTTAGGGGAGTTGTATTGTTAATTTTTTGAGGAGCCTCCACACTGTTTTCCAGAGCGGCTGCCCCAGTTTACATTCCCACCAACAGTGCAGGAGGGTGCCCGTCTCTCCACACCCTCGCCAGCATCTGTAGTCTCCTGATTTGTTCATTTTAGCCACTCTGACTGGGGTGAGGTGGGAACCTAATTTTGACCCCCAATTAAGTGAAATGTCATCACCCTGCAAAAAGTTTCTTTTCTTCTCATTTTTTTTTTTTTCCAGAGAGTGTGTATGCATGAGCACACACATTTGGGGGAGAGTCAGAGAGAGAGAGAGAGAGAGAATCTGGGATCATGACCTGGGCCTAAGGCAAGAGTGGGATGCTCAACTGCTGAGCTGCTCAGCTGCCGCTTGTCTTTGGGTTTTTAAATCTGTCACAAATTTTGTGCTCAATTATATACCTTGAATTCGGTCAATAAGAAGGTGTATTTCTCACCTGCTATCTATAAGTACCTATATAACATTCTTGATTTGCCTCTTGGGTCACAAAACCTAAAATATTTACTGTCTCATCCTTGATGGAGGGATTTGCCTTTGCTAACTTACAGTTGCCAGCATCCCACATGCTCTGGCCCCTGCCTGCCCCTCGTCCTGCGTGCCCCACGCATGGGGTTCTCTCTCCTCTGGGCCGGCTTGCCTTCTCGGGCCTTCTCTCTCTGCATGGTGCATGGTGCGCTCTGTTCCCAGAACCTTACATGGTTGTCACCCTGTGTCACTTGAGTCTGATCTCAAGTGGTGACAGGCCTTCCTGACCTTCTCGTCCTAGGTAACCCTCAGCCCTGCATCAGGGTCCCCTCGGCCCCCACCCCTCCCCCGGGGGCCTTGGCAGGTGGCGCGGCTGAGGGGCCTGGGCTCAGGCCTCCACGCAGATCCTCTGTCACTTACATGCCAGCTGGGCAAAAATTTAAATTTATTACTTATTAAGTTTTTTAAGTATTTATTGAGAGAGAGAGAGAGAGAGAGAGAGAGAGAGAGCGAGCGAGCGAGCATGCACGAGCAGTGGAGGGTCCGAGAGAGAGGGAGACCCAGAATCCGAAGCAGGCTACAGGCTCTGAGCTGTCAGCACAGAGCTTGATGTGGGGCTGGAACTCATGAACTGTGAGATCATGTCCTGATGTGATGTTGGACACCTAACTGACTGAGCCACCCAGGCGCCCCAGAAATATGGTTTTTTTCAATGTTTATTTATTTTTGAGAGAAATAGACGGAGGGACAGAACGCAAGCAGAGGAGGGGCAGAGAGAAGGAGACATCCCGAAGCAGCTGGGTTCTAACCCACGAGCCGTGCGATCGTGACCTGAGCCAAAGGCAGATGCTTATCTGGCTGAGCCACTGAGGCACCCCGAGCTGGGTGCCTCTGAGGCAGGTTACTGAAGCCTGGTTTCCTTGTCTGTTTCATTTTGGTGATGAAAGTATGCGCCCTGCTCAACTGGGAGAGTCCGTGTGGCGCACAGGTGAGATGGGAGACGGGGGGCTTCACCGGCGTCGAGAGCTCATGACCGTGGTAATGGCTCCTTCCCCGCCCCCCACATTCCCGTGTGTCGTTCGTCAGTCGCGTGTATCACATTCTGAGTTGCTGCAGGCTTGGATTGACTTCCGTTGTCATTATGACTTCCATGACCTTGGGCAAATAATCTACCTTCCCTCTGCCCTGGTCTCCTTGCCCTGCACTAAGGACGAGAGTGTGAGTCTTGCACGGTCAGCGAGTGCCTCGGGGGGCCTGACCTCGGATGGGTACAGGAGTGTCACGGGCACCTGACAGTTCTTTTGAGGTGCGAGAGTGTGGGGTGCTGGTGCACAAAGACAGTGATCTCGATCTTGAAGACCAAACTGGTGTTTGCCAGGCCAGACCGGGCAGAAGAGACAGTTTCACGTAGAAGATCTTTCTCTCTTGCTGGTGCCATTAAGAGTATTTGCTTTGTTCGGGGGCAGCCGGGACAGCAGTCTGGTGGGGCGCTGTCATCCGGGATTTGGGGCAGCAGAGGGGGTGACCGGGAGCCTCATGGTACGAGCCAGCCGTGGCCCCCTCGGTGCCCACCCGGGACGCGGAGCACGCATGTCCACACAGACACCTGCCCGTCGTGTTCCCAGCAACTTTGTGCATAAAGGCCAAGAAGCGGAAACAACACACGTGGCTGTGGACAGACAAGCGGATGAAGAAGACGCAGCGTGTCCCCCTGGATGCCTCGCTCTCTTCCTCATCCCTGCTCGCTCTCCCGGTCCCTGCCTGCCTTCCTTGGCTGACTTGTGTTCCCCGTCACATGTCAGTGTAGACCCCCTGTTTCTACTTTGCTGTGAAGCCTTTCTTGGTCCTCTGAGACCATCTTGTGTCCCTTTGCAGTGTCCCCCTGCTGGGTGTAACTTGCCTACAGGAGCAGCTTTGACCTGCTCTGTGCTCATTGCTTGTCTAATGGGGCTGCGGGGTCTCTGGTGCCTCGTGGGGTGCATTGGTGTGCACATGCTCCTGGGCGCATGAGTAATACACGTTTTCCTCTTTTCAGAAACAACTTTGTTGAGATTTAAATCACAGACCACATAATTCACCCCCTTGAGATGTGCACGTCAGTTTTTGGTGTGCTCACAGATATGTGCACCATCATCACAGTCGTTTTTAAGCGTTCTTGTCACCTCTGTAGCCAGCTAGGGGCGCGTGTTGGCACTCACACCGTGTCGAATGCATTAGTCATAGATACTTCGGTTTGCTTTCTGTCTTTATCTGGTCCGCTCTCGCGGTTACTGGCCATGCGGTGGAGTCCATCTTTAGGTCTTTGGCTTTTTTGGCAGGAGGCAGATTTTATCCGCAGAGGGCTTACTGTGTCAGTCATTTTGGACGTTTTTGTTGCTGCAGAAGCTTTGTCCTGACGGGACTGGTGGAGTGTGCTGCCGAGTCCGTGCGTGCCCGGTGCTGCCGTGGCGCTTTGATTTGTATTTTGTTAGTCACTTGCGAGGTGGAGGGTTTTTCCCAGGTGTGAACGGCCGGTACAGCTTTCACAAGAAGCCCTTCTCCCGCTTTCCTGTCTCCTGCCTCATTTCAGCCTCACCTGTGGGGCTGGGGAGGGAGAGAGGGTCCCAGCCCCCAGCCTGACGAATTGCTGGTGTTTTGAGATGCTGAGTAGTTCGCCCAGAGACTCCCAGTTACTCAGGGCAGGCAGGCTCGAGAAGCCGGCTTTTAGCCCTCGCCAGAGGACGTATGCACAGCTCGCCACAGAACCTGTCCTGTCTGTGCGTTAGTGCACGGGACGGAGTCAAGGGGCCAGGACGCCGCCCCCCACAGGCAGCTGCTGGACTGAAGCTGAAAGCATCAGGAAAGTGTTTTAAACACTTTTATGGTGGTCCCCTGGCAGACCCTGACATTTGAAACAGCCGCGTCTGTGTCCCTGAGCAGTCCCCACCTCCCCTCCCTTCTTGCCCTCGTGGCCCTTCCACTGTGGCTGCCAGAACGGAGGCTCTGCTGCGGCAGAGCCCCACCCCGTTCCAGCTCAGCCAGCCTTCTTCCTGAGTGGTCCACCAGCCGTCTCGTATTAAGCTGGTGGCTCTTGGGGTTTGGAAATGTTGGGGCGCGTCCAGGGCATGACTGTGGTTGCACATGTCGTCTGCACTCGGTTGGCGGGAACAAGCAGCCCCGTGCAGGGCTGAAGCCAGCCGTGCGCCCCGGGAAACGCTCTCCCCGGAGGGTGCTGCTTCTCCCACAGCCTGAGGCGCTAGGGCCTGGAGCTGGGGTGCAGGCCTTTCCCGTTGCTGCTTCTGGAGTTTTCCTTCGGAACCCCCACTCTTCACACGGGCACGTCCTCGGACTCATTACCCCTTGCCTTTCCTTTCTTTGGGCTTGTTTACGAGCACCCGATCGTCCTCCTCACTCCTTCATGCCTTTGCTCCTGGCCTGCCCTCCCCCGCAGCCCCTCCGCCATTCTCTGTGACCGAGTGTCCCTGGGCAGGGTTCCTTCAGCCCTCTCCTGCTCTTGTCTGTGCACGCTTTCTGGCGGATCTCAATAGGACGTGGTCGGCGTGCGTGGCTCTCTCCTCTCCCTGGTGCCCAGCTCTGCACCCCGGACGGCGTGCCCTCCGCACCCCGCTCCACTTGGCCAGACGCTGAGGCTGGACACCGGGAAGGCATTCTTGACTTCCTTGTTCTCTTCCCTCTTACAGCCTCCTCTGAGTCCCGTCAGCAGGCCTGCAGGGTCTCACCTCCTAAATAGACCCCCGATGCGGCCGCTTGTCCCCACCTGTGTCCTCGCAGGCCGCCTGGGGTTCCCCTGGCCTGGAGTCCTCCACCTGCTGTCACGTCTCGTTGCTTTTCTGCCTCAGATGGTCCACCGGCTCCCATCCTGCTGAAGAGTCGGCTGACCCCACGTTGTTCGCCTCCTTGGCTCCCCAAACCCGCCTCCTTCCACCCGCCGTTCACGGGCTCAGCTCACCCTCCTGGCTCTGCTTCTGTCTCTCCTGGAGGCCTGTTTCCACCCTGTCTCCAGACCCAGCGCTTGGGTCTCTGCTTGAATCATTTTCCCAAGATGTTCGTGCCACTGCCTGCTCTGCGTCCCTCAGGTGCGAGTTCAGACTCCCTGTCCCCGGGCTGCCTCGTGGCAGCCTTCTCGCTGCCTCGTCACGGGCAGCACACGGGCTCGCGGGGGGAGGGGTCTGGCTGCCCCCCGGACCTGGTGCGGCCGGCGCCAGCCAGTTTGTTCTCGCGCCGTCCAGTGAAGAAAGTTGTCCAGCTTCCCTCCGCCTTTCATTCCCGTTTGTGAAATGGGTGCACAAGCCCAAATCCGCGCTTGGCACCCTGAGGGTGAGGACGGGGCAGACCACGCATCCCTCGGCGTCACGGCGGCAGAGCCCCTCCTCTCCGGGGCGCCCTCAGCTGTGCGCGGACCCAGCATTCGTCACCGCGCTGGAGTTTGGTGTCAGAGATGACGGAAGAGATGACACCGAGAGTCTTCTGTAATCAGGACAACAGATTAAAGCCAGGGTTTGATTTTCGGCTCCACGTGCTGCCTCTCACTCCCGTTTGGAAACGTGCAGGCTTCGCAGTTGAGTTTTTACCTTCCAGCTTTGTGTAGCGAGGCATAATGAACTACAGTAGAACTCTGCCCAGAAACGAAGGCCGTAATTTTTAAATTGTCAAGGTAACGTATATTATTTTGCTTCATGTTTCCCATTCTGGATGTGCTTTTTACCCCTTGTGGTTTTTTTTTTTTTTTGCCAGATGGCATATGTGGTTTCTTGGGGAATTTTGATTGAAATGGCTTTCATTTTTCACCTGGGTGGGGAGAAGGGAGGACACGCTTATGAGCTCTTTGGCGGGGACTCCGCCACAAAGGGTGTAATTTGTTTCCCCTACAGTTTATACAGTCCCTTTTGTTTGTTCAGAAATAGACAGAGGGGCTGAACCCAAACTATTTGAAGGGATAAATACTATGTAGCACCACGTAATAAGTACCTGCTAGAAAACTGCCTTCTCCGTAGAGAAGCCACACATGTAGCACAATGAAGTGAAGAAAAACTATCACTGTGTCAAAATCCCAAATATATTAGCAGAGTTAGTAGTTATGGGAAAATACTAATTTGCCAAGTTTTAGACGAACCAGAATAGAACATCGTGAGGGGGCCTCGCAGAGGGCCCTTGGCGTGTAGCTCTGCAGGACTCGGTGGGCCCGGTGGGGGGCTGTCAGTGGCGGGTGCGGTCTTGCTGTCCTGGTCCTGGCCCACCGTCTGCCTTACCAAGTCCCCATGCCATTGCCCAGGCCAGATGAGGCCGTTTCTGGTCTAGAATGCAGCGGCACCTCCTGAGGATGAAGCTGTGTCTCCCAGGACCCCCTTCCTGCCCACCGGCCACCCAGACTGCCAGGCGGTCTCCCCATGGCACGTATTCACGCACGGCAGTCTTCCGCTCAGATAGCACACGGGGCTTCCCGTGGCTGCAGAGGTGGAGTTCAAGTCCCTAGCGTGTTTGGTGGCGTGCTTTTCCGTGTGGCCGAGCCCACGTCTGCTGTACCTGGAACGGAGCCTCCTTGCTCACGTGCGAGCCTTTTCTTCGGGGTCTCTGCTGCCACCAACCTCCCCCTCCCTGACGGCTTTCCCTGACACCTTTCTTCTCCATTCCCCCTGCACTGTATAACCAACCGTGCCTGCCGCTTGCTCGTTAGCCACACGGTTTCACGTCCTTGGACTGCGTGTGTGAAGCCGGGCAGCTGGGGTGGAGGCCTCTTTTCCCCCCAAACCCCAGCCTCGCATGCAGTCTGGCTCGGGGGGCTCCGTAAGTGCTTGTTAAGAATTGCCCCATTTTCCCTGGTGTTGTTTGCTCCTTGCTGTGCTGCCGTGAGGGTTAGAGACGGTCTGTGAAGAGCCTGAAGAATCGTATGTGCCCAATAAACTGTCATTGTCCCGGTTTCCACATGCGTTGCACACCCAGGGTTCCTGGAGTGAGGAATCGAGGCAGGACCGTCGTGGGCACGAGAGGGCGGCTCACCTGCAGTCATTGCAGTGGTGGCTTCTGACTTTCTTGACCATGACCCAGATTAGGAAATACCTTGTGCACGGAAACCCATATGTTTCACGAAGTGACATCTGTCATGTGTGCTGTCCCGTCTCAGCCGGCTCAGCTGCTGGAATGAGATTCCAGACCATGTGGTTTAAACAGGAGAGGCCAATTTCCTCAGAGTTTTGGAGGCTGGAAGTCCAAGATCGTGGTGCTGCCAGGGCTCGGTGTCCTCTGAGGCCTTTCTCGTCAGCTTGCGGACTGCGTCCTCTCCCTTTGCCCTCGTGGGGTCACCCTCCATGCAAGTCTGTCCTAATCTCTGCCCACCAGAATGGTAGTCAGATTGGACCCGGGCCCTGTGACCTCACTTTACCGCAGTGGCCTCTGTAAAGGCCCCGTCTCCAAATTCAGTCATATCCCGGTGCCCTGCTGGGCACGAGAACTCCCGCATACGGATTTGCAGGGGACAGACTTCAGCCTAGACCGTGAACTCTGATCCGTCCTGTCCCATCCCCTGGGATGCCAGTCACTACCCACTCAGCTGATTTTTATGACCCACAAAGAAGTCAAAGCTAGCTTTAAGTTACTGCACTTTCCTCTTAGAGCTGCTGGTGGGATTGAAACGGGCCCGCTGCCCACCTCCAGGGTCTCTTCGGACCCCATGCAGCGTGTGCACGCAAGAGAGCTGATCGGCTCCTGCAGCTGTGACGTCCCCCTGCCATTCTGGGATATTCACGCACGCTTCTCTGTGCATGTTTGTATTTTATTTTTTTAAGAGATTGACTTGAATTCAAATTAATATTGATAAAGCATCTTGTGAGCGGCAGGAATGGCGTATCCCTTAGTAAGAATATGCAGAGCCTTGTCTAGACTGTTCAGGTTTTATCTCCTCTCCGCGTGATTATCTGGACAGGTGCCCCCCCGCCCCCCACTCCGTGCAGGGAGGAGACCCCGTATGCAGCCACACGACACTGGAACCACAGTGCAGCACATGGTTCCACCGTCATGAAGTGGGAGGTCCCACTCAGCGTCCGCAGGCGCCCCTGCCCCTCCAGCCGCGGTCTGTGCGCTTCCGGGGATAATGTCAGTGAACCGGGGAGACGCAGAGGTCCCGGGGCTCATTCCTCTCGGACATCGAAGCTCTGCCGTCTGTGTGGCTCACAGCAGTGGGGCAAGAGAGCGTCCCAGAGTGTCGCGAAGGGCAGTGTTTGTGTGGCTATTGGTGGATTTAGTGAAACAACGGCAGAAAGAGCTGGTGGTGCCAGAGCGGGAAAGGGGCCGCAGCCGGTGGCAGGGGGGCACTCCCTTCCGGTGATTGTGGGCTCCCGGAGGCTCCGATGTCGCAGTGCGCCTGAAGCGGGCAGGGACCTGTGGTCAGGCCACACCGGATGCCACCGAGCAGGGTGGTGTCTCGGCCCCTTGCAGCACTTGCTCCATCCTGAGCAGCGGACAGACGCCCACGCTCCGTAGCCAGCGCAGCGCCGGGCTCACCGCGGGAACGCGGGCAGCGATGCTGTTCGTTTCTTGTCTCAGGCTCCCGGTGGCTTTAGCGTCACCAGCAGCACCTGAGTGTGGACGCTGCCCAGGGACCGGTGCCCACAGCCTCTCACGGGGTGCCCAAGCAGTCCGCCTGCAGGTGGTGAGTAGGCGGGCCCTGGAAGAGCAGGGGAGGGGGGAGAGGAGGGAGAGGAGGGCCCTTCCATGCGGTGTGTGGGGCTCAGACCCGTGTCTCCCCCTCACGTTTGTTCACGCCTTTCTGGTGGCCTCATTCTCTGTGTGAGCACCCCATGTCCACTTTCCCGATCACCAGCTCACCGGCCTGGCCCTGCCCATCTGAGGCCTGACCGTGACCTCCGACCAGTCTCCTCCCCTCCCCCAGCCAGCGCTTCCTTCTTCCTGCTCTTCCTGCTGCGTCTTTTCACAGGTGCGGCAGCCTCGGGACCCAGAGAACCGGGCCAGCTTTGTCTTCACGGCGCTCTCTGGGTCCCGAGAGGGCCCTGACAGTGGTGGGGGCCTCACGCTGGGCCCTGGGAGTGTCCCTGTGCGTGCCCTCACACGTGTGAGCCGCTTGAGCCTCGCAGCCCCCCCGGGGCAGCTTATGAGGCTTGTTTTGCGGTGAGGAGATGAGGTCAGAGGTCAGCTCGCGTGTGACACCTCCACTGCAGTGTCGGGAGGGAGCGATGTGGCCCCCGGCCTGGGCTCTGGAGGCCGCGCCCCTGTCTGCGGGCCTCCCTTGTCACGTGCACTCGTCCACACTGAGCGTCCCCGCCCGGCCCTGACGAGGCGCCGGGCCCACACGTCACCAGCAGCTCGTGCCGCACCCTGGTTTGTCCCTGTGCAGGGTTCTCTGTCCGCTTGCGTGCAGCTGTCATTTGTTGGAAAGACAAGGACTGGATGAGATGGAAGGGGTCAGACTGAGTTTACTCAGCTGCTTCATTGTATCGGCGGCTCACGGCTCTGCTCCTCAGCGCAGAGAACACGCGTTCGGAGTTTGCTGTTCGCCCCCGTCAGAGTAGGCCGGGCCTCCCTGTCGGGGAGATGGGCCTGGCTCCCGTTTGACTGGTCATGGGGCTGAGGGGGTGGGGAGGAAGAGAAGTTGTGCGTTTTCCAGGTGCTTCTGTGGCCCTCACTGTGACGTTGCGTCTGTGTTTCTCACTTCCACGTGGCAGAGCGGACGCGGGAGGCCACCGGCCTTGCAGGGCTCGGGCTCCGTGGGACCGCGGCTGCAGCCGGAAACGTGACAGGTCTCTGTAGAAGGAAGTCCTTTGTTTCACTGTAACTTGTGATCATACCTCATAAAGTCAGAAAGGTGTTTTTACCTCGGGATGTGCCACAGAAGTGTGTTTACGCCACGCACATCCTTGTCCATGGAGGAGAGGTCGGAACAGCTGGGAGGGAAGTTTTGGTTTTAAAAAAATCATGAAATTAGTTTTATGCAGAAGTAATATTTGCATATTGAAAAAGATCACAAAGTAGGTCAACGAGGGTGTAAACTTAAAATAGTCGGTGAAGGATTATGGTGGGGATTTAAGAGTTAAGCTCTTGGTATATTTAAAATATAATAATTATTTTTGTCAGATGTTTATATTTGAGAGAGAGAGAGACAGAGTATAAGAGGGCAAGGGACAGAGAGAGAGGGAGGCACAGAATCTGAAGCAGGCTCCAGGCTCCAAGCTGTCAACACAGAGCTCAACGTGGGGCTCGAACTCACGAGCCAGGAGATCATGACCTGAGCCAGTCGGACTCTCTTTTTTAAATAAGTTTATTTATTTTTGAGAGCGAGCGAGCAAGAGAGCATGAGCATGCATGGGCAGAGAGAGAGAGAGAGAGAGAGAGAGAGAATCCCAAGCAGGTTCTGCAATGTCAACACGGAGCCTGACACAGGCCTCGAACTCACGAACTGTGAGATCATGAACTGAGCTGAAACCGAGAGTCAGACGTTTACCTGGCTGAGCCCCAGGTTCCCCTCTCTCCACCTTGTGAGGCTCGGTTTTCAGTGCTTCATGCATCTCTCGCTCTTGTCAGCGGCTTTCTCGGCTTCCCCCAGCCTTTGGAGGGCAGTGGCCCGGCCATCCGGGGCACCGTCCAGCTCCTCTTCGACCAGCCGGACCCTGCGGTTCAGGGAGGCCGCCTGCACCGAGGCCCGCCTTTCCCCTGCTTCTCCCTGTGGGTGCCCGGCCCCTCCTCTGCGCCAGTGGCTTGTAGCGGCAGATCCTGGGGGGGCTTGCACTTGACTGCCTCCACACGGAGATCCCGGCCGTGGTGCCCACCCCGCCCCGGCTTGCGCAGCTTCCTGCCTCCTCCGTTCGCCCCACAGCTGGTGCTCCTGCAGCTGTACCTCCAGGCTTGACCTCGAACTTCAAGTTCCGCATGAAAGTTGGACGTGTCCCCTAACTGTCAAAGGAGACACCGTATCCCCTGCTGAATGATCTTTTCCTTGAGGGTGTCACCATTTTCTTCTTGGAGGCCTACACCTTTGGAGTCATCCCCAGGTTGTCCTGCCGTCCTATATTCTCTTTCCTCCCTCCTCCCCGGTTTTTATTTGGATTCTAGTTAGTTAATGTGCAGTGCAGTATTCATCACTCACAAGTCCCGGGCTCGGTGGGACAAGTGCCCTCCTTGGTGCTCTTCACCCATCCAGCCCATCCCCCACCCGCCTCCCTTCCAGCAACCCTCAGTTTGTTCTCTGTCATTACGAGTCTCTCATGATCGGCTCCCCCCACACTTTTTCCTTCCCATGTGCTCATCTGTTGTATTTGTTAAGTCCCATGTCCGGTGTCCTCTTCATTGTTTGGGTAGGACCTCTACCTCTTCTGTGCTTGAGTTTTTCTCGTGGGGGGTCCCTCTGCTCCCTTCCACGGTCACGGCCATAGGTCATGCTTTGAACAGCTATTTCTTGGACTCTTATCTTGTGCTTCCTGGCTTTGCTCCTTCTGATCCATTCCTCACACCGAAGCCAGAAGTGTCTCACTTGTCCAAGTGAGACCACATGCTTCTGTCCCCGAGAGTGGCGGTGCCTGCCCCTCTCCGTCTTAGTGAAGTCTCAGCTGCACCTCAAGGACGCTCGCGGTCTGATCCAAACCATCCTTTCTGCTAATTTCATTCCACTTCCGTCTCCGTAACCTGTACTTCCTGTCTCCTGGACTCCTCTGCTGTTCTTGCAGCCTGTCGCGTGGTTTTCCGTGCTGTTCCCGTCGCAGTGCGCTCCGCCTCCTACGGACAGGAAGTCATTTCCTGTCATGCTCGTCCCTCTTCCCCTCCGCCTTGCCGCACCTCCTTCGGAACTCAGGATCGTTCTGTCCGGAGAGGAGTTTGCTCTGCTCTCTCACTGGGTCACGCCCTCCTTGGGGACGCCGCCGCGTCTCATCCACCTTCCATCTTCCGTCATTCTGGATGGTGCTTTTCCTAGAAAGTAGTCAAGACGTGCGAAACTGAATTAATTTCTGTTGTCTTTCCAAATTGTTTGTTAGTAGGTATTGATGGAGACTGAGGAGCTCGGGGACCTTGCTGTCCTTGAAGAGGAGCGTCTGAGGTAGAGATCTTCCTTACGCAGGGCGGCCAGCCAGCGTTTGTTGGTTACAGGAATGTTGAGTGAAGTATGAAATAGTTTTAGAAGGGGAGATGGCTGAGCATAGCAGTTTGTCCTTAGGAGAGCCTGGGGGGGGGGCGTGGGGCCACTGAGCCCGGAGGAAGGTCTTGCTGAGCTTCGGTTCGCTCCTCTGGAGAACTGGATGACGTGGTACCCATCACGTGATCTCCTGGCGACAGTTTAACGAGATAACATTTGGAGTGCTTGGCACAGTGCCTGGCATCTAGTAGGTCCTCTCTAAATGTCAGTCTGCCATGGGTCTTGTTTCTGCGTGCGGCCAGAGCAGTGCGTGTGGCGGGGACAGGCTGCACGTGACTTAGAGCGAGCGCGCCGCTCCTTCAGAGCGAGGGGGCCCGAGTGCACGCTCCACGGACAGTTCCGGATGCCGCGTTCTCTGTGCAGAAGGAGCAGCTGTACTCAACCCCCGACTTGTCCTAACACACTGTGTTGAAAATTCACTTCCACATAGTTTTGTAATATTTTTCCTTGTGCAAAGAGTGCATGCTAATTTTAGAAATCTTGGAAAATAAACAGAGAAGAAAAAATTATGTATAATCCTGAATGGGCAAACCCTGTTAACATTTCAGTGAATTGTTTCTGTATTGTTTTCTATCCTTTTTAAATTGGATTTATCCTTAAACTGAAATTTTTATAAATACAGTCTTGCAGCCTGCTTTCCCACATCACAGAAATCTCCCGTGTTGTTTCAGGGCCCTTCTGAGTGTCACTGTCGGTGATTATGTGAGTTTGCACTGTTACTGCCGCATAGCTCCTCCATTACTTCATAATTGGTTGTGCGAATTCTTTCTCATTACTTGTCAAGTCTTTATGTTTAGGATGATTTCCCCTTCTGGGTGTTTTATTGAGATCCCTGGAGATACTTCAGTGTTTTCTAGGTAGTGCTTTAAGTAGATGGTGACATAATGAGCTAGTGGCCTCACATAATTGCCTTTCATTTTGGTAGAACATGTTTACATACTTGAAAAGAACAAGGAAGAGTATTTAGTCTCCTGGTGTACTTGAGTGGTCGCTTCTCGGAGACTCTGACCTGCCACCGTGTGGACTGGGTGGGGGACGAGAACCAGGCGGTGCGGGTGGGAGGCGACCGGCGCGCGTGGCCCCCCCCCCCCCCCCCCCCCCCCCCCCCCCCCCCCCCCCCCCCCCCCCCCCCCCCCCGGGGCTCCTCTGAGTCCCTCTGCCGCCACGCAGGGAAGGGCGTGATTTCTGCGAGGCTTATTCAGCATCTGCTGTCTTGGGCGCTCGTTAATCGTCTTTATGGCGCTGACACCTGGGACCGGTTGACTTTTGTGGTTGGACCGTTACCCCGCCTGGATGTCGGTGCAGAACGAGGAGGCGTTGAGTTGGCCTGCTGGACGTGCTGGGTCGGCCGCTTCGAGATGTCCGTGGTTTCCTCTGCGTTCGCACGTAGTGGGGCGGTTTGGGTGGGCGGCGCAACACAGCGGAAGAAGCAGAGTTTGACCCATAGCTCCGAGTTTGAATGTAATTCAGCCACTTAGTATCTGAATGCTCTAGGATTCGCATGACCTTCTGAGGCCTCAGCTTTCCTCTGCAAAATGGGCATAGTAATGCCCAAGGGAAGTCGCCCCATGTGGTGGAAAGGGCGCTGGATTTGAGAAGCTTGGGCATAAGGTCCCAGCCTTGCTCAGGAGCAGTGTCACCTTAGAAAAGAGCTATCCCATCCTGGATCCTGCACCGGGGAGGGTGACAGCGTTTGTCACTGGGTCCGTGTTAGTGTCTAACGGTGAGATGAGCACGTGGCTGCCCCTGACAGGGGCTGGCGCCAATTTCTCAGTTCCCGCCAAGTCCTAAGTGCTTGTTGGGTCCCTGCGCCTGCCATGGTCCCCCTCAATGGGGACACATGGCACTGAGCCCCCAGGAGTGGCATTGGCTCTCTGTCTGCATCCTCATCGGCCTTTGTGTCACCTTCACCCCCATTTCTCTTCTTGTGGAAACACTCATTTGGCTTCTTGAGTCTCAGGCCGAACTTTCAGGATGGTTTCTTTGCAAGATGATTTCTGCTTTTTCTTTTTCTCCTGGCCCTTTGCCTCTGGGGCTCCCTGAGGGTTGTCACGGGGCCTCCAGTCTCCCATGGTCACCTTACACTCCACCTGGGAAAGCTCTCTCTGCTGACGTTACTGGCGCTTCTTCAGTCCACTGGCCTCGTCACCAGCCAGCTGTCTCTGGGTCCCTTTGTCCTACTGGGCAGCCCTTCTGGACCTCAGACTCAGTGTCCACCTACCGGGGACCCTCAAAAGATCTCAGCATTATAGTGTCCAAAGAGCAATACCGCTGTTCTCAGGAAAGCAGCTCCAGGATGAGCTGCGGTTTTTATTTCAGTAAGTGAAGCATCAGAACTGATTGTGAAAGTGCGTTCGGATGCCCCCCGTACACTTTTATTTTCTTCTTCTGTAGTTTTTTTTCTTTCATATTTGGAAGAAAAGATGTGCTTCTTTCTCTCCTTTCTCTTCTCTCCCTGTTTAGAACATCATAGCTGACTTGCGCAGACATGGTTGTCCCGGATCATTATGTGGAAGGAGCGAGGGGCTGACCCGTGAAAACGGGATGTGTCGGTTTTTGTGCCCGTGTCAGCCCCCGAGATGGCAGATGGCCTGTGGCTCGTTTTATCATCAAAAGTTTGGGTGATCGTGTTTTCTGCTTCTGTAAGAAACGGTACAGTTAGGTGGCAAGTGGCCTTGCTTTAAAAATGTTGTCTCTGCGTGATTCCTTTAATTTCTGGGATGGAAAAATAACTCTCATGGGCATCAGGTGTTCTGGCTTGAGTGCAGCCAACGGCTGGGTCTTCTGAGCGAAGTGGGACAAGATTTACAGTGGTGTTTTGGGCTGGATGTCTCCCTCCAGAGCCACACGTTGAGGCCCTAACCCCCAGTGTGATTGTGTCTGAAGGCACATCTTCGGGAGGTGGTCAGGGATACGTTAGGGCTGAAGGGCGGGGCCCTCCAGGTGGGAATGGTGCCCTTAGAGGAGGAGGCACACTTGTGCGGAGAGAAGGCCCTGCGGGGACTCAGTGGGGGGTGTAAGCTGGAGGCCACCTCGTGGGCTCTGCCCGGGGCCCGAGTCTGTGGCGTCCTGGTCTGGGGCTTCCCAGCCCGCAGAGCTGTGGGCGATGCGTGTTTGTGGTGAGCCACCCCGGTATGCTATTTGGTTACGGCGGCCAGAGCAGACTAAGCAGCTGATTTTTAACGGATAAACGCAGGAGTTCTCACTTCCTGTGACCAAGTGCTAGGCTTAGGACAACGCTCGGATTGGTCACGAACTTCGTTCCTGCTGGGCGTGCGGAACATGGGTTCGTGGCCCGGAGCCCTTGTGTTTGTGTTTCCGTGACACGGGGTGTCTGTGGTCAGACTCCGTCACCTCGTATCCGAATTCCAGAACCCCAGCCCTGTTCCTCCCTTGAGCAAATCATTTCATCTCCCCAAGCTCATTCAATATTTTTCCTGTGACACAGTCTCAAACATAAAGTTTCAAAGAATAAGGAAATGAATTCTCATACACCAGATTTAATGGTTAGCAAGATTTTTGTGCATTTACTTCATCTCTCGCTTTTTCTGTTTGCTGAATTATTTTTTAAAAATCCTAAGACATCATTTCATTTCACACCTTCAGTCCTTAGGATGCATTGCGACAAAAAGGGGACATTTCCTTATATAGCCAGAGTGTTTAATATTACATTTAAAAATTAATAAATTATTTCGGTAGCATTTCCTATTGATCCACAATCACATCTCCCATGTGGTCGCCAAGCTAACATTTATCACCTTATGACGCCTCCACCCCTTTGTGGCGGGAGTTTTGTGGGAGGGGATGGCGGACGTATTTTGGATAAAGAAGATGGAAGGTCTTCTGTCTCCCAGGATCTCTTCCTTACGGGTCCTGGAGTCCGAGCCGGGCACAACACGTGGCTGAGTGCCCGGTCCGTGTCACTGCGGGGGTGATCGCAGCCGGTCCGGCGGGGCCCACCCAGTGCCACGGCAGCGCTGGCCTCCCCTGAAGGCAGGACCAGGTACAAACTAGAGTGGACCCTGCGCGCCCCCGCTGTGTCTCGCCTCTGAGCACCTCGCCTTTCCTTCCCTGGACGGAGGCCTTCCTTGCCTGCCTGGCAGACTTGGGCCCGTCGGTCCGTCCTCCGTCACCAGCAGTGAGGTCCCTGCAGCAAAGTCACAAGTCCCCAAGGCGTCCTGCCTCCCAGAGAGGGCCACATGTGGGACGCCCCCCTCCCCACCGCACCCCGTGTTGTAGTCCACTTTGCTGTTTCGGTCTGGAGCCCCTGTGCTGTGTGCACCTGCCAGCCCTTGGGGTGTTCTCAGTCTTAGCCTGTCCCCGCCCACACGTGCCGCAGGCAGCGTCTGTCGTTTTGTGGTGCACATACAACTGGTAATGAAACATTGGTGTTCAGTCTGGGTCCTTAGTCTTCCCCCCTCCCTCCCATGATGCACCTCGCACAAGATTTCTTCAACAGCCGTATGTACTAGGTATTGTACTCAGGGGGTTTGCTCCCAGAGACCCGTGTCCCTCGACAAAAACCCAGTGTTGCCTCTTCTCTGTAAAGCTTCTTATCAGCGGAGTCAGGTGCCTGGTGTGCTTGTCTCCCAGACTCTGGTCCTGCCCCTGTGAAGTCACTGCGAGGAATTACAGTGTTGTGTTTTCACATGGTGTGCATTCGCTCTGTCTTTTCCCTCCCTCCCTCCCTC
>NC_043714.1:75416472-75438106 GCF_006229205.1 Suricata suricatta | reverse complement strand
GAGAGAGAGAGCAAGCGAGCGAGCGTGAGCAAGGGAGGGGCAGAGAGAGAGGGAGACACAGAATCCAAAGCAGCTCCAGGCTCTGAGGTGTCAGCACAGAGCCCGATGCAGGGCTCAAACTCACCAACTGTGAGATCATGACCTGAGTCGAAGTCGGACACTTAACTGAGCCACCCAGGAACCCCTAGAGTCCCTGCTTTTAATACTTTACCTCTTTCCAAGGTGCCTGGGTGGCTCAGTCGGTTAAGCGTCCGGCTTTGGCTCGGGTCACTATCTCACACGGTTCATGGGTTCGAGCCCCACGTCGGGCTCTGTGCTGACAGCTAGCTCAGAGCCTGGAGTCTGCTTCAGATTCTGTGTTTCCCTCTCTCTCTGACCCTCTCCTGCTCGCACTCTCTCTCTCTGTCTCTCAAAAATAAATAAAAAACATTAAAAGAAATACTTTACCTCTTTCCATCCCTAGTAGTTTCTTCAGAGTGGAAGGCTGGCTCTGGTTGCATGAATTCCTGGAAGGCAATTGCATCTTGGACCAGCGAGACCAAGCCATTCATCTGAAGCTGGGGCAACTCCTGGGAGTTGTGTCCCTCTGTCACCACTGTCCCCAAGCCCTCCATCATTCTCTGCAGGTGGTGGCAGAGAAAGTGCAAGCCAGAAGGAGTGAACTCCCTTTCCCACTCCCTTAATCCTTCCAGAGGGACCGTGAGGAGACCACAGGCTTAGTTAGGTCTGAACACATCTTTGACAAGCCCTTGGACTTGGTTTGGTCTCACCTTTTCCATTTGTAAAAAGGGCATTGTGATGTCTTCCTTCCTGAGAAATCATGCGTCTCGGCATGTGTGACGTGCACTGGAGCTCTGGAGAGTTCCGGGGTCTGGGAGCCTGTGTGCACGGCATGTTGTGCGTAAGGAGCAAGTGTTCCCTGTGCCCTGTTTTCCTGCCTCCCTGCCCTGGGACAGGTGTGGGCCAAGCAAAATAGTCTGCGTTTGTAAGTATTCCCTGAAATATCGATTATGCAGATGCATATAGACTCCGTGGGGGAGGGGCTGGCATTTGGCTTGGTACCTAGCAATTTCTGGAAAAATATTTGTCAGGTAATAAAAAGACACTAATTCTCTAGTCCTGCCCGCCTACTGACTTTCTTTGAATTTGTTAAGGATTTACTCTCTTGGGAAATGGAATCTTCTAGAAGACAGTAATTTACCTTCCTTTTTATCCATGTGCCCCTAAATGGAGCTGTTGCTAGTGCTTATTTAAATGAAGTGAATAAAGTGATTTCTTTTGGTCTCTTGTGATCAGCACCCTGTTATTACCATCAGAAGATTGGGCTCCCTGGACCGGAATGGATTGGGTTAAGAATTTTATTTTGCTCAAAAAAACAATAAACCCCCCCAAACCCAAAGACCTATATTTTTACTCTTGTTTAATTAACCTTCATTTGGTTTTTGTTTTCTCTTCAGAGAAGAAAGACGTGACTCAGAGCCTCGAGAACTACACGTGCAAGTGTCCCGGGACCATGGAGCTCCTCACCCTCCCCGGGGGGCCCACCCTGCCTCCGGTGCCCTTCACCAAGCTTCCCATCGTCAGGTGAGGTGGGCCCTGCCGGTGTGCCCCGTGGTGCCTCACGGCCAGCACTGTCTGTCACTTGCACCATAAATGTAGATTCTGATGATGGATTCCATTTTCTTTTTAATTTTTTTAAAAGTCTTGTTTATTTATTTTGAAAGAGACAGAGACAGAGTGACTGGGGGCGTGGCAGGGGGCGGGAGAGAATCCCCAGCAGGCTCCCTGCTGCCTGGGCAGAGCCCGATGCGGGGCTTGAATGCAGGCAACCCCGAGATCCTGACCCGAGACGAAATCACGAATTGGACCCGTAACCGACGAGCCGCCCAGATGCGCCAAGAGCGTCATGTATGACTGTGTATGTCTGGTTTGTGGTCTCGTCACACCCCCCGGCACAGCAGCGCGAGGCAGCGGGAGTGTCGTGCTGATGAGGGAATCAGGCCGCTGCCATCGCGTCGCCGCCGCCGTCGTGTGCCTCCGGGACCCTGGGCTGCCTGCTCCTGGAGCCCGCGGCGCGCCCTCTGCACCGACAGACCCGACCTTGCCGCCTCCGCGTCCAGGCTCCCAGGGCCTCCCGTTCCTCAGACCTTGGGCCCCTGGGGCACAGGCAGGGCCGCAGCCCCTCGTCCCCGCCTCGGCGCCTTTCCCAACGAGGTGTGCACTCTGGGCCGTGTCTCCTCTCCCTGGCCGTCACCGGCCACACGCGCACTTGTGCTTTCAGACTCATTACAGCCCGGTTTTCGGGAAGCCTCTGATGGCGCTGCCCCCTGCTGCCCACCACCTGCCGTGGTCCTGGGTCCCCACCACACCCGCTGCTTGCCTGTCTCACAGTATGCACCACTGTGTACCGTCCTGCAGTCACTGTTTTGTGTGACTGCCCCTCCTCACGGCCTGCAGGTTTGACAGAGCGAAGGCCCTTTGGCACATGCAGAGTGGGCACGCGAGGGCCTCGGAGCTGATCTCACCAACCGTGAGGTCATGACTGGAGCCACAGCCAGGCGCTTTACTGACTGAGGCACCCAGGCGCCCCGAGAAAAGCCTTTTTAAATAACTCTTCATCTTCATCATAAACTGGCCGTGTCTAAATTTGCATAATGGGACATCCTGACTCTAACAGAACATTCTAGGACTTTGGTGCTGCATTTGGATCCCCACATTGTTGGGGGTTTTGTCAGTGGCTCTATGGGGGCTGGTCCTGGGGGCCTATTGGGACTGAGGAGGAAATGTGCTTGGTCCCACATGGAGACACGGGAGGGGTGGCCTGTGTCCCTGAGTCAGCCCCGTGTGGAAGTTAGAACTTTGGGTTCATTCTTGGCTAATGTGTGACCTTGGTTCTGTGGGCCTCAGTTTCAGATCTTTAAAATGGGTGTAGAGCCTGCTCCTCGGGCTGTTGGTGATGCTTGCGCGGAGCTGATGCGTACAACAGCCTGGAGCCTGTGGCCCGCACATTGTAGGCACTCAGTAAATCTCTGCGTTGTTCTTGGAGACATTTTATACCTACATTTGCAAACGATGCCTTGATTGAAAAAATACCGTGATGTTAGCATTTTAATCCCTAAGCTGTCTAAAAACATTGGACGGGGCAGATTGGGGAGAAGCAGATAGTCTGACGTGTAGGCAAATACGGTTAAATCTGCGGTGACCAGTGTCTCGGGGACGTACCTGCATCGGGGAGCTGCCTCTGCACAGTGTGCCGGGCCTGGCCTGAGGCCTGGTGCCAGTTCCCTTGCCTGGTGTGGTCAGGGACTATTTAAAAACCAAACAAACTGGTTTTGTGTGCTGCCCACCCTGAGTAAAGATGTTCTGAATGGTTCTCGGAGACCGTCAGCTTCAGAAGTAAGTAAGCCCTGTTTGTCCGGGTGACTTGTTCAGCACGTCACTCGTGCTTGATCTCATTAAAAACTGGAGGGGAAAGTGCGAGTGGCCAGGTGTGGGAATGCCCGTGGACGAGGTCTTTACCCCGTGGCAGATCGGCACCCCGGGCCGAATGGGAGGAAATCCCTTTGGGAGACTTGGCAAGTCGGTGTATCTCACAGTCTGCCTCGCTCTCCGTTGCTCATGGGACGGAACCCAACCTGCTCGCTCTGCCTGACTCTGCAGGGCCTTCTGGGGCCGCTCCGCCTCCAGACTTTGCCGTGAGCTACTGCTCTCTGGTCGGGCCGCCCCGCGCACCTTGCACAAGCACCTGGGGGCGCAGAAGTGTGGCACAGGCTTTTATTACTTTGTTTGCTTCATCTTCTGCTTGAAATGTCCCTGCTGCCCCACCTGCCTGTTATTTAGTCATCTCTCAAGATTTAGTTCAGGGAATCCCTCCTCTCTACAGCCTTTTCCTGAGCCCACCCAGGTACCATTAAGTACATCCTCTGTGTACCTTGCAAATTCTTTTGGCTGAAATTTGACGCTGGATGAAGGGGCCAGAGCTCTTTGTCTCCTGCCTGTGAGGACACCCTGGGAACCAGGAGGAGGGCCCTCCCCAAGGGCCCAGGTGTGCTGGCACCCCGATCTTGGCCCTCAGCCTCCAGAGCTATGAGGGGGAGCCGTTTGCTGTCGGGACCCACCGGTCTTTGGTATTGTGCCCTAGCAGGCCTCAAGGACCACGCAGGCACTCTGATGGCCTCGACTGTCCCCACCATACAGTGGAGAGTGTCTTATGTTGTTGGGGGGCTGCATATACACCAGGCATGAGTGTGATTTCTCAGGAGCAGGGTTTTGACGAGAGTTAAGCAGTGGAGAACGGAGCCCTGTACCGTCGTGTGAAAAAGCAGACAAGCGGAGATGCCGATGAAAGGTGGCAGGCCACGTGACTGGTGTCTAGTCAGCCTGCGGAGCGCAGCGGGGGCTCGGACAGCCCGTGTGGGACGGTCGGGGCTCCACACCCCACGCCCTCCTGTGAAGCCCGCGCTCCTCGCTTCTATTGGAGAGGCCCAGGCAGCTCGTGCGGGCTGGGCCAGTGTCTCGGGCGCCTGTGCCTGGAAGCAAGGACGTGCTCAGTGTCATTAGAGCCAGGTTCAAGCCGGGCATCGCCGGTCACCCTGCGGCCCCGGCATGAGCTCAGCAGCATGTGTGGTTGAAGACTAAGTTTCCGGTCCATGCTACCCAAGGAGCTGGCGGCGGAAGGCCCGAGGCCGTGTGTCAGTCACAGGCTGCAGGGTGGGCTCGCGTGGCCTGGGCTGCCGTGGTGCCGGTGCTACCTTGTTGACCCGGCTTCGGCCCGAGAAGACGGGACTGGAGCCGTTTGTCTGCCGAGGACTTGCCTCGATTCGACAAGAAGACCATCTCCTCAGCTTATAGGAAACACAGTGTTTCCTGTAAGCTCTGTGTGGCATGGACGTGTGACCTGGGCTCACCGGAAATGGTTTAAAGTAGTCAGAGGGTGCAAGTTAACCCCCACAGAGTGGCCAAAGGATATCCCCACTGTAATTACGTTCTTTCTTTAAATTAATTTTTTTAAACATTTGTTTAATATTGAGAGAGAGGGAGACAGAGCATGAGTGGAGAGGGGCAGACACAGTCTGAAGCAGGCTCCAGGCTCTGAGCTGTCAGCACAGAGCCCAACATGGGGTTTGAACTCACGAACCGCAAGATCATGACCTGAGCTGAAGTGGGATGCTTAACTGACCGAGCCCCCCAGATGCCCCTCTGCTGTAATTCTCTAAAATTAAATTAATCAAATATTGATTGAGCACCTGAGCTGTGCTTGGCCCAGTGGTGAATGCTGGGGTTCCGGTCATGGTCAGGCAAGAGCTACAGCTGTACCAGGTGGTCAAGCCGGAGGCCGCCAAACCCACATCTGGTTTCCGCTGCCCAGAGCGAGAGCAGAGGAAGTGCCAGGAAACTAGACGTCCCCTTGTTCTGTCCCTTCTAGAGCTGCCCACAAAACGAACATGTACACAAGGGCCGGTAGCAGTTGTGTAGAGGTCGCACGCTGGAGGTGAGGGTTATTGAGGAAGGGGTGCTGGGGACGCTCAGCCTCCATCGGCAGCAAACAGCGAGGCCTCAGCAGGGGACTCGCTGGTTGGTTGTGAGAAACCAACACCAGCTCCTTCAGTCTGGCAGAGGGCCCTCGAGGCCGTGAGGGTGTTCTAATTGACACGGATCAGACCCTCAGTCAGAATGGGCTTTGAGTGGCTTTGGTATTTTTAAAACTTAAACATTTTTTGTTGGTGGTGAAGATTTCTGCACCCAGCGTGGGGTTTGAGCTCTCAGTCCTGAGTTGCGAGTTGCACGTTCCACCGACTGAGCGAGCCAGGCTCCGCCAAAACTGAAAGTAAACTGTGTTATTTGAGGAAGGGTCACAGGCATTTGTTCAAGAAGGCGTAGAGGCCCTGCAGTCGGGGCTGTTTTCCTGGTTGACAGAACCCGGCAGTCGGCCTCCCAGATCCCAGTCCGGGCGTGGCTCCCCGGACTCCTCGGGTCCAGCCGCTGTCCAGCATCTTCCTCGCTCGGCGTGACTGCCACACCGCTAACCTCCTGATGGATGTCACAGAGCTTTGTGGGGATCTTGAGAACCGCGTCGTCGAGTCGGGAGCCAGAGCGGGCGCTCCCGTGTCGCTGACGTGGTGGCATGTGAGCCCTTTCCAGCCACGCTGGCCATGTTTGGCCAAGTGTGGGCACGTGTGGCTGTCCTAGACCCTGTCATCTGTGCAGAGATCCTGGTGGGTTCTTAGATAGGTTTCTGCTGTGAAGCAGGTGGATGGATTCCACACCAAGCAAGAGAAGGTAAACAGCTTTCTCCACCTCTCCTGTCGCTGGTGTGTCTCAGGTCAAGACCCCCGCCAGTGCTCTGCACGGTCCCCATCAGCCACAGTCAGGCTTTGACAGGTCAGCACTTTCCAGATGGACTCTCTAAACATGAGCCATGTTTTGGACACTTCACCCTGGAAATCTGCTTTCCCGTTGGCAGCTTTACAGACTAAATGTAACGTTATCAGTTCTGCACGATTCGTGCTAAATGAACTGTTTCCTTTAGGTCAAGTGCTCAATGACTGTTCCTCCACAGGATACGTTTTGTAAAGACATTTGGTGGTAAGTCTTGACTTATGAAATGATGCTGTGACCCCTTGTTGGGTTACTTTTATTCCTTCTCTTAGAATTTCTTTGCATATTTTATTTTACTTTACTTTTTACTTTTGTGTTTTTTTTTTTTTTCAAGAGAGCAAGCAAGTGGGAGGGGCAGAGGGAGAGAGAAAAATCCCAAGCAAGCTTCATGCTCCGTGCAGAGCCTGAAGCAGGATTCAATCTCACCACTCTGGGATTGTGACCTGAACTGAAATCAAGAGTCAGATGCTCTACCGACTGAGCCCTGCAGGCTCCCCTCCTTTGTCTATTATAGAAACCTTTTATGTGAGCTGTCATGTCTGTGCGTGTAGAGATGGGTCCTGTGGTGTCAGAGATGACATCTCATTTTTAGGTGGTGACTATGACAGGGGGTAGAAAACTATTTGTGTTGCAAGAGAACAGAATCATTTTACACACGAATAAACTCTAAGGCTCCAGTCCACTGTGCCTGGTCGCAGGCTCAGTAGTCTGTTCCCAGCAGGCTTGGGACCAAAACTTAATTTCTTTACTCCAGTCCAGTGTTGGAGCCTCTGCACCAGAGTGCTGCTGTCTGTTCGTAAGCAAGTGTTGTTTTAAGGCGGGGAAGGGAAAGGCTTTTGCAGCCGCTCTGGGTTCGGCACACTGACACTTCGAGCACTTTGGTGTGTAAGCACTGTCTCCATCCCTTGGCTCATTGTGGAAAACAGATGACGGTCACGTGTGTAGCTGTGACAGTCCATGGTGGGGCCGTGGGGAGCTGTGAGCGAGTGCCATGGGGATACTTGTGCAGAGGACAGGATTGCCCTTGCTACCTGAGGTTCCTCCCAGCCGAGAAGGGCAGTGATTCTGTGGGTTATCAGTCACTGTGGTTAACCTGTGCCGTGGGAGAAATGCCAGCCCTGAAATCTCAGGAAGATTAACCCTTCCCACAAGGGTTTATGTCTCACACAAAGTTTGATGCATGTTGGGCAGTTTTCCAGGGCAGGTGACCCCTGAGGCTACTCGGTGACCCGGAGCCCATGTCCGTCCGTCTTCCCCGCTCCCCGCCAACATCTGGCCTCCTGGAACGCTGTGCGGTGGAGGGGGGAGCCCTGGCAGCTGGTGCGCTGCTTCAGCGTGCGTTCCCGTGGCTGGGTGGCATCCCGTCGTGTGTCTGTACCACAGAGGTGCTCTGCGCCCCTCATCAGGGAGATGCGAATCGAGGCCATAGTGAACTCGCATCTCCCACCTGTCCTCGTGGCTGTCGTCGGGAGGATGGGGGGATGTGGAGAGGAGGGGCCCTGGGTGCCGTTGGAAGGAAGATCAGTCCAGCCACCGCGGCGGCTCCTCCGAACGTTGAGTCAGCTCTGCCGTGTGGTGCAGCGATCCTGCTCTTGCCAATGGATCCAAAGGGAACAAAAGCGGGATCTCTAGGAGCTCTCTGCACCCCCCACCCCACCCATGTTCATCGTAGCGTTGCTCACAATGGCCCAGGCATGGAAGCAGCCCACATGCCCCTCAACAGAAGAATGGATGAAAAATATGTGAAAAAAAGCATCCTGAAGGAACTGAAAGGAAATGAACAACAAGGGGCTGAGTTCCGGGGGGACACCCGTGGCTCCCTCACCACCTGGTGGCATCCCCTTCCTGCCAGGGGGCTGCACGTGTGGAGGGGTCACCACCAGGGCACCCAGTGGCCCCCGCTACACCCTGGCCTGTCAGTGCCTGGCCTCGGAACATTCCAGATCTTACCCTACTTGCCTAGCTGGTCACGGAGGGTCACAGGTACTGTGGTTTCAGAGCAGAGTGGCTTCTCTGGTGTCACAGCCCCCAGCCATGTAATTGGGGTAGTTTACCGTCTCTTGTGTAGTTGCCTGATGGGTGACTCAGGAGGCATGGCCATGGACCACCCAGGCTGGGAGGGTGGTGGGGATGTTTAATTGAGGCGATGCCTACAAAGTGGTGAGCAGGGGCCTGGTGTGCTCAGGCCACACATCAATCAATTTGAACCAGTAGCTGACCAATCTGAGCTTGAGTGGCCATGTGTGGACAGCTACAGTGGCAACAGCCATTTAAGATACGGGCCGCGCTGCTGGGGAGTCCGCCTTCCTCATCAGTGAGCAGCTGGCACCATGAGCCTTCATGCCTGGGGCCCTTCGCTCTTGTGGTCTGGGATCTTCTGTGTGTGCGGGGCGTGCCCACCACAGGGGACAGGTGCGGGGAACCGGCTGTACTGAGCAGGAGGTTTCAGAACCTGGACTTGACGCCTCCGGGTAGTGGGTGGGGGAGACCCGTGCGCATCCTGTGGATGGAGCCCAGCACGGAGAGGACACGGCACTGGGCCCCTGGCACAGAGCTGCAAGCCGTGTCCGATTTGGCCGGCCCCCTGGCCCCTGGGGTGGCCGAGGGCGTGACCGCTGTTTGCCCTGGACCTGTTCTTCTCTCCGAGGCCTGCCCGGTGGGTCAGGTGCAGCGAACGTGCTCCTCCTTCTGCAGTTTGCTTTGTTGTGCTTCTGACACCTGATGTTTGGTAGTTTTCGTGCTGAGGCCGGGCTAATAAGGCAGTTGACATATTTTTGTTCCATTTGAAACAATAGGCGTGTGAAGCTGTTGAACCTCCCCGCCAGCCTCCGGCCACAGAAAATGAAAAGCTTGCTGGGTCAGAACGTGTCGACCAAGAGCCCCTTCATCTACTCACCAATCATTGCCCACAGCCGCGGAGAGGAGCGGAACAAGAAAATAGGTAGGCCCGTTTTTCCCGGCTTCCTGGCTGTGCCCTACCCCGGCCGCAGTGGCTTTTCTGGATTCCGGTTCCTTCCTGCACGTGTGTGTCTACGCTCTTTATCCCATTTGTTGACAATGTCTGAACTTTGCCCCTAGATCTGATGATTTCTTTTTCTTTTTAAAAAATATTTATTTATTTGTTTTGAGAGAGGAAAAGAGCACACAAGGGGGAGGAGCAGAGAGAGAGGGAGAGAGAGAATCCTAAGCAGGCTCTGCCTGCCAGCATGGAGCCCTGTGTGAGGTCCCATGACTGTGAGATCGTGATCTGAACTGAAATCTAGAGTTGGATGCCTAACTGAGCCACCCAGTTTTCCTTAGATCTGATTTTTAAAAATTGATTTCCTCAAAGGTGAGTTTGGTAGAAGTTTCAGAAATTAGAAGACCTGCATTATGTCAACTGAGGCAGAGAACCAGAGAGTGATCTTGGGAGCCCAGAGTGACTTGGGAATCATCAGAGATCAGAGGTTGGCTTACGTTCAGGCTTGACTGGGGGCAGGGACAGCATGTTCCTCTGTCCGTGGAGCCCTTGTTGGGGCTGGAGCTGAGGGAGCCGATGCCAAGATGTCGGGTGGCTCCGCAAGGGCCGGCGGGGCTGTGTTTCAGGATAGGTCAGGGCCAGCCGTCATTCCTGAGAATCTCCAGTGTGGTTTTCCGTGCACCAAGTTCCCCGCTGGGTCCCGCCCTGTCTGCTACTCTCCTTCCTCGCGGCAGACCCACCCTTTCTGTGCTTCCCAGAGCCTGGCCCAGCAGCGGCTCTCGCTCTCCGCCAGCCCCCCCTTCCTCGGGCCCCTTACATTTTGAGATAAGGGTGCCGAGTGCTGCCTGACACGAGCCTGTGTGTCACAGTGTCGAAGCTGGAGGGTTGGCAGGCGCGGCCCCGGGGGGTCACTGCTGATTCCCTCTGAGGAGTTCCAACGCAAGACCCGAGAAGCTTTTGCTCTCTGCTTTCGGAGTTCAGTGCTTTCGTCTCCGGTTGTATTTCTCCTCTTAGCCTGTACCCTAAGCATAGCATAAAGGAAGCCTGACTCCAGGAGGCGCTTCCTCCTAGGGTGTAGGGGCCCCGCGCCCCCCCACCTCCCCGCAGCATGGACCCTGGCTGTCCCTGGCCGGCCTCCCTGTTCTGCTGCTGCCCCCGCTTACTCCCCCTGCTCCTCCCAGCCAGCCGCCCGGCTCCTCGCTGTCCTTGGGACGTTACTGCAGGTCCCGCTGCAGTCTCAGGGCTTTGTGCTGGCTCTGCCCCCTGTCCAGGGCGCATTCCCCCCCCCCCCCCCCCCCCCCCCCCCCCCCCCCCCCCCCCCCCCCCCCCCCCCCCCCCCCCCCCCCCCCCCCCCCCCCCCCCCCCCCCCCCCCCCGCCCCCGGCGTCCTCAGAGAGAGCCGTCTTCTCTGATCCCTGCCGCCCTCTGAGAGGCCGAGTTCTCTTCACAGTCCTCACCACCCCGCTCATCTGTCTCTGCTTCCCCGCCCTCTGCTCACCCACTGCCCTACCGCCAGCTGCCGGGAGAGCGCTGCGCGGATGCTGGAAGGAACAGGGCAGATGTTATGCACCCGTTTTACAGATAAGGAAACCGAGAGCCAGGAAGTTCAGATGACTCATGGAAGAACTCAGAGCAGGCCTTGCCTCCTTTCGTTCTTGTTGGCCGGCATCACGCGGCTCAAGGCCAGAGTGTAGCAGTGCGCACGTCAAATGGTCTCAGTGAAGAGGTAACCGCGGCACTAGAGTTTCTTGGCATCTCTGTGGATCCCGTAACAAACCTCATTCCCAGTTAGGAAGTTATCTGAACACCTTAGGACTGAAGCGTTTCCTAGGAGAGGACGTTGTTCCTAAGTCGGGGCGTGCCTGGGCAGCGGCTCCTCCAGGACCCTGTGCTTGCTCGTCACGGCCAGCATGTCTTCATTCCACCTTTACGTGAGGGTGTCACACTTTGGCTCGTGTGCTTTTCCCAGTGGTTTTAGAAGAAGTGATTTTTAGTTTTCTTCTACAGTTGCAGAGACAGAGTCAGAGCGCTGACTTCGCAGGTTCTCTGCTACTTAGGGCAGAGCGAAAACCGGAGTGCACGTCTTCCTGGAGCAGGTGTCCCGCTCTTACCGGTGCCCCTGGGTTTTGGCAGCGCACAGAGCGCGCGTGGCCGGGGCTTGAGTGAACGATGACCCGCAGCCCTGCCCCCCGCCCGGCGCCCTGCTTGGTGTGGGCAGGCCGGGCATGGCCCCGTGAGACGGTGCGTGTCAAGATGAGCTGTAGGGCTCGTTGTCCGGAGCTGTGGGTCTGTCACCAGCAGTCCCTGCTGGCTCAGCCGCCGAGCTTGCACGAGCAGAAGGCGTGGGACCAGCTGGGAGCAGGGACCCCTCACACTTTGGAAGGGGGTCTGGAGCCTCCCTTGGTGCTGATGTTGTCTGCTGAGGAGCAAGGTATGGCTTGGGGGCGCCGGTGGTCTGTTATTTAAAACAAGAAGCAAATAGAGGAAGAAATATGGGATCACGTCTTTGAAAAACAGCATCGGACTGTAAATTCTGATAATTTTTTACTTTTTATTTTATTTTATTGTTTTAATGTTTTTTTGAGAGAGAGAGAGAGAGAGACAGACAGACAAACAGACAGTGTGAGTGGGGGAGGGGCAGAGAGCGAGGGAGACCGAAATTCTGAAATAGGCTCTGGACTCTGAGCTGTCAGCATAGAGCCTGATGTGGGGCTCGAACTCATGGACCACGAGATCATGACCTGAGCCAAAGTTGGACACTTAACTGAACCACCCAGGTGCCCCTATTTTTTAAAAATATTTTTAAAGTTTACTTATTTTGAGAGAGAGAGAGAGACAGACAGACAGACAATGTGAGTGGGGTAGGGGTAGAGAGGGAGAGAGAATCCTAAGTAGGCTCCATAATGTCAGCACAGAGCCTGATGTGGGGCTTAAAGTCCAGAACTGTGAGATCATGACCTGAGCAAAAATCAAGAGTTGGATGCTCAACCCAGCCACCCAGGCCCCCCAGTTTCTTTCTTTCTTTTTTTTAAAGTTTATTTCTACACACTGTCAGCACAGAGCCCTACATGGGGCTTGAACCTCTGAATTGTGAGATCAGGACCTGAGCTGAAGTTGAACACTCCACAGACTGAGCCACCCAGGTGCCCCTCTCATATGTTTCTGAAAACAAGAGTCCCAAGTGTGTAGCACACTACAGTCTGTGTGTGCACATGTACGTGCGCGTATGTGTGCGTGCATGTGTGCACGTGTGTTCCCATTGGTTCAGTCCTTCATCCGTCAGGAAACTCCCCTCAAGGTTGCTGTGACACCGTGGCCCCGGGGTTCTCGTGGTGACGAGGCCGTCGTGGTCCCTGCTGTCGAGCGGTGTAGGCACAAGTTGAGGGAGGTATTAAGTAGTAATTTCAAGCAGGAGTAAGTACCAGTAAGTGGGCCAATAAATAAAATAATGGCTTGTTTTAATTTAATTTTAATTAGTGCCATTAAACAGCGATGGGCTGAAGTAGAGAAGAAGAGCATCCTCTCTGACACCGTAGGAACGCTTTCCACCGGCGTCACCGGGTCTGAGAGCAAGGCCATGCGGAGGCTCACCGGGAGCCACGGGCTGCTGCCTGCCCTTCTCACGGTGCTGCTTGGGCTAGAAGTCTGCAAGCGACATTGCCCTGCCCCCCTGCCGGCCAGATGCTGTTGGGTCCGCCACGGTGGCCCTGGGGGTGGCGCTGGTGGGGGTGACGGGGGCCAGGGCAGCGGTGGCGCCGGGGGACGTGGCTCCTCTTGCGCTGGTGGTCGAAGCTGTGGCAGCACGGGCTGTGGGAGTGTCTGTGCCGGCAGCTCCACTGTGAGGTCCAGCTGGGGCCGGAAACGTTTGTTAACATGAGTGAGCAGCTGCTGGTGCCCCCTGGATGTTAGTGGGGAGAGGCCCCTCACAAACAGGCGTTTGTGGCAAAAGTTTGTCTTTGACATTCTAGTTGGAGTCTGTTGATTTGGAGATAGTTTCCCCCTTGTCCGCCTCTCAGCACCACTCCCCTACCCCCGGGTCCCTGGTCTGGAGGACAAACTTGAGAAGGGAAGCAGGGGAGCTGGGGGTGCATGGTGGGAGACAGGGGGCAGGGGGCTCTTGTGGGCGGGGCCTGTCTTCCCCACGGGAACCCCTCCTTTGACCTCTATGGAGGGGAAGACGGAGGTCCTGCTCCAGGCTGTGTCTTCCTGGCTCCTGACAGTGGCGGTCTCTCTTGTCACCACGCCCTTGAAGCTCACCCCCTTGGGCCATCTGGAGTCTCTGGCCACCCTTTTCTGTCTCATTGAGGTTGGCCATGAGCTTTCTTCCCTAAAGAATGTGTTTTGGAAACTATCACCCATTTTGTTGAAAGGACTTTCTAGAGGTTATTTGGGGGACTGGGAGTGTGAGACTCCTCAGGACCAGCTGTGTGATTTGTGGGGCCCCTTGTTCAGAAATTATGAAGACTTTGGAGCTGGTGACAGCAGAACATTAGCCAATCCCCCCCTCCCCAGCTGGGCCTGTGTGGCTGGGCCTGTGTGGCTGGCCCAAACCACCCCCGCATCCCCTCTGGAGCCAGGCCTGCCTCTTTATTTTTTCCTCTCCAATCTTAAATTGTTGACGCTTCTTTTTATGAAAACAATACCCCGCACTGCTGCTTAAACAAACATTTTCCGGTGATCCGCATAACTGCATGATGCTGCGGGCATCGTGTCCCCAGTTGACAGATGAGAAGATTAAGACCCAGTGAGTCCACGTGACCCACCCTCGGGTGGACAGCCCGTGAGTGCAGAGCTAAGTCTCCAGCCACAGTTTACGACTCAGAGCCGGGAATTATCTTCATCATGTAGGTTCTCCTCACCGTGAGAATTACCTGCTCATCTGGCCTGAGGATAAATTCGGTGGCTGATGCAAGGTTTTTTCTGAAATATAACAGAAGCCTCAGCCAAAATGCATGTTATTAGTTGAAGACCCACGGGTAGGAAAATGTAATTTATATTCTGTGGCTTCTGATATCTTTTTGGCAGTACACTCATCAGCAAGTCCTGCCTAGAGGTTTGAAGAATCACGTATCTTTAACCTAAAGCTCCCGTCTCTATAAATGAATCTTGGTGTATAATTGGGGGAGTCATCACAGCAGGGACGCAGAGTGTTAGAAGACCAGAAACACCCGGGGGCAGAGTCTCAGTCAGCTGCGCCCTGGCTTGCAAGAATCTACCCATCGGTCTGTCTGCTTGTTGCCGGCGTTGCCGCTGTCCCGGGTCAACTCTGGGCCCAGCCGATGGTGGCACATGCCCTGGGCTGGGCCCGGCGGGGGCAAGGGTTTTGTGTGACTGGTGCTAGGACTCTGTGCCAGGGCCAGGCTTAGTGCCAAGGCCGACTGCTGCCCTAGAGGCAGTGTGGTGGCCTGGGCGGGCCGTGGCCGTCACGTGGCCTTGGGCCGCAGCTCACAGTGTGGCCTCACACAGGACCGCGTGTCCCCAGGCAGAAGACCAGAGCAGCTGACGCAGAGGGCTCTCGCAAGGGGTCGCGTGAGGGGATGTTCCTAAAGGCCCGCAGCTGCTCAGACAGGCTCCGGAGGGCAGGGGCGTGCGCTGTCCTAGGTGCTGCTGATGCAGCGGGAAGTCGGGAGGGAGTCCTACTGCAGGCTCCCCTCCAGTGTTGTGGCTCAGGGTGGGAAGGGCCCAAATCCAGGGCTGTCCCTTCGTGGTTTCTGGGATGGAATCTCGAGGTAGGGCCTCCACCATGTGGTCCGACTCATTGAGGCCTGGAGAGATGATCTTCTTTCAGATAAAAATAGTCATGTGATCAGTGATGTCATCAGTGATTTCATCAGTGATTTCTGTTAGATTTACCTTTATAAAGTGCGGCCATGCAAGTTTAAGTGATTCCTTTCAGAACCCCAGGAAAATGAGTTTAAAAAGTTTTTTAAAAATGTTTATTTGTTTTTGAGAGACAGAGAAACAGCATGAGTGGGGGAGGGACAAAGTGAGAGGGAGACACAGAATGCAAAGCAGGCTGCAGGCTCTAAGCTGTCAGCACAGAGCCTGATGTGGGGCTTGAACCCATGAACTATGAGATCATGACCTGAGCCCAAGTTGAACGCTTAACTGAGCCACCCAGGTGCCCTGGAAAGTGAGTCTTTAAATGACGAGTTTTTAAAGTCAGAGAATACAGTTCCTTAGCTGCCTAGCAGAGCAGCCTGTTAATTAAACAAGTGATGTTTCCATCGTCTGCGTGAGGCGCTGGGCGCCACCCCTGGCGGTGACAAGGGCTCCGAGATGCTGCTGCAGGCCCCCTGGAGGGACTGTGTGTCCCTGGGGGATGGCTTCTGTGAGTCTGCCCTGGCGGTTCTCCTGCCTGACTGCTGGGGAGGGGGGCTGGGGAGGAGGGGTGAGGTGAAGGGGAGTGGAGGGGTGGGGCCAAGGGGGGAGGAGCGGTGGCTTTTTGGGGCCAGCGTGGTAGCACAGCACAGGGAGGAGAGCACAGGCCTTGAGCCCGGCAGCCGCGAGTCCTGCTCTCGCTGCCTTCGTGGAGAAGGGCAGGGTACGGTGGCCCTTCAGCCTGGCAGGGCCTGTGCCTTGTGAACGAGGAGGCCCCTGCTCTGCTGACCACTTCCCTGCATTGACAGCAGGCTCAGATGAGCACGTGGTTGGGCAAGCACTTTGATGTTTTATTTATTTTTTGGAAGTTTATTTATTTTGAGAGAGAGTGAGCTCGCTCGCTCGCACATGAGCAGGGGAGGGGCAGAGACAGGGAGAGCGAGAATCCCAGTCAGGCTCTGTGCACTCAGTGTGGAGCCCGACATGGAGCCTAAACCCACGAAACCGCAAGATCATGACCTGAGCCAAAACCAAGAGTTGGACGCTTAACCGACGGAGCCCCCCAGGTGCCCCACGGTTGTGCAAGCACTTTGAAAACTAACTCAACCTGGCGGGCTGTTTATTTCACGCAGTTTGAGGACGCCAGCCGTGGGGGCCGTATGTCACAGGTTTGGTGTAGCCGGTCTCAGTCTGTGTGCAGGCTGCCTGGTGCCATGTTTGCATCGGTGTCTTGATGAAAGCTCGGTGAAAGCAGAAGAATGCTAATCTTTGTACCTACTGTGAAGAATCTTTTAACACCAGCGTCTGTTCCGGATACTCTGAGTCCACGTGTGGGGCTGCCGTTCCTGCTGCACCACTCACTAGCTGTGTGCTTCCTGGTGCACTTATGAATTTGTCTGGACCTCGAGTGTCTGCCCTGCCTCAGAGGGGATTGAGACCCAGCTCACGAGGTGATGATGAAGAGTCGTGAGACAAACGGCTGGCCAGTGCCTGGCACCTGACCGACTAGTGCTCAGCAGATGCTAATTGATACTGACGATCCTTCTGATTTGCCTGATGGGCCATCTTAAAGGAAGCAGGGAGCCGGGGAAGTGGAGGTGGGGCTACTTTAGTTCTCTATTGTTTGGTAACAAACGACTACCACCTTAGTGGCTTAAAACAGCAGAGATTTATTTTCCCATTTCTGTGGGTTAGGAGTTTAGCATGTGTGAGCTGGGTCCCCTGCTCAGGGTTTCCCCCAGGTGTCATCTGGAGGCTTGACTAGCTCAGGTTCCTGCAGGTTCTTCATTCACTGCCATGTGGTTGCAGCTTTTGCTGGCTGCTAACCAGGCCCGCTCCCAGTTCTTTGAGGCCCTCTGGATTCTTGCCACTGAGGCCTTCTCCATACACCCGCTCAGGCTTTGAATCCTTTCTCCCAGGAGAGAAGGAGAGTGCGATCCCTTCTAAGGCCCAACTTGGTTATATCAGCTCCTCCCAAGGACAATTTCTCATTGATGAGCTCAAAGCCAAGTGATTGGGGGCCTTTATGCAAAATCCCTTAACCTTTGTTATAGAGCATAACCTGATCACCATATTCACACTTAGGAGGAGAAGATTACACAGGGTGTGCCCACCAGACTTGGGGAACTTGGGGGTTATCTCAGAATTCTGCCTTCGACAGGTGTTGGACTGCAGCTGACCTGGGAGTGGCGCGGGGGCGATCCCGGCTGCCATCTTCTCTCACATCCTTAGAGAGGGGACAGGGGGATCATGCTCTATGCTACCTGGAGTTGACTATAGCACCCTCGTCCTGAGGACCAGCCTCTGCGCCAGTGGAGGTCTGTGAGACTTATAGGTCTATGCCAGGGTGCTGTCTGGATTGATGTCAGTTTTGTAAAGTTGCATTTGGCACACTGGCATGAATTCAGCCTGCTAAAGATGGTGATAAACATCGGTTACGAAGCACCCAAGTGGCAATGTTTTAGAGAAAGCTACAGTTACACTAGCATTGAATTTTTATCTAATGATGACCGTAATGCACGCTCACTGGGCAGCTAAATTGCCAGAGAGTAATCTGAAACCGTGTAAAACCCGCAGAATGCCCGCTAACACATGGATTCGTGTGTGTGTGTGTTTCTAGATTTCCAGTGGGTCCAAGGAGACGTGTGTGAGGTTCAGCTGATGGTGTACAACCCAATGCCATTTGAACTCCGAGTTGAAAACATGGTATGTATCACTAATCACCAACTAAGTTTTTAAATTGATGTTTGAAACACACACCGGGAATATATGTCTATTTTTCTATTTGATTTGCCAGAGATTATAAGGTTTTTGTGAAGGAAGACCACATCTTGTCATTTCTTTAGTGCGTAGTTCTCAATGCTTGAATCAGTGGACAAATGCCTCTGATTTGAATGCACACCAAGTGTAGTTGATTGGATGTGAGATGTTTAATAATCATGTTGAAATTTGCCTGGGATTCGCACAGGGTACAAAGCACGTTGTGCCGGCTCCTCAGGGTCAGCCTTACTTTATTGCTATCAGATGAGCAGACCACCAAGGCCTGAGGGAGGAGCAAGGTGTGTAAGAGCACAAGTGACCGCACCACCAGTGTGAGGCTTCTCTCCTGTTTAAAAGCTGATGTCTGTGTCTGTGTTGTGTGGAGGACATTAAAGGTTCACTTCGCAGCCGTCCCTACGGGGGCTGCTCCCCTAACTCCATCGTCAGGGGGAAGGAGCTGTGTGCTGTCTTTCCAGACTCGTTCTGTTTCCGGAGCAGAGCCTCCCACCTGTCATGCGGGTTCCATTTCTCGAGTCTTCTGGGCTAGTATTATATAGCCCTGCTCGGTCCCACGCGTCACCCCAGGTCTGCGCCTCGTCATGTAGTGCTGCCGCCCTGTTCGGCAGGTCACTATGTGGTGCCGCGGGCTGCCCCGTAGCCTTGTACTATACATTGTTACCTAAGGCTACATATTAGCATGTGGCACTACTTTGTAATTTTTCAGAGACTTGCGAAGGATGGCTTTGAGGTAGTTCATGTTTTCCTTTAGAGCTTTATGACTCGCGTTCAGGGTAAGAGGTGGGCTTCTCAGGCAGCTATCTTGCTGAGTGCTCATGCCACGTATCAGGCGGTGGGCAAGGCACTTGCAGGACCTGGTCCCTGCCGTGGTCAGTGCTGTGGGTGCACAAGGTGCTGCAGGGCCCATGTGGGGAATCCAGGAAGGCTTCCCAGGGGAGACCAGGGCTTAGTGGAGAATAGAAGAGTGGGAGCTCACCACGCCCCCCTGGTGGTTACAGAAGGTAGTGTTCAGGCTCTCAGCATGAAGCATAGGTTTCTAGAACTTACTTGAGCTCTGAGAAACTCAGGGGGCTGTCAAGCCTGTGGTCCTGAGGTCACTCAGAGAGCAGGCTCGCAGGGGTGAATACCGCCTTCCTCCTCTTATGCCGGAAGCTGTGGCCGTAGGCTTTGCTCTCCTGCCAGGCCTTTTAGTAATGACTTTCTGTCTCTTGGCCTAAACGGGGAGTAATTGTTTAGAGGATTTTCCCCAAAGTGCTTCAGGTATCAGATGCTTGCTGTCATTTCTGACACATCTTTCTTTTTGTCTTAAAAAGTAGCTTTTATTTTTATCTGGTTTAAAAGTAGCATGTGCTTTTTAATAAAAAATGAGGAAGAACAGAGAATAAAATAAGAATTGCCACTAGAAGGCAGCCCACAGATCATGGTCGGAATTAAAAAGATTAAATAATGAACTATTTCAAGCGTAAGAAATGCCGCAGGGTGTGACAGCCCCCTCCCCACGTTCACCATCCACACTAGCCACGTGCGCTGTAGCTGTTTTGAGAAGAAATAAAATGCAGACAGGTTCTGCCTGGAGCCGGTGGCCGCGGGGTGTCGGTGTCTGCTTGCTGGCCCCCGCCTCTCTCCTGCATGGGGCTGTCTCCTGTGTCCCCTCCAGAGCTGGGCCTGGGTGCGCGGGGTATGCTCGGGGTGTCTGTGTCTGGGGGCTTCCTAGGGGTAGAGTTAGGAAAAGCATGTGTGCATGTATGCACAGACGTGTGCTTACAGATACGCCTCCACACACGCATGCACGCACGCACACACAGGCCCGTGCCCGTACGTACAAGAATGCACAGTACTTGCACAGACTGCCTGTGTCCTTCCCGTCAGTCAGTGTGAGAACTGAGGGCCCAGCACCGTGGTGCCGGCTCAGCGGCTCAGTCCTGTAACGTGTCTGGAGTGGGTTCAGGGCCACACAGGCCATAGTACCCCGGAAGTCACCGCCCAGAAAGGGCCTGGGTCCCTCCTCCGTGCGTGTCCTCTCCCGAGGGGCTGTCTCACGCATCGCTCATCCGCTCTGCTGCCACGCAGTTGGTGTTTCTGCTCTCTTAGCTAATGGTGTTTTTGTATTTTATTCTCTAATTTTTTTTTATTGCTTGATTACAGAAAGACCTATGCTTTTTTTTCACGCTGACTTTGTGCCTCTGCTAAATGCATGCATTAGTTCAAGTTTCCTTGTAGTTTCCGAGGGTTTTTAATGCTTATAGGTTTGGTTTTTGCGAGTAATCTGTCTGCATGTCTTTCGTTTCTTTGGCTTGCCTCTTGCGATGGGTAGGACCTCTGTGACTGTGTTGAGGAGCAGCGCTGAGCCCCTGTGCTGTTGACGGTCGTGGGTGGCCCTGTGAAGCCGGGACTCTGTCTCGGTCCGTGTGGAGCACAGCCTGGCACGGAGTGAAGTGACTTGATCGTTCACTGAGGGATGCTGAGGGATGATGTATTTCCATCCTTTATTTTTTTCTCTGTGTTTACATACTTTATTTTTTTTTCCATTATGTTTACATTCCAATTTGGTGAAACAGCAGAAGGCAGGGATGACCTCAAGACGGAGCTGTTCAGACCCCAACGGTGCTTTCCGTCTCCAGGTTGTCCGTGTCATGTGCACGCTGAGGCCGACCCTGCGGCTCTCTGCAGACCTTCACGGAGGCCACGTGTCACTCCTCAGCGTGGCACCCGGGCCTGCGGGTGGGCGGACGCCCTGCGGCTGGAGGGGACCCGGGACGCGTCGGTGCTTTGTGCTGTGTGTCCTCACGTCTCTGTTGCTCGTTTTAGGGGCTCCTCACCAGCGGCGTGGACTTTGAGTCTCTCCCTGCGGCACTCTCCCTTCCGGCCGAGTCTGGTCTTTACCCGGTGACTCTGGTGGGGGTCCCACAGACGACTGGAATGATTACTGTGAACGGTAAGGAGACTCGCTTTCTGAGTTCAGCTCCAGCAGGGCTGCCGAGCCCCGGGCCTGCCCCATGGAGGCCCGTCGCTGGTCACTGGTGTTGGTCGCAATTCAGGGGTGATGGCCAGATCACGTTTCCTGGGGCTGGGACACGGAGACGAACGGTTTTGAGTGCCCGCGATGCAGTCGGCCCACAGTGCTGTGTCCGGCCTCTTTGCCCTCCTGTCACTGTTCTGTGGTGCCCACTTCTGGTGGAGTGCAGACGTGTCCGGGGGCTCCCCTCTGCCCCTCTGCTGTCAGGCCCTCCGGCCTCACCTCTTCAGAGGTCCCTGTAGGCGCAGAGTCCACTGTGCCCCTCTGTTGGTTGTGTGACCTGCTGTGTGCAGGCATTGGTCCTCACCTGCGACCGAGGTCCCTCACTAACCCGGGTTTGTCTGCCTCTGCTGCTCAGCCCACCCGCCCTCGTGGACTGCCTCTGGTTGCCGGGAGACACGCTGTCTGCCGTCCTAGTCACTCGGTGCCCTGCAGATGCTGCTTCTGAAGGACCCCCACTCGGGCTTCTCAGGGCCAGGCTCCGCCCTCCCTCCTCCGGTCCCTGCCCCCCAGTGGGCTGTCTCCTCAGGGCCAGAGGCCCCCCTACAGTGGGCTATCTCCTCAGGGCCAGGCTCCGCCCACCCTCCTCTGTCCCCACCCCCAACCCCCAGTGGGCTATCTCCTCAGGGCCAGGCTCCGCCCACCCTCCTCTGTCCCCGCCCCCATCCCCCAGTGGGCTATCTC
>NC_043714.1:75389595-75416372 GCF_006229205.1 Suricata suricatta | reverse complement strand
TCAGGGCCAGGCTCCGCCCGCTCTCCTCTGTCCCCGCCCCCGCCCCCCCAGGGGGCTATCTCCTCAGGGCCAGGCTCCGCCCACCCCCCAGTGGGTTCTCTCCTGGTAGTCTCTGTCCTCTCAGCAACTCTCCCGGCAGTGGCTCCAAGCGCACCCCTTGCCTGACCTGCACAGACAGCCACTGACTAGTGGCTCCTCAGTGAGGGTGTCACCGTCCTGCCAGGTGCCCGAAGCGGCCCTCAGAGGCTGCCTTCCCCCTGCCATCTGTCACCAGCCCCACCCCTGCCCCTGCCCTACTGACGGGCACCTCGGGGCTCCTGTCCGCCTCCGCAGGGATTCAGAGCCAGGACGGGGCCCTCTTACAGGGTTTGTCACAAAAACAATGGGCTCATCTTTGTCACGTCTCGGTGGCCAGTGAGTCCGTTTTCCACCCTGCTGCCGGTGGCCTTTCTGCAGTGCGTATCTGACCAGTCGCCCCTCAGCACCTTGGCCGCGCCCGCTCGCCCGGGCCGCTCTCCTCGTGTGTGGTCCAGGCCTGCGGGCCTCCCGCTCCTCCCCCGGGTGACCGTCCCTATCCTAGGCGCCTGGCGGTGCCGGAAGCGTACCCCGCTTGCTGCCTCCCGGCCTGCCGGCCCCTGCGCCCCTCAGCGGTCGGCTCGGACTTCCGGTCTCCTCGAGCTGGCGTGGGGCCGCGGGCGCGCCAGGCTGTCCCTCCAGGCCACCCGCTGCCGCTGCTCCCTGGCCTGTGGTGGGGCCTCCGCGGGTACTCAGCGGCTGAAGGAGAGGCAGTTGTGGGGAAGGGCGAGGTGGTGAGGGGCGAGGTGGTGAGGTGTGTGGCGGCAAGTGCCAGGAGGGGCCGAGGGCACGACTGGCCGCCCGTGGGGCGCGTGGGTCCAGAGGGACTTTCTCCTAAGTGACCCTGAGCCTTGAAGGCCGAAGAGGAATCCTGCGAGTGAATGGGGTGGGGAGTAGGGGGCTCCCAGGCAGAGAGAACAAGTGGTCTAGAGACCGGTGGCGGGTTGGGGAACAGGGATGGCTGCGAGGACCTAGCCAGCCGGCCTGGGGGGAGGGCTGGAGATGGGCACGAGGGGGGGCCAGCTATGCAGTCGTTGGCATAATTCAGGGACGAAGTGACAGAGGCAGGGCTGCAGCCATGGCCTGGGAGTGAAGGAGACAGACGACAGAGGAGACAATTAGGACTGACTGGCGAACCAGTAACCAATAGCCAGTGGGTGAGGAGTCAGAGCCTTAGTCGATCAGCTCTGTCGGTACAGACTGGCTGGTGTTCATTTCTGTCACACCTTCTGTGCAAAGTGGGGAGGGCCGATCTCGTATTCTCAGAAATATGGTTAGACACCACAGAAGTCATCAGGGTTTGAATTTCTTTGTAGTCATTTTCAGCAATAGGTAAGAAAGGGAAAATGGCCGATTAGAAAAATTATTTTAATGTTTATTGTTGAGAGAGAAAGAGAGCACAAGTGGGGAAGGAACAGAGAGAGAGGGAGACACAGAATCTGAAGCAGCTCCAGCCTCTGAGCTGTCAACACACAGCCCAACGCGGGGCTTGAACTCATCAACCTTGAGATCATGACCTGAGCTGAAGTCGGACACTTAACCGACTGAGCCACCCAGGTGCCTGGAAAATGACTGATTTTAATTAAGAAGTGGAAAACAAAGATTGCTTTGACAAAACCACGTTCTATCAGGTTTTATAGAAAGAAGAATGAGGGGGCATTATGCCAGATGTGGGTTTCTGGGGAGGAAAATATTTGCAAGTTAAATTAAGGAAGTCTTTTAAGTGACCTGTTTCAAAAGGAAGGAGGCGTGGGTGCCCTGACTGGTGACTTTGAGTTGCCAGAGCAGTTTAATACCAGCAGAAGGTGAAGGACACGGCTCTGGGGCTGTTGGGGCCAACCGCTGTCTTCTCTGATTAGTATCCACTCAGTTAATGTGAAAGCACAGACATCGTTCCCCTGAGCATTTTGTCCATGGGCATTGTTTAATTTTGTTATACGGTGAATACTGTTTATGATAATTCTCTCTTGAAATTTCAAAAGACATTTTAAAGCTTTCTTATTTTTTTAATAGTTTAGTGTCAAATTGGTTTCCATATAACACCCAGTGCTCTTTCCCACAAATGCCCTCCTCCATCACCACCACCTCTTTCCCCCCTCCCCCTCCCCCTTCAACCCTTGGTTCATTTTCAGTATTCAATAGTCTCTCAGGTTTTGTGTCCCTCTCTCTCCCCAACTCTCTTTCCCCCTTCCCCTCCCCATGGTCCTCTGTTAGGTTTCTCCTGTTAGACCTGTGAGTGCAAACATATGGTATCTGTCCTTCTCCACCTGACTTATTTCACTTAGCATGACACCCTCGAGGTCCATCTACTCTGATACAAATGGCCATATGTCATTCTTTCTCATTGCCGTGTAGTACTCCATTGTATATATACACCGTATCTTCTTGATCCATTCATCAGACGATGGACATTTAGGTTCTTTAAAGCTTTCTTAAATAATTTGAAGTTCTTATCTAACCAATGGAGGGTTTTGTGTGTTTTTTTTTTTTTGGCATGACAAGTTCTCTGATCTTAGATTATAATGCTTGTACCCATGCAGCAGATTTACCGTATCACATAGCAGTTATAATAACAATAATTGGCTCTTGAACTTCCATCTCTCCACAGAAGATGTTGAATCATTTTTCAGTTACTCAGTCACGTTACATCCTGCAAAGTGACACTGTCACTCTCTTAGAGATGGACAGATTTGAAAAGCAAATTGTCAGAGCATGAGACCTAGTACTGAGTTGATTTAGTTATGAGGACTCACAGGTGCTTCCACTGGGACCCAGTTGGCCCGTGGGTGGGAGCGCAGGGACTGTCACCCCTCTGCGTGTGGCACATAGGGCCTCAGGATGAGCTGTGGGTGGGGCCAGCGGGTGAGGGCCGACTGGACGCGGTTCTGGGGTCTGGGGCATGTGGGCTCGCGGCTAGACGCTGTGAAAGTCTTTGTTTCGCCCTCAGGGTACCACACCACCGTCTTCGGCGTCTTCAGTGACTGTTTGCTGGACAACCTCCCGGGAGTGAAGACCAGTGGCTCCACGGTGGAGGTCATCCCTGCGCTGCCGCGCCTGCAGATCAGCACCTCCCTGCCCAGGTGGGGGCCGCCACCTGCCTTCTGACAGGAAAGGGCGCGTAGAATAGTTGGTAGCAGAGTTTATTTTATTTTATTTAAAAAAATTTCTTTAGTGTTCATGTGTTTATTTTTGAGAGTGAGAGAGACAGAGAGCAAGCAGGGGAGAGTCAGAGAGAGAGGGAGACACAGAATCAGAAGCAGGCTCCAGGCTCTGAGCTGTCAGCACAGAGCCCGACGCGGGGCTCGAACCCATGAGCCGTGAGATCACGACCTGAGCCGAAGTTAGATGCTCAACTGACTGAGCCCCCCAGGCGCCTCTGTAGTTGACATTTTTAATTTTACCAAGAATCTGAGTCAATCTGTGATTCTTAGGATCAAAATATGGGTGAAGGGTCTCTTCGAGGTAACCAGTAGGCAATATACTTTGCTTAAAGCGAAGTAGAACACAGTTGAAATGTTTCTTACCATGAACAGAACAAATTGTGAAATTAGCCTTTGGAATCTTTTTTCTTTTCTTTTTGTGAAAGACAGTTAACTCTTATAAAAAGTAGAAAAGTAGTATTTATAGGAAAGCATGAAGAAAAAAGGGAATATATCTCAGGAGTCCCAGAAACAGTTACTGGGAATGCTCTGTGGTTTTTCTTTCCATTGCTTATCCACCTTCTTTTTAAAAATGTGTGTTTGAATATTGAGATGATGTCACATTATGAGAGTATCATTTATGACTTTCGACATAACCATATAACATAAGCTAAAACATTTCTATTTTAATTGCTTCAAAAAGTACATCATGAAGATACTCAGGTTGGATAATGGGAATGTTTTAAAACAGGTGGGTAGGGGCTCCTGGGGGCTCAGTCAGTTGAGCGTCTGACTTCGGCTCAGGTCATGATCTCACGGTTCTTGGGTTCGAGCCCTGCATCGGGCTCTGTGCTGACAGCTTGGAGCCTGCAGCCTGCTTCAGATTCTGTGTCTCCCTCTCTTTCTGACCCTCCCCTGCTCACGCTGTCTCTCTCTCTCTCTCTCTCTCTCTCTCTCTCTCTCTCTCTCTCGCTCAAAAAAAAAAACCAAAACAAAACAACAAAAAAACACACAAAAAAACCCCAGGATGGGTATCAGTGACAGTTCTACTACTCCGTAAATTTACTAAAAATCATTGAATTACATATGTGAAACAAGTGAATTTCATGGTATGTAAGTAAAAGTTAAGATAAAGAATTTTGTTGGTTTTAGTGTGGAAGACATGATTTCAGATTACTTTTCTTTAAGTGAGTGTTGCATCTAATGAATCTAGTATCAGTATCCTGGTGACTGAGTTAGCACATTCACTCCCACACGTTTATTGACTCCTGCCGTGTGAGTTCGAGGAGACCAGCAAGTAATCGGAAATGCCCTCGACCCGGGCCTTGCCTGTTGTAGGAGCTCATGTAGGAGGGGAGACAGACTCACCATAGTCAGGTTTGCCAAATGCTCTTTAACCTGAAAACTCTCCCACTCACAGCTCAGGAAGGCTTCACAGATGTGATGTTTGAATGGGCCCTTACAAGTTTCACACAAGTTGGCCAGATGATCAAGCAAGAGAAAAATATACCCAGAAAAGGGGACATGTCTGACTGCCATCTCCTGCCTGCCACGGCTCGCCCAGGACTCAGCCGCTGTCCGGCTCCAGTTCCGTCACATGGGGCTCTGAACTCAGGGACAGTCAGCACCTGTGTCGGCCAGGCCCTGTGGCCACACTAAGGCTCTGCTTTCTCCCGCCTTCTTTTTAGTCTCACTGTCTTTTAGGTTTTCTGAGTATGTCCTCTCCATTTGCAAGTTGAGAACAAACAACTTTTGCTTAAGAAGGACTGCAGATTACAATATGGAAAGAAGTCATTTAAAGTGAGGATAGGATTCATCTCCCTTCCTTGACACAGAATGTTTATTTCTTGACTCATCAGTAACTTTGAAGGTGTAAAACGTGAGGTAATTTGCCTTGATTTGTAATGCTAGTATTTTCTGAAAATGGGGTTTGGATGTGGAAGCTCCTCTCTCAGGGCCTGGGGCAGGAGGCCCCCAGGAAGGGCACGGCTGGCTCCAGTGACCACCCCCTCTCTTTTGTGGCCAGCCTCCTCCAGAGCGTGGTGTGTGCCTTAGAACCCGAGGTGGTGGTGCAGCAGCCGTTGGGCTGTGCGCTGGGCTGCGCTCCCACGAGGCTGGGCCTCACCTGGCCACGCAGAGGATGCCATATGGCCGAGGGCGCCACCCAGCGCCCTGTGTCCCCTTAGGCAATTTCAGGGATAGCTTGTTGTTTGTACCTGTGATGTGGTGTCTGTCACATATACTTGTCACTCCAGTCCCTGTGGTATCTGTTGGACAGTCCTGTTTTCTTCGGTCTGAGGGTTTTCCCAAGGCAATTATGAGCATGAGATTTCAACATTTTTTTAGAGAGTGATGGTGCACGGATCATTTGATTTAGTTCATTGTGACTTGTAGGCCTCACCCTAATCCAGCAGTGAAGCATGTTTTTATGCTACGCATGTGCGTGTGGGCCCGCGCGCGCACACACACACACACTCTCGCCCACCCTTGACACTGAGGCCGAGTGGGACCCAGGATGCGGATGCACGTGGAAGGTGCTCAGTGCGTGGTGCTTACCCTCCCCTCCCAGTAGTGTGGACTGGGTTCCGTGTTGAGAGCCGCACTTCCCCAGTTCCTGCTTCTGGAATGTGTTAAGTCTGGGGATGTGGACAGTTCTGAGATGCTTTGCTTTTCTTGACTTTGACTCTTTCACGAAAATCCCTGTCGCTCTTCCTGCCGTTTCAGATCTGCACACTCCTTGCAGCCTTCCTCTGGTGATGAAGTCTCTATGAACGTGTCCGTCCAGCTTTACAACGGGGAGACTCAGCAGCTCGTCATCAAACTGGAGAATATTGGGATGGAACCATTGGAGAAACTGGAAGTCACCTCCAAACTTCTCACCACCAAAGGTGGGTTCAGCCCCAGAAACGTGTCTTGTTTGCCGAAGAGACACTTCGAGTAACCAGTGCTCAGAACGTGTGAAAGCTTCTTCCTCTTTGAATTTGATGCCGTCATGAATTGGGGGTGTGGAGAACACACAGAGGAGGGAACAACGCTCTCCGTCCCTGGGGCCCTTTACGTCTACCGGGTCCTCGGGAAGAACGCCCGGGAGCGAATGGAGAGGCCCGGGGTCGGCCCATCCGGCCCCGGGCTTTCTTGGGGGCAGGCGTGGAGCCCATGTGCTCCCTCTTGAAGGCAGGCGCTCCGTTTCCTGTCCTAGGACACGTGCACTGGGCGCGGGGGTCTTAAGACCTGTGTTGAAATTTGGCTCCCCTGTTTACTATTTGTTTTTTCCACGCCTCGGTTCCTTCCTGGGGAGGTGGAGGAGGTGGCCCCTACCATGTGACGTTCCAGAAATGACAAGTAGCAGGTGGTGGCGTGCTGAGTGTATCAGAGGTTATGGGTGGCATTGGTGGAGGGGGAGGGTATCATGTAGGAGGAAGGTGGGGGAAATAAAATCCGGTCATATCCTAAAGTTAGAGAATTTATACGGGCCAGTGAGAGCAAAGACAAGGAGGGAAACTTGGGGTGCTCACATGCTGTTGGCGCCGGGGTGAGGGGAGCCAGGTGCACAGCTGGACCTGGAGTCTACAGAGAAGGATGTGCCATTCTCGTACTGCTCCCCGGAGGGGCCCTTCCTCAGGCTAAGACCTGGGGGAGTGGGAAACCCAAGTGCAGTAAGTGTTTACTAGAGGCGGGGCCTCACGCCCGCTTGTAGTTCCAGTGGGAAGATCCCGGGAAGAGTTTGGGAGAGTTTGTCCTGCAAACAGTCATGCCATGAAAGAAGGAATTTGGGCCGTGCAAAAAAGGGTTAATCTGAGCTCGGCCCACTGGGGGACCCCAGCGCCCTTGTTTCTCCCACTGCTTCTGATGAGCAAGGGAAATGAAGCGCGTGTCTGCCTGTCTGATCTTGCCTGTTGTCCCCGACTGTACCTCTCCTCGTTGGGAACTGCTGTCTGCGTTCACATTCTGGCTGATTCCTACCAGCTCTGTGTTACCTCTGGGGAAGGAATTTAACCTCTTGGATTTTTCCTCTTCTGGAAAAGAACGCTAATAACGGTGCCCCATCACAGAGTCATAATGAGAAGGAAGTGAGATCGTACATGCAGAATGCTTGGACCTGCTTGACGTGTTATCAGCACTCAGATTTGTTAGCTCTTACTGTTACTGCTGTTTCTGCCACCATCACTGTCTCCTCGCTGCCACCACTGTCTCCCCCCCCACCAGCCGCATCTCCTCCACTATCACCGTCACCATCTCTGCCACTGTCTCCACGTGCCACCTTTACCACAATCTCTGCCATCATCATCTCCACTACCACCATCCCCACCACCACCACCACCATCACATTATTGCCACTGTCACCACCACCACCATCATCACCATTATCACGACCATCACCACCATCTCTGCCAACACCACCACCATCACCATTTCCACCTCCACCCTCTCCACCACCACCAGTATCTCTGCCACCACCTCTACCACTGTCACCACCATCTCCACCACCATCACCATCTCATACCACCACCAGATCTCTGTCACCATCACCAGCACCGTCACCGTCTCTGCCACTGTCATTACCATTTACATACTGAAACTATGTCCACATTGACACCATCATCTCTGCCACCATCACCACCACCACTCCCACCGTCACCACCACCACCACTGTCACCACCATAACTATAACTGCCATCGCCACCACCACCACCACCGCTGTCTCTGCAACCGCCACCATCAGCAACATTGTTCCCGCCACTCCTGCCACCATCAGTCCCCCACCACCATCACCATTTGTTTTCGTTGTTGTAGTGTGCTCTCCTGGGAATGCTTCACAATTTATGACTAAGCACGTTTGGGTGGTTTCCATCCAGGGCTATAGAGAATAGTGCTGCTCTGAGTCTTTGGGCACCTGTTTGGGGGACCTCTGTAGAAGTTTCTGTTGATTGTATCTCCAGGAGTAGAGTGCTGGGTGGCGGGGGTGCCTGTATGCAGCATTAGAGCCAGACACGTTTCCAAAGTGGTTGCACTAGTTCACACCATCACTGCGTGAGTTCCGGTGCTCCAGTCCTCAGGTACTTGGTGTTTGTAGTCATTTTACCCACGTTGGTACTGAGCGTGGGGTGTGAGCATAACGCCGGGGTGTTAGTTTGTGTTTGTCTGATGACCAGTGCTGTTAGATTCATGTGGTTTTGGACACTCAGATCCTTTCTTGTACAAGGGCTTTGTCCTTTTTTCCCATTGACTGTTCTTCCTTCTCTCCTTCCCTGTCCCTGTCTGTCTGCCTCTGTCTACCTCTCTTGCCTGACTTGTAACACTTGTGTGTATTCTGAGTGTGAGTTTTTTGTTGGAATAAGGGTGAATGTCCTCTCTGTGGTCACCTGCCCGCTCTCTTAGGGTTTGGGTGAATGTAAGTCACTTATTTCACTACAGTTTACCTAATCAGTTTTTCTTCTGTGCTCATTGCTCTTTGTGTCTCATTTAAAACTTCTTTGTACACTCCTAGCCTGTGCGGAGCCGTGGTGATCCTCCCTTGGGCACATCCTTTCTTTCCCTGATTTTTGGGAGCAAGTGCGTATGGGTTATGTAGGAAATGCCTCTTGACCCAAAATACCTGTATCTGGTGTTCCAAATTTAACTAATTGGTTAGAGGGTATGGTCGGAACAAGTGAACTAGTAGTGAGTGACAGATCATTACCGAGCTGAAACATGTCCTGTCGCTTACCTTGTGTCACAGCTTAGCAACTCGGCACATCTTTTCCTTTCCTCAGATAAACTGAAACGGAAATCCGGTGTCCACTGTTGGTTACGGACTTGCTGCTTCTTTTTGAAGCAGGGTTCCTCCCGTTTGTCCCCTTTGGAAAGCCTCAGGCAACCAGGGTCGTCCTGTGCGTCTGGCCTCCGCCCCACCCTTCGGCGTCGTCTTCGGCCACCTCTCCCCTTAGACTCTAATCACATGGGTTGTTGGGAACCAATTTCAGTTTCCTGGACATTTGTGCGGCCTCTTTTACACCTTAAGATAAACTGTCTTCTCTCCCTAGAACTCACCTTGCTAATGTCTGCTCTTGCCTCCATTACCTCCTTACCTTCCATTCATTTCTCCTCTGGGTTTCTGCTTAGTGGTCACTCTGGGGAAACCTTCCTAGCCTGGGCTGTTGGGTCCCCACCTTTGTGGTCTTAGAGCACCCCAAGGTGTTAATGCAGGCGCCCCCTCACTACATAGGCAGTTGCCGGGTCATGGCAGTCTCTCCCCGACCAGCTCTGATTCTCCCAGGATGATTGCACGTTGATTTCCGTGCCTAGTGCCTGGTTGGTGCTTAGTGCTGAGGGGCTCTTGATGGAAAGTTCTTTCTCATTTACAGAACAGGACTGGTCGGAGTATGCCTGTCTCACTTGCTGGGTGCAAAAAACAGATTGAGTGAATCACTTTGATATTTCTAATGAGTTGTGTTGGTCCCCATAGACACACAGCTTCGTGTGAGTTTCGGCCTCTGCCGCTTTGCTTGGGCCTCTTTCCTCCTGCGGAGACCTTCAGCCGCTTCCTCGCCGAGCACCACCTTTCTCCAGTCCAGCTCCCGTCCCTGCCTGGGCTACCCTGGCCTTCAGTGTGCTTGTGCTTGTGAGCTCCTGTGCCACTTTCTCTTTGTGTCAGCCATGTCCCCTCACCCCCAGCGTCTTACGATGAAAATGTGCAGGCACACGTTGCTGAGAGAATTTTACAGCAGGCGCTGTGTACCAACATCCAGGCTCTGGAATTAACATTTTCCTCCATTTGATTGATCACGTATCCATCGGACCTCCTACCCATCCATTAACCCGTCTTACTTTTTTGTATGGGTCAGAGTAAGTCACAGATTTCAGTGCATTTTACCCATTAATACTTCAGGATGCACATAACTAATTAGAGTTTAAAGTTTACTTTTTTTTTTGTAAAATGTGTATGCAGCGAAATATATAAATATTACAATTTTTTAACATTTATTTTCAAGAGAGAGACAGAGCGTGAGCGGGGCAGGGACAGAGAGAGAGGGAGACACGGAATCCAAAGCAGGCTCCAGGCTCTGAGGTCTTATCATGGAACCTGATGTAGGGTTTGAACTCATGAACTGTGAAATCATGACCCGAGCTGAAGTTGGATGCTTAACCAACTGAGCCACCCAGGTGCCCCAGTGAAATGTACAAATCTTAAATTACCATTTGATGAGTTTTGACAAACACACGTGTCCAGCCTGAGATCTTACCAAGATCTGTTGTCGAATATCTTTATCATGCAGAAGACCCCATCACTCCCTTTCCAGCCAGTCCCTGCTCACCCCGGAGTAGGTGTATTTATGGGGGGGGCTTTCAGTCAGTATTTACTGATAGCGATGCAGACAGCTGGAAACAGTCACAGGGACTGGGCTGGACAGAATTCCAAGGGGAAGCCCTTGGTGGTGGGCACGTTCCATGCAGCACCAATCAGCCCTCAGCCCCGGATCCCAAACTGAGTTCCCATGGCTGCTGTGCCCACACCTCCCTGTCCTTCTTGCCATGTCACTTTCCCATGCAGCCCCTCCCGGACTCGGCTCTGAGGTAGAACGGTGTCAGTACCCTCACTGCATGGATAGGGGAAGCGAAAGCCCCAGAGGTTAAATGATCTGAGGTCACAGGACATGTCGGTGAGGCCCGTGGGCCCTTCCCTCTCAGCTCTGGGACCTTTACCCTTAATCATGAGACTGGGTTCTCAGAGCCACAGAAGAGAGTGTGGCAAGTCCATGCCCCAGTCCAAACAGCACGTTTACAAGGGAGAAAAGGAAGCTGTCAGTCTTTTAAGATTCTCATCCCAAGATGCAGTGCATTTACCTGTGGAATTCAACTAATAAAAACAAACAACCTGCTTCTAAAATATACAGAGGGAATAATTCTGGTGAGTTATTTCCTGCAGAACCAAAAAGCTATTTGTATTAATAAATGATCTCATATATCGGAGAAGAGGGAAATGTCTTAAACAGGGGACACGCGGCGTTTGAGTGGGGAAGTCAGAGTCCCGGAGAGAGCTCCCCGTGGGTGGTGGGGGAGCGCAGACCGCTGTCCGCCCCCAAGCACTGTCTGTGTTTCAGCCCACCGGGCTCAGCCTCTCCAAGGGCCTCGTACACGTCTTCTCCATGAGAGTCCCCCACGTGCAGTCCAAGGCCTCTGTCTCTGGGCTCCATGTCGCTTTCTTCGTGCTGTTCCCTGTGGCTCCGTGCCTGGTCGTAGCCCGGACACTGACGTTGTGGCGCCTACCACGTGCCGGGTACTCGGTCCTTGAGGCAGCGTTTTCTTCCTCGGTGACCAGGACATGGAAGAGGTGTGGCTGGTCTGTTCTCTCACGGCCGCACCCCAGTGCCAGAGGACTAAGAGCAATGCTTGTCACCCAGCAGGTGCTCAGTAAGTGCAGGGCGAGCGCCGCCGTGCAGGCTGTCACGAGGCGGGAAGGTTCACCTGGGACATGGAGAGCCCTGAGGACGCGCCTGCGCACAGAAGTATCTAGCTCACACTCGCTCAAAGAACAGCGATCGTTCTCGGTGTGTCCTGTCTGCGAGGCCCGCGTGCTCCAGGTCTTGCCCTGCAGGGGGCTGCCTTCGGGTCCCCGTTCTGTCCCCTCCTGTTGCCGACACCCTGAAAGCACCCGGAGTCTCGTCGGGGGCCCAGACAACTTGGACACGTCCCCTCTTCTCTCTGAACAAACCCCCTTTTCTTCAGATAAAGAAAAATTCCTGTTTTTATTTCTTCCTCCATTTTCCTTGATATCCTGTGTTGTTTTAATCCCTAATCTTACAAACTTGTTTTTAAAATCCTTTTGCACTTAGGATCAGTGATATTAAGAGACACACAGAAGCTTCTGGATCCCTCAGGAATCTAGGCTGTAGTTTAGGCTCCTACGGGGTGGGTGTGTCCCCGCAATCAGAAGTCCGAGATGTGGAGATGAGCACTGATAATCCACACGGGGTTATCTGTCAGTGTCAAGTAAATTTTAATTACACTGCGTTCGCGAGCAAGTCTTTATGTGTAGGTTGTTAAAGATGGAAACTTCTGCCTGTCCTTACATAACCATAGATTTTATTCTAATTAAGCCCAAATTGAAAAGAATTGGTTGTATTTGCTTTTTTTTAATGTTTATTTTTGAGAGACGGAGACAGAGCATGAATGGAATAAAGGCAGAGGGAGAGGGAGACACAGAATCTGAAGCAGGCTGCAGGCTCTGAGCTGTTAGCACAGAGCTAGACACGGGGCTCGAACCCACAAATCATGAGATTGTGACCTGAGCTGAAGTTGGACACTTAACTGAGCCACCCGGCACTCCAATTGTATTTGCTTTGTAACAGTCTTCCTAGGTGGGTCTGGGGTACAAACCCAAACACACACACACCCCTTAATATCGCTTCTTCTAGTGCAAGTTCTTTGGCAAAAAGCAATGGTTCCATGTAAGTGTTTTGATGGAATGAGACTCCGGTGCTTACTGTTCTCCTGAAGGTTGTCGTGCAGTCTCTGCAATTAGAAGCAAATGCGAACGGGCCTCAGTGTGGAGGGTCAGCAGCAGTAGCAATTTCTGTATTACTGTCCATGTGAAACAGCCAGTTCACTTGACTGCATGAAACCAGACTCCAGCATTAAAATAATGACTGTTATTTCAGAAACTGAATTCCACAGGGCAAAAAATTAGTAACAGAAGCTGCATTCGTGATTTATGTTTATCTGGTTATTCCTTGCAGCATCTCATCACATAGGATTTTTTCTTTAGTTCAAACTTGAGAATAGTTTTTATTGAGTTATAAATGACATACTGTATTACATTAGTTTCAGGCATCTAATAACCTAGTGGTTCGATGTTTTCATACATCATGAAATGCTCATCGTTGGTCTGGTTACCATCTGTCCCTGTACAAAGTTATTGACTCTATTCTGTTGTATGTCACATACCTGTGACTCGTTTATTCCATTATGGGAAGTTGGCACCTCCTCACCCCCTCACCTCTTTCACCCATTCCCCACCTCCTCTGGCAACCACTAGTTGCTTCTGTGTGCTGATGAGCGTATTACTATTTTCTTTATCCATTTGTCCTATTTTATAGAATCCACATTCAAATGAAATCATAGGATATTTGTCTTTTTCTGACTTACTTCACTTGGCATTACGCTGTCTAGGCCGTCTGTGTTGTTGTTGTGAACAGCAAGATGTCATCTTTTTATGGAGCAGTGGGACCCCGTCGTATAGCCCCGCATCTTCTGTCTCCGTTTTGCTGTCCACGCACGCTGGGCTGCCTCCGTCCTGTGGTCGTGGGGGATGCTTCACTTCTGTTTTCCACATCTGTCTGTCTCGGCCTGGGGAACCAGAGCATCGGAGTTGTTAAATCCAACTCTAAATGAGGAAACTCACGCGCCACGCAAGAAAGACAGATGCGTTTGTTTAACTTTCCTGGGCTGTGGCCTCTTGGCTCTCAGACTCTATCTCAGCTTTCTCCTTGTTCTCAGATTTTTCTGAAATGGGGAGATTTAACTAAAGATGGACAAACGTGTTCTTGCGTTAAACTGTAGTAGCAGAACTGGGAAACCATATAGTCGGGTCCGCGTAAGTGCTGCTGTCCCGCAGGGAATGAAGCCAGAGCAGGGAGAGACTGAGCTGTGGGCTGGGGGGCACCTCTGGGCAGGGCGGGGGTCCCTGGCTCCTCTGTTTCTGATCACAAAAGAGAACCTGTTATGCATGCAGTTCTCAGGACCTGGGGGCTCTGTGACAGATAGAGTGCCTCACAAAGTTACAGTGGGAGTTACCCTTCCTGCTGAGGGTTATACCTTTTCTTGGCCTGCTCTGTTTCTGAGTTGCTTGGGTTATGCTCTTATTTACTTATTCGTAAAAATATTTATTTACTTTTGAGAGAGAGAGAGAGAGAGAAAGCATGAGCACGGGAGGGGCAGAGAGAGAGAGAGGGAGACACAGAATCGGAAGCAGGCTCCAGGCTCTGAGCTGTCAGCACAGAGCCCAACATGGGGCTCAAACTCACAAACTGTGAGATCATGACCTGAGCCGAGGTCAGAGGCTTAACTGACTGAGTCCCCCAGGTGCCCTTATTTTTTTTTTAAACATGGCAGCACAGGGCAAAATGTTAAAAAGAAATTTTGTAGGAAGTGGGTTGTTACTTTCTGCATCGTGAAAGTATGGAGTGTCTGGGGGTGTGGGGAAAGAGGCCTGGGCTCCCGGGGCCTCCGTCTGTGGTCATGCTGAGTCCCGCTTGTGTGCCCGGGCAAGGACACAGGCAGCAGGGCATCGGGAGCAGGCTGCTGTGGTCGGCAGCAGGTCAGGGGCCTGGAGGGAGTCCCCTGGACTCGGCCGTCATTAGTGTCCACTCGGCTGGTATGATTGCCATTACAGTCGTTGGCACCAGATGCCCCTGGGCTCCGTCCCGGCTCTGCCTTGCACTGGTGCAGTGAGCTGGACCCTGGTACTCGGTTTTGTGTCGGTCTGACCTGCGTACGGGGGAGAAGACTGTGCGGTCCCTCCGGGCATTGGAATGCGTGCGCCTCGCATCACGAGGGCCCGGCACGCAGGGACTCTTCAGGTGTCACCATTGTCTCGATGTCACCTGTGTTGTTACCTAGAAAGGTGTCTGTTATCTCCCTTTTCCTAAACATCTTTTTATGTAGTTTTCTTTCACTTCATTTCTTAGTCCGGCGTTCAGAGAAACTTACCGTCTGACTTGCTGCCCACCACCTTTCTTTCTTGCGTGCACACCTGTGTTGTTCCCGCCTTGTTTCCAGCCCTGTGCTTGCAGAGCAGGACAGCGCCCCCCATTGTCCTGGGGCTGAGAGGGGGGAAGCTGGGTAGTGGCCTGTGTGCGGTGGGCCGAGAGGTGGCGGGAAGGTCCCCTCTCCGTCTTCCTTCCCATCATTGATCCTCTGCTCGCTCATTTGTCCTCACGTCGACCACTTGTCTGTCCTTTTGCTCATGTCTCCAAGAAGCCTTTACCAGACACCTCCTAGGTGGTGGCCATCGTGTCAGGCCGTGGGACACCCAGGAGTCAGCCCCAAGTCCCCATCCCCTGTGTTGCAGAGTGGCCTTCCACTGGGATGCATTTGGAGCTTTGCTGACTCCTGGGGTCCTGAGTGCATCTCACATCCCGCCCGTCATGCACCCGGCAGCCCCCACGCCCCCTCCTGAGAGCTCTCCCGACCCCTCCGTTGCAGTCCTGCCGCTCCTCCTGTACCTTGTCTTGCTTACACGCTGTTACAGCTACACTCACTTCACTTGGCTTTTGTTACTCAACAACCAGACATTCATATCACATTTATGTACACTCACCACGCTGGGCCCATGAATAAAACATGAACCCTGTCTGGAAGGAGCTCACGATTCAGTGCCGGGAGTCAGGCATGATCCACCGAATGGAATTGAATTCCGACAGCACATCTTGTATTATTTCTGCTGCCTTTGAGTGCCCACAGTGAGTGGGCCGACTGATGTTCCTCTTAGGAAGACATTGAGATTCACAAATGTCTAGAGCTCGTTCAGCTCTGTGTCCCCTTGCACACGGTGGCCTTCTCATACAGGCTGGCCTTCTGCATGGTTGAAGGGTCCTGATGGGCAAGTGTACAGAATTCATCGGAAGACCTAGTGGAATGCCTCTGATCGGTACTGCGAGGCCTGACGCGTTCAGAAGGCAGAGGAAGTTGGGGGCTCTGGCCCTGCACTTTGGGAACTTCTGAACGTCACATTCCCAACTGGTTGATGCTTGTATTTCATGCTGACGGCCTGTAGCGATCAGGCACTCAGCTGCCCAGTGAGGCTCAGGCTCCCCAGGAGCACAGACACCCAGCGGTGCTGGTGTAGGAAGAAAGTACAGAATTTATTTATTTTTGGGGGGGAGGGGCAGAGAGAGACAGACACACAGAATCCGAAGCAGGCTCTAGGCTCTGAGCTGTCAACACAGAGCCCAACGTGGGGCTTGAGCTCACAAATCTGTGAGAGCTTGACCTGAGCTAAGGTCATATGCTTAACTGGCTGAGACACCCAGGCACCCCAAAAGTACATTTCTGAACATCAAAGTCAGCACTTTCATGAGTCTACCGTCAGGACTCAACTGGCCGGCATATTAGGGGTAGGGGACTCCTGGCCACGCCCGCCCGCATGGCCTTGGACAGCTTGCCTGCGAGGGGACGGTAGCAGGACGGGTTCCAAGGGTCACGTTGTGGGCTCTGGGACGGCTTGGCCTGGCGCCTGCCTTGCAGAAGCTCTCTGTGGACGTCTGCCGCCTGGCAGGGCTGTTTGGGGTCAGCACCGAGCCTGCAATTGGTGTCTGTCATCTCCTGGGGTTGTGTCTGTGGGTGCCGCCACAGCCTCGGGGGTGGTCACAGTTGATGCCATGCCTCTAATTTCGCATCTCTGTGACAAACCATAGCCTCCGGGTCTGTGACACATCCAGCCTTCCGTGTTCTGCAGCCAAGACCATGGGGAGCCCTGAGGACATCTCACAGCTCATTTGGGCAGAGTTGATCTCTCATTTGAAACACTTTGAGAAATGAAAAGTAGTCCGAACAGCCACGAACAGCGCTGTAGTTATCGGTTTTAGTTTCGTTTCCGCCCTCCTACCCTGGTTATGAATTCCCACTGGACTGGACTGCTGGTGGAGAGAATCCACACTTTCTCACAAATCCAGGACCTCAGCAGGCCACCCTCCCAGCTCAGGCTGCTGGCAGGGTGGATCCTGACTCAGTTCTCTGCGGCCTCGATTTGGGCAGTGCATTAACTGAGCAGTTTTGAGTCTGGTCTGTGTGTGATGGTGTCGTAAGCTTTTAAGGAATTTTCAGGTTGAGAAGAATATCATGTGTCACTGGGTCTGAACTCCTGGGGGCTTCTCCTGTGCCCCCACACTTGTCCTTTCCTATAATCAGAGATCGGCACGTGTCCCTTTACAGGCAGGGACCACTTCTTACTTACCTCCTTCCCCTCAACCCCAGCCCGGTGGCTGCCCTGGGGACATTGAGTGGCTGTGCAGTGCATGTTCCCTGGACGAACGGAGTGGGTGTGAGAAGCGAACATTGACAGGGCCCTGGACTTCCGCATAACTCATCCTGGCCTGTGTGCCGCGTGACCGGGCCAAGGCCACGGGGCCTCGTGGTACCTTTACGCCGACTCTTATGTTCTCTGCCCCACTGAAGAGGCATCGTGGGATTACAAAGGGCGCTGTCAGGGTGCAGTGTTGGTCCCGGCGCCCACGACCGGACCGTTACATTTTATTTCTTGCCGCCTCTTTTCAAGGTCCTCTATTCCATCACCATAGTGATGCTTTCCTTGTACACACTCTGCCCTCGGGTTATGAAGCTGGGTGGGCTGATGTTCCAGAAAAGCAGCACGTATAGTGGAAAGAGCCTGGCATTTGCTGGTCTGGGCTCTGACTCTTGGTCCTTTGACTTCTAAGAGAGCTGTGTTACCATGGGTGAGTTGCTTAAGCTCTCTGAGCTCCCGTTGCCTGCTTTATAACATGGGAATGACATAGCTGTAGTCCGAAGTTAGAAGATAGTACTTAGTAGATGGTCAAATCACTTACTATCATTAAAAAGGGACCCTAGAAAGGAAATTTGTGTGTCCCAGGCTTTCCCGTCTACCTTACAGAGCAAGTTAGCATGGGGAGCAGAAAGGACAGGCTGAGCTTACCCAGTTAGCTCCGACCCGCTTTTCCTAAGCCCCTCGAGTTCTTTCTGGGCACGTGACTGCCAGCCAGCTTGCACAGCTGCGGAGGGCTTAAACCCCTGCTCCCGAGAAGTTTATCCAACTGGCGGACTTGAGTTTGGGGACTCAGTGACACATGTGCCCCAGGTGCTGTCCTTGTCATCACTTCACAGTACCGTCTGGCCCTGGTAGAGGGCCTTGCAGAAAGCGGCTGCACTGGCTCAGATCCTGGCTCCCTCTCCTGGGCGGGCCTCGGTCCTCCGCGTGCTCAGGCCGTGTGGACTCGCAGGCCGGATTCACAGGGCTCCCCCCACGTCACACTGGAGCCGCGTAGGCGGGCGTGGATTCGGACACGAGAGTCTGTCGGCATGTGCGTCTGCGCGTGTGTGTTTGTGAAAGTGTAATAGATTGCCTCCTCGCAGAAAATTCAGGAAATGAAAAGTTTGAAGTTAGCTGTCGTCCCCGTGCTCAGAGAGCACTAACACAGCACGCAGGTGTGCTTTCTTCTCTTTTCCCATGTGACGTGTTTATGCAGGGAAGTCCGAGCATGCGTTCACTCTGGCAGTCGTTCTTCTCGTGTCGCTGTCTCCCGATCTGCTGCAAGTCTAAATCTGAAACGTCTTGGAATACATTTGTCCGTTACACGTTGAACGTTTCCTGAGGGCCCCCCACGTGCCTGGTGCTGTTCGTCGTGAGTGGGAGGGATGTTGATGGCACCTAACACCACTGTGCTCCGAGTGCCAAGCGCATGGACGCTGCGTGCAGCTCTGCCATGGGGGTTGAGGGGCCCCAGCAGGAACAGCTAATGTAGGAGGAGGGCTGCGTTTAAGCAGTGTCCTCACTGCTTTACTCTCGTTAGCTCATTTCTTTTTCTCGACAACCTGTCCACACCGAGGCACGTGGACGTTAGGTGGCTTACCCAAGGATGGCCAGCTAAGGCCAGGGGTTGAACCCAGGACTGGACCCGGGCATGCTCAATCAGCACGGTCCCCTGCTTCTCACGGGAGTGGGGAGCCTCAAGGCAAGCTCTAGCCCGTCTTCCAGTTGTTGATTGATCGGTGGAAGAGTGAGCTGCTTGGCATGGGGGATGATGTTCTAACAGAGGGGGGCACTCGGGAGCCCAGAGGAGCGATGTGGGATGGAAAAGGCATCCCAGGGAAGGAGCCTTCAGGTTGGGTTGTGAAGGATGAGCCAGACTTCACCGTGCAGGAGAGTGGGCCGGGAGGCCTCAGGAGGGCAGCAGTGTATGTGCGGATGTGCACCTGGGGCTTAGAGGGTGCGGCCAGGCTGCTCCCACCAGGGCACGTCCGTCTGTGCCACTGGGGCGCCGTGCTCTGGTTCAGCAGGAACGCACCGCCGAGCCCTCACCAAGCGCCTGCCTGTGCACGGAAAACCTCAGGCTGATGGAATCTTCGGGAGGGAGGCCTCTGCAGGGCCTCAGCATCTTAGCTGGTGTTGGCCTTTCATGAAGGGTGGGCAGTCCTGCAGTAGCGGATGGCTGGGCCACGTAGTACCCCAGGGGCCCTGGGACTCGGCTTCCAGCGTGCGGAGCCCACGTGACGTTCTGTCCTGGCTTCACATAGCCTGGCATCATAGCCCCTTCTCTTCTGAGAGAATTTATTGGATTGGAAGATAGAGATACGGAACATAGGAATAAGGTGAACTCATATTTATAGAATGTGAGTTACTGGCTCGTTGAGAGGATCTGGGTCCTTTCACTGGTGTGGGAGCAAAGGCAGTAACTTCCGTTGAGGAGCTGGGCACCAAAGACCCAGGGAGCATGCGCGGCGGGCAGCGTGGGTTCTGGGCTGCCCTTCAGACCATGGGTCAGGTCACTTGCGAAACTTCATCTGGGTTTCCCGGATGTGCTGCCGCCCCGTGCTCATAGGCAGAGGAACGGTCAGCAAACACATTGAGTCCTCATGGTGCAGGTGGCCGTGCGGGAGACCACGGCAGGGCGTGTGCGCTGTCACATGCCGCTGTGCCAGCCTGCACGGGACAGGTCCAGGGCCAGCCACGCAGGGTCCCACTCCCTCTTTTAAAAATTTTTTTTATATTTTGGGAGAGAGAGAGAGAGAGAGAGAGAGGGAGGGAGGGAGAGAGAGAGAAAGTGGGTGCATGAGCACACACAAGCAGGGGAGGGGCAGAGAGAGGAAATGTTAGGCAGGCTCTGTGCTGGGCCTGACACAGGGATCATGACCTGCGCTGAAATCAAGAGTTGGGCGCCCCACCGGCTGAGCCACCCAGGCGCCCGACCCCACCCTCTTTGTAACCTGCCCGACTCCTCCCCACCTTCCAAGCCCAGTCTGGAGATCGGTGTGTCCAGGGGGCTGAATCTGTGGCCTGCGGGCATGTCCCCCATGGCCCTGCCTGTGGCGACTCTGCCCCACGTGGTGGTTGGTCTTAGACCCAGGAGCCCTCCCCTGGACTACCTGTCTTTTCATTGGTCCTTCTGCACGAACTCGGTTGTGGCAGCACGGGGCCTCGGGACGCCCTGTTGAGCCCGAGGGGCTGCCTGCCAGGTCTTGTTCTCACTCTCTGAATGGCCTTGACCACGCACGTCTGCCTCGGTTTCCAGGGCGCCCATGGCTGTGGTGGGGGTGGAGCGCCACCGCCTGCGTGCGGAGGGTCTGATACCCCCGAGGTGCGCAGTCAGTGCCTGTGTCAAGTGGGCGCGGCTCCTGAGCTCCTTGCGCAGACGCCCCCCTCACCTGCTCCTGTTTGTGAGCATCCCTCTCTGAGGGTCCCGGGAGTAAATGTGGTCTGGGAGGTGTGATGTGGCCAGAGCCCGGCCGGCTCCGTGGGGAGACTGTGCCTTGACCGAGGGCACCGTGTGCCGTGTTCACGGTCAGCAAGCCCCGCGCACCTGTTTTCTTCAGTGTGGGCCTCGGTCCAGCTCCCCGCCTTCCACTCGCTTCCTGTTTGGGTGACTTCTGGGCCCTGAGAGCAGGACCTGATGTCTGTCCCAGCCTTGAGGTGCCTCTGTGCAGGGAGTGAATGGATGTAATGGCTCTGGAATCTTCTGGATGCTCTGGGTTTTGACCAGGGACAAGTTACCTAATCTCTGGCTGCCTGATTCTGACAGGACGTTTCACACCGGGAAGTGGTTCCTAGAGGGGGAGACGGGAAGGTGACCCACAGGTGGGAAGGGCAGCATGTCACTCCTGCCTCTGGGCCTGCAAGGTCTGTGGGAGCAGGGACAGGAGCAGAGCTGGGGGCCCCTGAGGTGAGAACCCCATCAGGGCCTTCTTGGTGGACAGAGGAGGGACCTGTTTTAATGACCTCCCATCACCTGGTCGGTGAGGAGAGGTTCCTGCCCTGGCGTTATGGAGACGCCTGAGCATGTGACACGGGGCACGGGGCACAGGTAACGGCAGTTTCTAGTCACACGACAGCCTGAATGAGGGGACACTATGTGCATGTGGGGCTCCGCAGGGCTGCAGGAGGTCTGTGGCACAAGGGGTGGGTACTCCTGGTCCCTGTGGGGGACGTCGTTGGCACGTTTGGGTAAGGCCGTGTATGGGCTGGGAGCCAAAGCCCGCCACACAGCAGGGCTCAGCAGGCACCGTGCGGGCCAGATGCGGTGTTGGGGGGTGGCTGCTGGTGAGGCCGGTCCAGGCCCCCCAGTCCCACCAGATGCCGAGGCAGCACGTGACCCTGGGCCTCGATTTTAGGCCTGACGCAGGGGCTGTCTGGCAGGTGTGGGAGCCACGGACGTGACACAGCTGCTTCCACATGGCACAAGGGGGCCCCGCCTCCTTCCTGTCTCCCTTCCTCCCCCTCAGCACATTGCCGCCCTCAGAGTTTACTGTGCTTCACCCACACTGCTTGGCTTCATCGATAGACCAGCCCTATGATGTGGGAGTTGTCACCCCATTTTCCGCACGAAGACACCTTGGCTTAAAGGAGTCATTACCCTCTATCTGCTCCAGTTGGAGACAAAGGACATCAGGCCCAAGGCCATCTGAGCTGGCGTGCGGGGCCTCTCGGAGACAGGCGGGTCTGCAGGTGGTTGCTGGGCTCGGCACCCAGGCCCGAGTTTCTGCCTCTGAATTCTTGTTCCCCGAGAGGCTGTCCTGTGACTCTGCTTCTCCCACTCAGCCTGGATCCGTCTCCCCATAAGGTGACACGACCTGGATCATCCTTGTTGCGGGGAGGCTCGGGTTAGCTCTGATTCCACATACGAGCTCAGGGGTGCGCTGATGTTAGCCAGGGGAGGCCGCGAGGCAGGGGCGGAAGTGAGCCGGCCCCAAGCTCGGTGCTGTCCCTCCTCATGCTTCACTCACGGACACGGGTGATCACCTTGCAACACCCACGGGTCTGGGTTTTCTTGGTTCTTTGATCTATCATGTTTGCATATTTTTTAAATAATTTTTTAAATAAATTTTTTAATGTTTTTTCATTTTTGAGAGAGAGAGAGACAGAGTGTGAGTGGGGGAAAGGGAGAGAGAGGGGCACAGAATCCAAAGCAGCTCCAGGCTCTGAGCTGTCAGCACAGAGCCCGACGCTTGGCTCAAACTCACAAAACGGTGAGATCATGACCTGAGCCGAAGTTGGATGCTTAACCGACTGAGCCCCCCAGGCGTCCCTGATGTGTCACATTTTAAATGGTTTGCCTTTTCCTTTGCCTTTGGGAATGTGTCAGGATTTTCTGGGGGGATTGGTAAGTCTCATGTTGCCTCAGTGACACTGTCATCACCACCGCTGCCGTTGTCATTGTAGAAAAATTGTATGGTGACTTCTTGAGCTGGAACCTGGAAGACACCCTTGCACAGTTTCCTCTGCAACCCGGGAAGGTGGCCACTTTTGTTGTCAGCATCAAGGTGAAGCTGGACTTCTCGTGCCAGGAGAATCTCCTCCAAGACCTCAGTGACGGTGAGCCCCACCCCCAGCCCCGTCTTTACCAGAACGGTGTGGCCCCTCCGTGCCTGCCACTCAGCCACGCGGCCTGCTTGCCAGTCCTTAGCTCTGGGCTGCTCGAGACTCCTCTGGGGCCTTTGGTTCGCCCGCTGCTTGCTGTACAGATTTGAAAGTCATGAGGCTACTTTTTAGTTAAATCATTTCTTATTTCACAGTCTTCACTGTTTTGTGCTCATTTGCCAGGAAGTCATCTTTAACTGGTGGAGTTACTGCACTTTTTCAAGTATAACTGCCGTGATCTAATTATCTGTGACACTCAAGTTCTTCAAAGTCGGGTGGTTTCGGTGAGGAGGCGGCATCTGGAGAAAGCGGGCGTTTACGCCTTACGTCTGTAGTGTGAGACCTCGTAGATCGTTTGTGTGCAACAATGACAGAACGTGTGCCGTTTGGAGGCACCGCGGGGGGCGTCCGTGAGCTCAGGCTGCTGGGACAGGATACCACAGATGGTGTGTCTGCACAACGGAAGTTGATTCCCTGTAGTACTGCAGGCGGGGTGCCAGGGTGCCGGTGTGGTGTCCCCTCCTCTTCCTGCAAGGACACCAGCCCTGCTGGATTAGGGCTTCACCCTTGTGGCCTCACTTAGCCTGTATCACCTCCTCACAGTCCCCGTCTGTGGGGTCAGAGTGTCAACACTTGAATTCCGGGGGCCGCAAACGTTCAGTGGAAGGGTACTGTCTGAGACAGCAGGTTCTGGGTCTAGAGCCTCCTGTGCTACTTGGGGCGAGTGACTTTGGCTTTTCTGTGCCTCAGTCCTCTGGTGGCTCTAATGGCCTCTACTGACTGTCCCTAGGGTTGTTGTCAGGATTCGCGCTTCCCTGGGAGCATGGTGAGGGCTCAGATGTTAGATTCTGTCCCCCCCCCACTCATTTAGAGCATGATGCGACATTGAACTCTCTCTGATTATGAAGCAGGCACTGGACTAGGCCCGTGGACGACAGAACGAGTGAGCGTGTGTCACCTGGAAATCAGTGGTGGTGCAAGGAGCTGATATTTAAGAGGTTGACATAAACCAACCACTTAGTCCTCGCAGCAACCGTATGAAATAGGTGCTATTAACGTCTCCGTTTTACAAGTGAGGACATTAAGGGCCAGAGAAGTTGAATAATTTTTCAAAGGTCACACAGCTAGGAAGTGACAGAGGTAGGCTGTGAACCCAAGCAGCTGACTCCAGAGTCTGTCCTTGTAACCCTTCTGTGGCCCGTTGTTGTCCCCAGAGGGTCAACCAGAAAAATAAGTGCGGGATTGGGGCGCCCTGAGCCCAGGGACATGATGCGATGCAGCTCAATCATCTGGTCGGGGCCTGTAGGGGCTCCCAGAGTTGATGTGTGACTCGGGCCTCAATCAGGAAGTTTCTTCAGTGAAGAGAAAGCCTGGCCCCCCCATGTCTTACAAGGAATTGGCTGGTACAGAGGCCCTGTTAGTTATGAAGTGGGTTTTACCTGCAGGGACTAGATGTCTGTGTGTCTGTCTGTCTGTCTCTGGGCCTGGGACTCTCTTACCCAGCCAGTCTCTTCCAGCTATTCCTGGGTGCCTAGGAATGGTGCTGTCCTGTTGAACTCGAGAGATAAAGGTTGGTTACAGTTTGTGTTCCCACGCCTGGGAATGCTCTTCTTCCCTCTTGGCCCTCTGAGGAGTCTCCTGCCACTGGGCTGGCCCACCTCGTCTGTGAGATCTGCACCGGTGTTCAGATCTCAGTCTAGAAGCCTCCCCGACAGAGGGGCTACCCTGAGCGCATCAGTGGGATCAGCTCCCCCTCCCTCGTCACTCTTGCTGCAGACAAGGGTTTGTCTTTGGAGGTGCAGTTTCAGGGAACGGGACTCCGTCTGTCCTGTGTTCACCCTTTCTGGGCTACAGTGGAGAGAGGGCTGTGACACAGGCTGTAGCCAGGACGAGTGAGTGAGCGACTCTCCCCCCGCCCTCCCCTCCTGTGGGGGCTCCACCCTTATGACCTCAGCTCAGTGTCATTACCTCCCAGGGGCCCCCACCTTGTAGCACTGTCACACCGGGGGCTAGGGCTTCACTATAGGGATTTGGGGACGACACAAACACTCTTCATGACATTTGCTCTCCTGTACTCTGTATCTGACCAGAGTGAGGCTTCTCGTGTAATACTAATATTTGATTAAAATTGTATGTTATTAACACAGGTAGGAAAGCACGTTTGCCGTTGGACACTTTCTAAACTGTGGAAATGTCAAGTGGACCTAATGTTATGCCAGGACTTAATAGCAGGATGGTTTGTTTTCTGCTTGTAAGTTGCTCGATAGCACCATACTACCTTTCTCGGCAAGTCAACAGAGGGCCACGGACAGAGGTTCTGACTGTCTTTTTCCCCAAGAATGGAGTTTGCCCGAGTAAACGGTGTCTGACGCCTCTCTGGGGGTGCTTGATTAGATGTTGTCCCCGGGGCCCGTCTGGGCAGGGAGACCTCCAGCTGAGCTACCCGGCTGTGGGCAGGGAAGGGCCGGACACCGACTTGGCTGCCTGCCGAAGGTGGCGTGCTCCCCATGAGAGAGACGACAGGAGGCCTCGGGTGAGGGGGGGACCCCAGCTGGCCTCATCTTGGTGGCTGTGTGAGTTTATGTGCTGAGGTGGACACCGTTTGTCATGTTAGTGTGTTCCTACCTTTTGTTGCAGAGCTTTGGAGCGTGGTCTCTGCTGTTCTGAGCTGAAAGTGAAATTGTAATCTGAGAGTTGTAGTCTGGAAATACATTCACCTGTCCTTTAAAGTCAAACCAGATCAAAGAGAGCTAGGATTATGATCTCTAAGTTGTCTGAAATACGTGGCTGCCCTCATTTCCTGTCTGTTAGCGTAGCACGTGCCTGACTAGAACGTGGTGGTTACTGACTCAACGCCCCCCCTGCTGGTGAACAGAAGCTCCGGCTGGTTGTTTTCACGGCAAAGTGCAGAATGTGCGGCACAGACTCTCAGTGGCCACAGCCGGGGCAGGTTTCGTAGAGGAGCAGAAGGCGGGCACCAAGGCCCACAAAAGACCCTTCCAGAGTCCGCCGTAATTCAGGCTAAGGAGTCAGGAACCTCAGAAACAAAGCAAATGAGCAAAAAAGAAACAAGAGACAACCCCCCCCCACCCCCCCGCAGCCATCACACACACAGGACACACCAGTGGTTGCCAGTGTTGGGGAGGGCGGGGGTCCCTGACCTGTGAGCACCAGGCGGCAGCGGAGGTGTTGAATCACCGTACTGTCCACCTGGAGCTAATAGCACCCGAGCGGCCACGGGTGGCCCTGTTTGGAGACACCTGTAAACCTGGTGACAGAGGCCTCTTGGAACCGGGAGGAGACCCACATGTGGCTCTCAGTCTGATACGTTCAGAAACCTTCATCTGGGAACTGCTTGTGGACCCAATTTACTTTTCCAGCATGGACTCAGATTAACTATGGGTACTGAAATTAGATGCCATTTGAAGAATTTAGAGCAATAAATATAGCTATCATGCAAACCAGGATACTGGATTCGGAGTGCGTAGTAGACAGATGGAAGAGAATTAATATTTAGTGAGCAATGTCAGAGGCTGCCTGGAAGCCTGGGTCAGCCACTTTATTTGTATCATTTCTATTTAACCTTCCCAGCAGCTCTGTAGAGTAGATGGTTTTACAGAATGAGGCCCATTTTGTAAAAACAGTGGGAGGGCTGTTCTAGAATAGAGGAAATTGAGGAGAAATCCAACAGAAAAGTGCTGGATGCAGTCCTGATCAGATCCTGAGTGGAATAAACACGCTCCAAGGACAGTTTTGGGACCTCTGTGTTCCAGACGGGGCACGGGAGCAACGGACACAGCCGAGGAGGCGAGGGGCTCGCTCATGCTCTCCGTGTCCCTGAGGGAGAAGTCGTAGGCAGGGACCTGGGCCTCTCTGGGTTGGGCTGGCTGTGCTGCCGTGGGAAGGGGGGACATGTCCCCCCTCGGTGAGTCCGGACTCGGATTTCCTTTTTTTTTTTTTTTTTTTTTTTTTTTTTT
>NC_043714.1:75363471-75389495 GCF_006229205.1 Suricata suricatta | reverse complement strand
GAGAGAAGGAGACACAGAATTGGAAGCAGGCTCCAGGCTCTGAGCTGTCAGCACAGAGCCTGATTTGGGGCTTGAACCCACCACGTGAGATCTGACCTGAGCCGAAGTTGGAGGCTCAACTGACTGAGCCACCCAGGTGCCCCGACATTTATTTATTTTTGAAAGACAGAGAGACACAGATCATGAGCAGCGGAGGGGCAGAGAGAGAAAGGGACACATAGAATCGGAAGCAGGCTCCAGGCTCCGAGCTGTCAGCACAGAGCCCTATGTGGGGCTTGAACCCACAAACTGTGAGATCATGACCTGAGCCGAAGTCAGACACTCAACTGACTGAGCCACCCAGGTTCCCCAAGTCCTGGATTTCTGTGAGCCGGCACTCGCCGAGGGACTCCCGCACTCCCACGGAGGCACTCTCACGTGTGGGTGACTGTCTGCGTCGGGGTGCTCTGTGGGGAGGGCGTAGGAAACTCCCTCCTCCATGATGACGAGGCTGCTCTCTGCAAAAGTAGTTTTCCCCTGTGTAAGTATTTTGATGGAGATGATGTTGGTATTGGAATTCTGAAACGGCGTGGAATAAAGTGAGTGATGAGTTTTGTGGCCATCTGATTCTAGCATCTGGTCTGAACTAGGATTCTTTTATGGAAGGAAGAGGTAACGGATGTGAGAGAGCAGAGATTAAGTAAAAGCCTTGTAGTCTAGGACTTGAATAAAAATGCCAGTCGAGTTGTGAGGTGTTTAAAAATCAGTCTGTCTGCCCAGTGTACTGCCAAGGCCTAGACACTGACCGGCGCCAGAGTGGGGACTTTCCCGGTCCCCACGTCATGGCCTGGAAACCCTCCTCCCGACTCGGAGAAGCCCGGGCTCCCTGGAGACGTGGCCCTTCCCGGTCTGGAGCCAGAAGTGTCGGATGATATTGGAGCAGGGCGTGAAGGCTGTAGCAGGGACACACCAGATGGGCGGGGGTCATGTCAGGAGGGGCCGCCTGGAGGCACTGCCGCTGTCTGAGGGTCACGGAGGGTGACAGCTGCTCCATTCCTGCGTTCTTTGCGCTGCCAGAGAGAATCTCCCACCTTTGCAGACGGCAGGGAGCCAGCTCACTATTTTGCACGTGATCAGTAATGAGTGTTTGTTCTGCTTTTCTGTCCCCATGCACTGTGGGACAACCGAGCAGTTGATGAGGGGGGTCTCCCTTTACCCACGTGTTCCAGCTGGCGCTCCAGAAGGGATGGTGGGATCGAAGTACCTTCATTTTGCAGTCCACCAAGACAGCGGGCAGCCACATGACAGAGTAAGAGACAGCCGGACGCTCTGGGCCCCCTGGGGGAAGAGTACACGCCTCCCGAAAATCACACCTGAGACAGGGCAGCGCGCTAGGTCCACATACCAGTTTACAGGAACTCAGACAATAGAAAAACCTGTTCAACGACACCAGTCCAGACTAGGGTCAACTCTATAGCCTGGCGACCTGGTTCTTCAACAGGTGAAGCGCAAGGGGACACAGGGATAAAGTTGGGGACAGCTTGCACAGCGCGGTGAAGGTATCAGTGACACTCAGCCACACACTTAAAGATGACTAAAATGGTAATTTTGACCTTATGTGTATTTCATTCCCCCCCAACCAAAGTGATCAAAGGTCTTCCTGTAGTGACACCTGGCTGGCTGAAACTTAAACCGGTAAACGTAAACAACGTATTAGAAAATAGACGGCACAACCAAGCCGAGCGCCCCTGGCTCCCTGCTCAGGTGGGAGGACAGTCACGAAGAGCACAGGGCAGGGAGGACTCTGATGGGGCGGGGCAAACCCAGGCCACACCCCATGTCTTGTGCGGTGCTGTGGCTCCGGGGACTCTCTTAAGCTGTGCATGTTTACTTCATGCAGCTTTTATGATACAATGTTTTTAAAACAACAAAAGTGCTAGAAACAGATTCATAATTCATCAGACCAGATTGCAAAACTGTTTTTTTCCAAGGATTTTTTCATCCAGGCGTGGTCTTGAAGATCAGGCCAGGCTGTTGCACGCGCCTTTCTCCGGGGGACGTTTGAGCGCGATGAACTTTCAGTGACATCGACCAGTGAGCAATTTGCTTTCCCTGGTGCTGACACTCCGGGTGACAACTGTCTCCCAGGGCTGCTCCTTGACAGTGAACACAAGCCTCCCCTGCTTTGGTTTCCTTTCTAATCAATTAACTTGGGTTTCTCTGTACACTTTTTTGGCTCTCAGCATTTTAAAGAGAACTTTGATCTTTGCTGATAGTTTTCGTTGGATGTGACAACTGACTGTGGCATTTGACTGTGGGCCCTGGTGACACTCAGCATCCCAAATCAGGAGACACTAGATGGCATGCAGTCTAGTAGTGGGTCCTGCCCCCGGGGAACCGAGTCCCAGAAGGCGGAATGATGTGTTCAAGGCTCCACCTAATAGCACCAGGGGCCCCGCTCACTGCACATTTGTTGTACGTTCTGTGCTCCTTCCCTCTTAGGGAACGAGCGGAATAGTTCCAGGCCCATGCGCGTGGTGGTTGTAAGAGACGGAATGGCTGTTGTGGTTCTGTGGACACTTGGAGCCAGGAAACTGCCCTGGGGGGCATGTGGTCCTTGTACATTTAGGTGTCCTAGCGCCCTTGGCAGGGTGGCGGGAAGGAGAGGGCAATGTCAGACCCTGCTCTTCAGGTTACCTGCTGCTCTAGCATCTTGAGAAGATGCCGGCTGGAACCAGCTGCCTTTGTGAATGGCCTTCATTCAGTCTCTTGCACTTGGACGCGGTGGGGAGGCGGTGCTTGTCAGTGTCATGGAGGCCCCTTGTGGCCCCGCCCCCAGCCCCCGCCATTCAGAGATCTGGGATAGGCCTGCACTTTGTCGCCTGCTGCCCCCTCCTGCACACCTCTTCTCAGTACATGGCTTCTCTTCCCAGAGGCCACTGGGCAGGGCTCTCTGATTCGTAATCTGAGTACATGTGAATTTTCATCTGCCTGATCCTGGAGGAATAAGTCTCCTTGAATCAGAGGCAAATTCTTTGACATATGTTCAAGGTCGTCTCTCTTGGGGCCTTTAAATTTGACCACTAATTTTTTTTGGTAATTTTTAAAACTTTTTAAAAAGTTTTTATATATTTATTTTGAAAGAGAGAGCATGAGAGGCAGGGAGGGACAGAGAGAGAGAGAGAGCGAGGAAGAGAGAAAATCCTAAGCAATGTGGAGCCTGATTTGGGGCTTAAATCCACAGACCGTGAGATCACAACCTGAGCCAAAACCAAGAGTCAGGTACTTAACCGACTGAGCCTCCCAGGTGTCCCCTGACCACTGGTTTTTTAAGTCACAGTCTGTGGACACCATGTACCAGAGGCTGCTTGATACCATACAGGTTCCTCGGCCTGCCAGCCTTTCTTAGTCCATCTCTGAGGGCGCTGGGCTGAGGTCTGTGTTTCCAACAGAGTCCTTTGTGCACTGAGGTTGGAGCAGTTACGTACTGTCCCTCAGTAACTATGCTCAATCTTTGTCTGAAAATCAAGATATCCCAGGCCAGGGCCCTGCTCATCAGCCCCCTTAGGTCTGGGGGCCCCTTCGTCCCTCCAGACACGCCCGCACTGCCTTCTGTTTGGCTGTAGTCCAGCTAATGACCTTCCTAAGTGGGTCCTTTGCCCCTTTTTTTATGTCATATTGTCCTAAATGATTTTAACAGTGCTGTGCAGAGGCTCTCGAATCTTTATTTCTGCTCCTGAGTCGCACGGCTCTAGTGTTAGCTGGTTTCCTGACATGGTCACGCGGCAGTGCCCAAAGCTCACGTGTGTCCCTGTAAACTCTGATCCACTGCGCACGCACCCCTCGTCCTCTGCTCCCTCCGTGGATGAGAGCCGTCACTGTGGCCCAGAAGCGGGCTGCTCTGTCACTGCTAAAGCCCCATCCGCTCACACCCCTGCGTCCCGCCTCCCCCTGAGCCTGCAGACCTTATACGATCCTCCTGTTCTCCTGCCCCCTGGCCTGCCTTCTTGAATCCATCTTCCGTTAGGTTTTCGATTTTTCTCAAAAACCAATGTGCTCTGGCTTTGGCGTGTAAGGCCCTATGTAGTCTGGGCCCCGGCCCACCCCGGCCTCGATTTTGCTGCTGCTCTCTTGAATCTCACGCTGCAGCCGTTCTGAAATGCTGTGTCGAGCTGCCGCCTTTTCCTCCACCTGGAGCGCCCTTCAGCCTTCGCCTGTGAACCCCAGCTTTGCTCACCTCCTCTATGAAGGCCTCTCCTGGCCTTGGTGCAACCTTGGTGGCTTTGAATGCTCTCAGTTTCTCCCCCACTGTTCCTGAACCCTGCACCAGGCCTGGCTCAGAGAAGATTGCCAGCAAATAGTTCTTGGAAGAGGGATAACAAGCGTGTTGGGAAGCTGCATTGAGAGTTCCTGACCCTGAAGTCAGGGAAGGGAGAGTTGTGTGGGTGGGGATGTTCAGGCGTCGATTTCTGGATGCAGTGCCCTTGGATGGGGCCTAACTGAAAGGTGAGATGACACCAGAGGGTAGGGATGGAGGTGACAGGACAGAGGACACAGTGGAGAGAGAGGATCTGGCAAGGATGGTGGGATAGGCAGGCTGTGGGAGGCCTGAAACTCCGGTAAAGAGCCTTGGGCTTTATTGGGAGATCGTGGGGGGCCACGGAGAGCTTTTCAGAAGGTTGCTGCGATGGAGACTATTACCAGAGGCTGAGTGGGTGGATTCAGCTGGGTGTGGTGGGTGACAGGTGTAACCGTTCAAGGGTAAGGCATGAGGTGTGCGGCAGGAGAGAGCCTGGTTGGCTGGGGAGGAAGGCCTCCTGCAGGAAGGAGACTCAGAAGGCCGCTCTGGCCTCCTTCCCCGAAAGACTTTGTGAGTTTGCAGCGTGGTGAGTTCCTGTTGGAATTTATTCTGTTCCCTGGGGAAGCATGCGTTTCTTTCTTGCTTGAAGTGCCTCATGCTTATGACGCTTAAGACAGGCTCTGCCTGTGGGACAATGGGGTGCCTTCCGTTCTTGGTCCCGAGTTGGAGACTTGTGTAAACACCCCATTTTGACATTTGGCGTTGCATTATATTTTGCTTCTTCACAATTTAATGAGCTTATCCTCCAGGGCAGGCATTGATCTTGAGAGCAGGCACGGTGGAGGTTCTGCTCTCTCGTCTGGTCCCCTACCCTGGCACTGTGCTGTGAAATTGGGGCACCGGTCCGTGTCCTTGCCCTGGTCTGCCGTTCTCTCCGAAAAGAAATAGGAATTTTTAGAGATCTGTCTTGTATTTTTTAATCAAAGGTGGTTGGAATCTTGATGCCATAAGAATTTTTTCTCTTTATAATTCCTAGGTGCTTAGGCTTTCACAGATGTGACTTTACGAGGGTGGCCAAGGACTTTATTGGCTTGTATCTGTTTTCTGAGGCTAGAGAGTTTTGGGGACGGGAGGAGAAGGAGTATCGAGTGTGCGCCGTGTTACTGAGGCACCACCTGTTGGTCTTCTCGGATCTGTTGCCTTGACCCTGGGAGGTGGGCTGCTGTCCCCTCTGGCTGCATTTTGGCACCCATCTGGGCTTGGTGCCCGCAGCTCCGAGGCCTCTCTGTGCTGGCACCGGTTCCCGGCTGCCGCGACCGTGTCTGCCCCGTCGGGCTTCCTCGAGACACATGTGTAAGGACAGGGCCAGCGTCTTGTGTGCCTCACAATTCCAGCTCCTACCTCCATGCCTGCGCGTCTCCCTCGTCCCCTGCCCCATGGCACCCGGTTTCCTTAGGGCTCTGTCCAAGGCCGCCCTGAACTTGCTGAGTTCGTCATCTCTCAAGAGCCTCTCATCTGCCTGCCCGGCTTCCCCCATCAGCCCGCCCAGGCCAGACTTCCTGCACTCTTGGTGCGTGTATCTGACCACATGTCCCGTGAGGCTCTTCGTTCTGGGGGGAGGTTTGGCTGGTGGCCGTTCCCCATTCCCAGCCATGGTGGGTGTCCATTGTGCTCTCAGGCACCGTCTTTGCTGTTCGTCCCCTTGCAGGTCAGGGCTTTGATCTCACGGGAGAGCAAAGAGGCCAGGGCTGGCGTGGTGGCCGGCGCCCCTCCCGGCCAGCTCCGAGGAGACATGACTGCAGCCTGGGAGCCTTACGCTCTGGGAGCCCCTGCAAGGCCTTCAACAGTTCACTGGCCGTTTCTAGCTGAACCCTGCTTTGGTTCTGTGTTCAGTGGGTTACCTGCTCCCTTTCTGAAGGGAGAGCTTGCCGACACACCGGGCGCCAGCTTTCTGACTCACTGACAGTGACTTCACGGCTCTGTGGCTCAGCCAAGGGTAAGGTCTGCTTTCGTGGGAGCCCTCGGGAGCACATCTGTGGGTGAGAAAAAGCTTCACAACACCCCAAAGTTGAGGTCTTGCCCCAGACGTCTGTCTGGGAACCTGGGGAGGTGCCCTTATCCCCGGGCCAGTGTTCATCCCGCAGTGGGGACGCCGACTCCGTTCTTGGATTTAAATTCAGGTTGGAAGAGAACTTGCTGAACCGCCAGGATGGAATGAAAACCCAGGTGGCTGTCATTTGTCAGCAACAGGTGATCCTTTGCAGGCCCCTGGAGCGGAAGCCTTCCGGACCATTGATCTCACTGCCCTCACTGTTGCTTTTCCAGCCACGCTGGTGGTGGCTCGCTGGGAAGCAAATTAGGTGGGTGTTCAGCAGAGGGGACTCGGGGGGTTTTGTTTTTTGGAGAGAGAAAGGAATGGTTTTTATGGATCACTGCAGGCTGGTTTACTGTTAGCTCCTGCTGTTGATTGCATCCAGCCTTGTTAAGTTTGTTTTTAAAGTCTCTCTGTCCCCTTGACTGTGTTAACATTCTGATTGGCCTCCCAGCTGCTCACTGTGCTCCCCTTTCTCTGTCATCCACCTTGTTCCATGGTCCTTTCTAATTTTTTTATGTTTGTTTATTTCAGAGAGAGCAAGAGAGAGCCAGAGTGGGGGTGGGGGGGGGAAGGGCAGAGGGAAAGGGAGACAGAGAATCCCAAGCAGGCTCTAGGCTCTGAGCTGTCAGGACAGAGCTTGATGTGGGACTCAAACTCACAAACCATTGAGATCATGACCTGAGCCGAAGTTGGACGCATAACTGACTGAGCCACCCAGGCGTCCCCAATAGTCCTTTCTAAAGCAGAATCTGACTGTGATTTTTCCGTGTGATATCCAGGGTTTTGGCATTGACAGCTGGATGGAGTCCCTGATACGGCTGTGCTGTCTCACTGTGGCCACCTGTTTAGCCTCATTGCCCACCCCTGTCTCTCATTGAGGTTGTATTTCAGAAATAGGGTCTGACTTGTATCTCTCTGATGCGCGGTGCTCTCTGAGGTTTACTGTTTGAGAACAGACCAGTGGTTCTCAGACTTTCTAGCCCTTGGGGGTCATGGGGAGGGTCTTTAAAACCTCTTCCTGGCTCTCACCCCTCAACATTGTGACTTGATGGGCGTGGGGTATGACCTGGGCATCTGGGTTTTTAAAGTGTTCCAGATGAATCTTCCATGCAGCCAAGTTTGGGAGCCATTGATAGGGACGGTCTCCCCCTTTTGGGGAAAATGTTGTCATCCTAGACTGAGGTCAGTTGTTGGAGCGTCTGGGCTGGGTATTTTCCATTTCCTGTGAGAAGTTTGGACATTGGATAGGGCCAGTCTCCTCTCTGGATTATTGTTGAGGTTCTGGGATATTTTCTGTCCTTTGCTCCTTTTATATAAATTTTAGAATCAGTATGTCAGGTTCCTCCGGGTAGTCTGTTAGAATGCTGAAGGGGCTGCATGGACGGGAACATCAGTTTGGGGGAAATTAGCATTTTATGAGGGTCTTCTATCGATGAACATTGACCTGTCATTTGTCTTCTTGAATGTGTCTCAGGAACTTTCTAATTTTCTCTATGAAGGTTTTTTAAAGAATTTCACTAGATTGATTCCCAGATACCTGATTTTTGTAATAATGGTAGTGAGTCCTTTTATGGAAATACAACCTAGATGCAGTAGGGAGCACAGACGGCCCGTATCCAGCTGGTGAATTATTTTTATTCTCCTTCATCGGTGCACCCACTGCCCAGAACTTGATTGGGTAGCTTCTACCTGTCCGGTGTCCTTGAGCCTTGTCACTGGTGACCAGCCTGCACAGAGGTCATGGTAATTGTGACTTCTGTCGTCATCGGTTAGTTTTGCCTGTTCTTGACTTCTTGACTTCGTTAAGGAAGAAATATAGTATACGTTCTTCGGTGTCTTTTTTTTTTTTTTTTTTTTTTTTTGGCTTTAAACAAAAAAAAGGAGGTCAAAGTCCAAAATCAGTGTTAGGTGTTTGTTTATACATGAATATGTGCGTGTGTTGTGTGTGTGTGTATACATACACCACCTCTTATTCATCCATCCATCAGGTGATGGAAACTTGTGCTTTTTCCATCGTTTGACTACTGTAGAGAGTGCTGCTATAAACATTAGGGTGCATGTGTCTCTTTGAATTCATATTTTTGTATCCTTTGGGTAAAAGCCTAGTAGTGCAATTGCTGGATCACAGGGGAGTTCTGTTTTTTAACTTTTTTTTTTCCTGAGAGAGCGTGCATGTGCATGAACATGCCTGTAAGCAGGGGAGGGGCAGAGGGAGATGGGGAGAGAGAATCCCAAGTAGGCTCCGTGCCCTGGAGAGCCTGACTCAGGGCTCGATCTCACCAACTGTGAGATGATGACCTGAGCCACAGTCAAGAGTCTGACGCTGAACTGACTGAGCCACCGAGACGGCCCCCCCCTTTTTTTTTTTTTTTTTAACTTTTTAAGGAAACTTTACACTGTTTTCCAGAGTGGCTGTGCCTGTGTGCATTCCCATGTGCTGAGGACATTTAAGATCTATTTTTGTATCAACTTGAAGCATGGAATATACTATTGTTAAACATAATCACAGGGTCCTGCACTAGATGCCCAGAATATATTCCTCTTCTAATTGAAAGCTTGCACCCTCTGACCAACATGTCCCCATTTCCCCCGTCTCTCAGTGACTATCATTCTTTGTTGCTATGAATTTGTCCCTTTTTGATTCCACACAGAAGTGATATCCTGCGGTGTTTGTCTTTCTCGGACTTATTTCACTTAGCATGATGCCCTCAAAGTCAATCCGTATTGTTGCAAATAGTAAGACTTCCTTCTTTGTCATGGATTAGTATCAGATTGTATATAGCCTGCTCTTCTGTATATACCCTCTCATCTGTAGGTGGATATCTTGGTGGATTTTGTATCTTGGCTATAATGTTACAATGAGCATGGAGTCCCATATCTCCTTGAGATACTGTTTTCATTTCCTTTCGATATAGATTCAGAACTGGCTGAATCAATTGGTAGCTGCAAATTTTTGAGGAGTCTCCCACTGTTTGGGTTTTCTATTTGCCACCTCCTTGCCACCTCCTATCTCCTGTCTCTTCGGATGACTGCTGTCATGACTGGTGTGAGGTGATAGCTCATTGTGGTCTGATTTGCATCTCCCTGATAGTTAGTGGTGTTGGGCTCCTTTTCAGGTACCTGTTGGCATTGGTAGATCTTCCTTGGAAAAATACTCTGTTCTTTTCGTTTTTTTAAAAAATGTTTTTTGAGAGAGAGCATGAGCAGGGAAGGGGCAGAGAGAGAGGGGTACAGAGGATCCAAAGTGGGCTCCTCACTGACAGCAGCGAGCCTGATGTGGGACTTGAACCCATGAACCGCAAGATCATAACCTTAGCCCAAGTTGGATTCTCAACTGACTGAGCCACCCAGGCTCCCCCTTCTCTTTCTTTCTTTCTTTCTTTCTTTTTTTTTTTTTTTTTTTTTTTTTTTAGAAGTTTATTTCTTTTGAGCACACATGAGACAGTGCATGAGCGGGGGGAGAGGCAGAGAGAGAGAGAAAGAGACTGACTGACTTCGAAACAGGCTCAGCATAGCCACCGCGGAACCTGACATGCGGCTCAAAACCAAAAACCATGAGATCATGACTTGAGCCAAAATCAAGAGTTAGACGCTCAACCACCTGAGCTTCCCAGGCACCCCAGTTCTTCTGTTTTAATCGGATCGTTGATTTGTTACTGAGCGTGTGTTTTGATACTAACCCCTTATCAGATAGATGAGTTGCAGAGGTTTCCTCCCATTCTGCAGGTTGCCTTTCGTTTCGTTCATAGTTTCTCTGGCTGTGCTTAGTCTCACGTGTTGACTTCTGCTTTGGTTGCTTGTGCCTCGGTGTTCTTCAGAGACATGGCTGCCAAGACCAATGCTGCGGCAGTTTTCTTCTAGGAGCTTCATTGCTGGAGTTCTTCTGTTTAAGTCTTAATCTCTTTTGAGTTAATTTTCATGCCTGGTGTGAGATGAGGCTCCAGGTTCCTTCTTCTGTGCCTGGCTGTCCACTTTCCCCAGCAGCGCTTACTTGGGAAACTATTCTTTCCCCACGGAGTGTTGTTGGCTCTTCTGTGAAATGTTAGTTGACTGTCTCCATGGGAGTTTATTTCTGGGCTCTCTGTTCTGTCTCTGCATTGCGCGTGTGGCTGTTTTTACGCCAGTGCCATGCTGTTTGGGTCACTGCAGCTAGTACAGTTTGAAATCAGGACGTGTGATACCTGCAATTTTGGTTTTTTTCCCTCCGGCTGTTTTGGGCCCTTGAGGTCTTCTGTGGCCACGTTCAGGTTTTAGGATCTCTTGTTCTTTTTCTGTGAAAAAATGCATTGGAGTTTTGATAGGGTTTGTGTTGAATTTGTAGATGGCTTAGGGTAGTATGGACATTTTAAACGATATTCTTCCAGCCACGAACAGGGGATATCTCTGCATTTATTTGTGTCTGTTTTTCATCGACGTTGTACAGTTTTCAGTGTTCTAATCTTTCACTTCCTTAAATTTATTAAATTTATTCATAGGTGTTTTCCTGATTTTGATGTTATCATGAATGAGTTTTCTTTCCTTTTCTTTTCTTTTTTCAGGTATTTCATTGTCAGTGTTATAGAAAAGCAACTGACTTCATATACTAATGTTATTATCTCACAAGTTTATTAAATTCGTTGATGAGGCCTAATGTGTTTTTTCCCCCTTTGGTTGAGATTTAAGGATTTTCTATATTTAAGATCAGATCATTTGCAAGTAAAGCCAAGTTCACTTGTTCCTTTCTGATTTGGATGCCTTTTATCATCTTGCCTGATGGCTCTGGCTAACACTTCCAGCACTAAGTTGAATACATGTGGGAGTGGGCAGCCTTGTCTTCTGCCTGATCTGGGAGGAAAAGCTGCAAGATTTTGCTGTTGGGTGTGGTAACCATGGGTTTGTCCTATGTGCCCTTCATGATGTTGAGGTACGTTGCTTCCACACCCAATTCCGAGGGTTTGTAGCATGAGAAGATTTGAACTGGGCAAATGCTTTTTCTGTATCTACTGAGATGGTAGCGTGGTTCTCCTTCATTCTGTCAGCACGAGGCAGCGCAGTTACTGACTTGCGTATGTGAAACTGTCTTTGTGTCCTGGGGATAGATCCTACTTGATCATGCTGTATACTCCTAATGTGCTGCCAACTTCGGTTGGCTAATTTTTTTAAAGTTGATTTATTTTGAGAGAGAAAGGATGAGCAGGGGAGAGGGGCAGAGAAAGAGACAGCAGGGGAGGGAGGGAGGGAGGGAGAGAATCCCAAGCAGCGTGGAGCCCGATGCAGGGCCTTGAACTCATGACTGAGGCCACGGCCTGAACCGAAGTCGGAGGCTTGACGGACTGAGCTGGAGCCCCCGCCAGTGTTATGTCAAGGGTTTTTGCATCTGGTTGCAGCGGGGATATTGGTCTGTAGTTTTCTGGTACTGTCTTTGTCTGGCTTTAGTCTCCAGGGCTGGGTGGGCTGGGGAAAACGGTTCTTTACACGCGGGCGGAAAGCCCTGTGCAGGGGCACCTGGGTGGCTCAGTTGGTAAGTGTCTGACTCTTGATTTCTGCTCAAGTCATGATTTATGAGATCAAGCCTCACACTGGGCTTTGTGCTGAGTGTGGAGCCTGCTTCGGATTCTCTTCCTTTCTCTTTGCCCTTCCCCTGCTCATGTGCATGGGCTTTCTCTCAAATAAACTTTAAGAAAAGAAAAAGTAAACCTTGTGGCAGAAAGAGCAAAGCAAGTTCCTGGAATTTACATTTTTGGAAAGGTGTGTGTGTGTGTGTGTGTGTGTGTGTGTGTGTGTGGACTCCAGGTTAGTGGTTAGGAGCTTTTGTTTGCCCTTAGGTATTAACACTAATTTGTTTGGGAAGAAAAGTATTGTGGGATACCAGGGTGTATTTTTGATAACTTTTTAAATTAACGTTCCAACAGGAAACAGTCAGGCTTGTAGGTTCCTTGACTTGGCTGGCTGAAGACGGAAGTATTGGCATCGCCCATGTTTCGGGGATGCCCCGTGCTCATGCGGTGCCCTGAAGGGTACATGCCACACTCCGCCTGTGCTTTGAACTTGTTTCTAAGAGGAGAACGGGCACATGTCATCGTTCGCCTTGGGACACCACCACTCTCCCTGGATTATCCTGTGAAAAGGCATTTACTTCTAATTTCAAACTGGCAGAGCTCTGGTTTTGTTTGCCGGGTTTTTATCTTAAAATAACATATGCTAATTAAGCTTGTTCTACGGCTGTCTTTGGAGAAATGATGTTCATTTATTTGTGTTTCTCAAAGTAGAAATGGAGTAGTACATGTAAACAAGATGTAAAAGCTGTAAGACGTGGAGCGGAAACCCATGACGTGCTCTTCTCGCTCGTGCTGTGGGCAGGGACCCCGGACACCTTCCCCAAGGCGGGTGCAGGTTGGCAGAGCCAAGACCCTGGTCCCACCTCCAGACTCCAGTCAGCAGTCCACTTGTGCAAGACGGGGCTACCCTGCGGTGGGAACCCAGGGCCTCGGGCCTCGTGGTACCGTGGGGCTCTCCTCCTCTGTGCGCATGGGGAGCAGGCCTGGGCCAGTGGGGCACGGGGGCCCTGGATCACCCACAGCTGCTTCGAGAAGGAGAGAGAAGGGCCAGGCTACCACACTGTCCTCCTGCCGGTTGTCCCTGGGTCCTGGCCAAAAAGCTCACTGTTTCCGGGTTGGCCCAACAAGGCCATGAGGGACACACCTCTGTTCAAAGCAATCCATGCTGGCCACCTTGTTCTACAGAGAAGGGGTTTATTGGTGTTTTGGAATATAGTCCTTGGATAATTATTCCTCCATGAAGTCATTTATTCACAAAATTAGCAGTTCCTCTCCTTTTGATTAGGAGCTTCTAGATGTGGGCTTGCAGCTTGGGCAACCCCATCAGGCGGCTTCAGGGGGCTGTGCATCCCTGCCCGTCTGAGTGATGGCCCTGGAGGTTTGCCCTGTGCCACCTGAGGGTGTGAGGGGTTTCCCGTCACTTGAAAATTGAGGGAAGGACATCTATGCATTTGTTAACCCAGCAGATAGGCCCCCGTGTAATATGTGCCGGACAGATGGTTCAAGTACAGATGGAAGATGCACCGTTCCTGCCCCGAGGTGCTTCTGACTGGGACACAGGTTAGCGCAGGGCACTGTGGTCCAAGCCGAGGTCTGTGCACCGTGGTCAGCGGAGCGCTGGGGAGGCCAGCGGCTGGGAAGTGTTGGCTTCTCTTGAAGATGTTGCAAGAAGAGAAGGCTGCATTCCCGGTCACATGTTTTAGGCCCTGTCTCCAGGGGCCGGAAATGTCCTTATCTGGGGCTCAGTGTCCCCTGCTTCAGTAGTATCCACTGGAGCATCTTTGGAGGAGGAAAATTGAATACTGTCCTCCCAACCGAAGTAGGAAATGGTTTTCACGTTCTCTGTGGTTGGCCCTCTGTGTGGCTGGGGACTTGGAGTCTGTTCCCAACAGAGGGGACTGCTCCCAGAGGACTGCAAGGAAGGAGCGAACTGGAACTTGGCTCTGCGGCATGCTGTGTACCTCGGGCGCTGGGAGGAGGCCTTGCTGTGGCCGGACTTCTGCACCTGCCCCTGGAGGAAGGGTGCATCGTGTGCGGCCGGGTGGAACCACGCCTGGCGTTCTTTCATCCGGGAAGCCAGATTTTCGGATGTGCTCTTTAGTTTTTTTACATTGTCCTGTTTCTCCTTTTTAGAGGTCATGCCGTATTCTTTCTGAAATTGCCCACTCATTTATGATGGTCTCTTCTTCCTTACTCTTTTGAGTCCTTTTGATTACTTGCAGACCTGAACAGCTCATTAGTAACTGTTTTGGAAAATCAAATCTGTGCTTACCTTATGACCCGGCCATTTTACTCCTAGAAGTTTAACCCAGAGCAATGAAAGCGTATGTCCTTACGGTGACTTGGACTCGTGTTCAGAGCAGCTGCATTCGTGGTAAAAACGGGCCGCAACCTGAGTGTTCATGAACAGGTGAACGGGTAGCAGTTGTCACAGCTGTTCCCTGCAACTCGCTTCAGCAATTCAAGGGCGTCAAGCACGGACACATGTAGCACGTCGGGATCGGTCTGAGAGGAGGACGCCCTGTGGGCCAAGCCGGACAGGAGACAGTATGTCGTGTGTGTGATGCCGTCGGGATTAACTGTGGAAAACACGAACTCCTCTAGGGTAACAGCAGTGCCTTTGTGGGCCGGGGAGGAGGCAGTGGGGGTGGATGTGGAACGCGCAGGGAAGCTCGGTTGGTGGATACGCTCACTGTCCCCGTTGCAGTGATGGTGTAACGAACATCAGCTCCTCCAGTTGGATGCTTTAGGCTTCGGCGGTCATTCTGTGCCAATCACACCTCGGGGTGGGGGGTGTTGAACAGCTGCGGTCGGGGTGGGGGCAGAGCTGCGGACTTCCCCGGGAGGGCATTCACAGGGAACACCTGGGAAATGGGAGGAGCCAGGCTGTCCCTGAACAGGACCCCAAGTGTGGTCCTGGGCGCAGGTGGGTGGAGGAAGCAGGGATGGGAGATGGGCTGGTCCTCTCCTCTCCTCTGCTTGTTTCTCTGCTCCCCTTGGGGTCGGCTCCTGAGCGGGGGAAGAGGCAGGGGAGCGGGTGGTAGTGACTTGTGAGGAGAGGGAAGACTCACCTGGAGGCCACCTTACTCGGAGCGTGGTGTGAACGGGCCCCCGGCGTGCGGTCTCGGGTCTGAAGGCAGCCTGCTGGGCACGGTGCACGGCTTCCCACCCACCTTCAGGTGCCCGTGTGGAGAAGGCAGACGGGGGTTGAGCCTGGAGCGGGGCCTGGTGAGCACGAGGGAAGAGCCGGCAGGGGAGTGACGGGGGGCGGGGGGTTGTCAGTGCAGGCCAGGCGTCCCTAGCCCCGGCCTGCCGCCTGTCTCAGCGTTACTGAGGCACAGCCCCTCCACACGTGCGTGACTGTTGGTGGCTGCTTGTGCCCGGCCGCCACGTGAGTAGCTGTGGCCGAGACCTGTGGCTTCCAAAGCCTCAAGCATTTGCTCTCGGTCTGTGGTTTGACCGTGGAATCTAAGGCTGGAGAGGGCGGACAGGGACGTGAGGGGGCTGATGGGTAAAGAAAAAGTGCAGGGAGTAGATGGGAGTTTTCAGAGGTCAGAGCGGTTTTGGAGAGGGAGTGTGGGAATAAATGAGTGAGCTACCGGAAAATGAAGAGCAAAGAACCTATGGAATCCCAAGCTCGTGTGTGGGGCCTAGGATAGCAGGTCGGGACCCACCTAGACACTTCATGTGCTCACCGGGTGGTTATTCGGCATCACGGACACGAAGGCTCCTGAGGTGCGTGAGCACAGGGCCTGGACTAGGGAGTCGCCACAGGATTGAGACGAGCGTCCAGCGGAGGGAGGGGAGTGGCAGAGCAGGGCCGCTGTGGGTGTGGGGACTGTTTTGTCTGAATGGTGTATGAAGGCTGCCGTTTCTACATGCATTTGCTTTCTTAAGCCGATCCTAAAGTTTCTGAATGAACCAACGCCCTGCTTTCTCTTTGGAAGTTGAGGATGAGCACTGGCTAATTTCTGAGCCAAATGCTTCTACTCCTTTGGTTTTCTTAAGGATATTTTATGATCACCAGATGGGCTTTTTTCCCCCCTTGGCACCCATTGATTTTAAGAATAAATGAAAATGCGTCTTCAAAATATGTCCTACCTGGAACAGCACACTCTCACAACCTCCCCCGGGAGACTGGTGTCTCTCTTTCCTTTTGTAAATGTATTTTGTCCTAGTTATGTTGTATCCCAGTTCCTGTAACTTGCCACAAAAGAAATTTATACTCCGCCTTAAGCATTACTTTCTTTGGAAAGTTTGCAAAATGGACCCATTGCTTGAGCAGATCCACCAGTAGAGGTGCACACTAAGCCATTGTGGGGCTCCGTACGAGGCGTTGGGGCTGCATGGTGTGCAGGAGGATGCGTGGGGCACTGCACAACATTCTGGTGGGCAAGCTTCCCTGGGCGCCACCGGGGGACTGAAATACGCCGTTGCGGTTTTGCCGGGTGGTCACAAATCCGACCGTCCTGGGTTCTGGCCCCACGTCTGACGAACTGCACTCTTACTGATGTTCTCAGACTCTCCAGTCTCCTCCTCCGTAGGGTCGAGAAGACCGTGCTGGCCTGCAGGGAGAGAGGGACCTTCGATGGCCCCTCCAGGGCCTGGCACACGAAGACACCGTCACTGCCCCTCTTCACTGCAGCTGATGGTTGTGACTGCCCCACGGGCCCCACTTTGAGCTGCCCTCCTCCCAAGTTGTCACCGCAGTCATGCTAGAGCTGAATTTGGGAGTGGGTTATTTTTGCACACAGAAGTGTGTCTCTGAATTGCCCTCAGAAATGCTCTTAATAGAAAAATTGAGCACTAGAAACAGTAGCTCTGGAATTCTCTCAAGCTCTGTTCGATTCATGGTGACCGAGCAGATTCACCCCATTCTTAAATACCCTGAGAATCTGCTCCTCTCTGGTCTTACTAGTCTGCCTTCCTCTGTTTGTAACTTTTTTGGTCTTGTCTTCCCAGTAATTGTCATTCCAATCTGTTCTCTGTTCTATTTGTGATGGCCCGTGCTGGCAGAGAAGTTGCCCGAATGAGTGAGCAGAATTTTTTTCCCCTGCGCCCAGCCCAGCTGGCGAGCCGCGTCTCCACGGGCGCGGCGGGGACTTGCTCCATCTCCTCCCTCAGCCCCCTTGCAGCCGGCCCTTCTCCTCTCCAGCCCCGTCCTCGGGTGGGCCGAGGGCTCATCTTCCAACCTTCCAAAAGCTGCCTTCCGCCTCCGCTCATACTTCCGCATTCCCGGTCTCTTTCACCCGAGGTTGGGTCAGGGCAGGCTAGTGCATAAAGGAGCTGTGGACTGGCTTCTGTAGTATTGTTCTGAGCTTGAAGATGATAGGTTTTTGAGGTTTCTTTGAAGTTTTGAGGTCTGTGTCCAAAAAGGAGGCACGTTTCAGATCAAATTTTCAGCTTTTTTTTTTTGCTAAGTGCATATCCTAGATCCTTCTAGCTCTAAGACAGGGCAGATTTATATTTTCATGGATTACCTTGGGTTGGTTCCCATTTTGAAGCCAAGAAAACAGAGGTTCATAGGATTGTGTGACTTGCTCAGATTCGCTCAGCATGGTGGGAAGGATACCTATGTCTTCGTAGCGTATGATTCAAAGGAAGATACCTCCACCCTCTGCTTCTCCCCTCTAGAATTTATACACGAATCTTCTACAAAGACCACATGTGGCCCTTCTGGTGTCTCCTGTCTGGATCAGCCACTGTTGATGGGATGCTTCCATTTCCCGTCATGGCTGGTTGCCCCCCGCCCGGCCAGAACGAGGTGGGTGGAGGAAGAGAGGAGAGGCGGGCTTTAATACACCTGCGCCCCCCCCCCCCCCCCCCCCCCCCCCCCCCCCCCGCCAGGGCTCTGGACCACTTGCAGAAAAGGAGACCTTAGCCCTGTGTTCGTGTGAAAAAGGATTTGTATTTCCACAGAAAAAAAGAATGGTTGTGATTGTGTAATTTGCTGATGATGGGAGCTGAGCTTTCCCTGGGGAAGAGGAGAACACGCTGAGTCCCAGGCTGTGTGTGAGTGTGGGAGTCCGAGACAGTGCTCGCATTCAAAATACTTTTGAGGGGCACCTGGGTGGCTCAGTTGGTTAAGTGACTGACTTCGGCTCAGGTCATGATCTCATGGCTCGAAGAGCCTGGAGCTCCTTCAGTTTCTGTGTCTCCCTCCCTCCCCCCCTCCCTCGCTCCCTCTTTCTCTCTCAAAAATAAACAAACATTAAGTACAATTAAAAAAAATACTCTTGGGCACCTGGTCCTAACTCAGTAGAGGATGACCTAGGGGCTGTGTGCCTTGAGCACTGTGCTGGCTCACGGGCCCATCTGACCTGGTGTCTAGGGGTGGGGTGCTGACTAGGGTGGGGTTATGTGTTTCAGTGTCCGTGTCCGTAGCACTAGCCCCCTTAGGCCCCGTGGTGTGCTGAGAGTGTTCTAGATGGTGCCCATGGTACTGGGGGAGCAGGGAGGGGAAGCTGTGGGCTGGGGCTTTGCATGATGGAATTTTTGCCCACCCAGGACTTGATGGTTGACTGTCACTTTGGGGTGACGGGATTTTTGGTGAACGTGGTGTGCAAATGGGTGTCACATCTGACCCTGTAGCTTAGTCCTTGCCTTCATATTGACTGGGGCTTTATGATTTGCTAGACCTGCATGAGCTACTGTAGGGGATAGAGTAGTGAAGCAAGAATTGTGTCTTCAAGGAGTCTATAGTCCATTAAGGAATCTAAGACATGTTCGTAAGTTACTCTGATAATAACACCTGTTTTTGTTGAACGCTTGCCAGGTGCCTGGCACTGTGACACATACTTGATATGTGGTAACTCGTTCTTGCAGAGAAGCATGCAGTTTATGCATTCAGGTCGTTCCCATTTTAGGGATGAGGAATTGAAGGCTCAGAGTTGAAGTAACTTGGTAAAGATGTCTCCGCCAGCAGCTGCTGGCCTCTCTGCCTTCCCGTCTTCCTGGACACGGGCCTGCATGCCTTAGGCCCGGGCCTCGCGGTACGCAGGTCGTTGGACTCCAGGAAGAGTCCTTGCTTTGGGCCACAGTGACTAGGGGACACGTGATGGAACAGGCAGCATGTGAGCTCACAGCAGGATGTGAGGGAACACAGAGATGGTGGTCAGAGGGAAGAGAACTGGAAAAGCACGAAGATGAGAGAACCCGGGGTGGAATCGGGGAGACAAGGAATGGCTTCTGGCAGAATTGCCGGAATCCGGTTGGAAGCACAGATCTACTTCAAAGCCGGGCTGTGGCCCCTGTGAGCCTGCTTTATGTCCAGTTTACCTTCACTCACGGGGTCATCTCTGGGGGCCTCCCCTAAAGCTTCTGGGACTTCCTTCCGCTCTGCTTGCGGGACACTGAATGCCGGTGTTCTTCCTACTTCGTCCTGGGAGTTTGTCAGAGGCTCTGCCCCGGTTCTCAGCTTCTCTGTCAACTCTTTTGAAATCTGCAGGCACCCTGAGGTGTGTAAAGAAATTTAATGCCACCTCTGGTCTCTGTATTTTTTTCTTTGGCCAGATCATGGCCCTCTGGTTACTCACTGCCTTGCTACTTCACCAGCACCTTGAAGAGATTTTTATTTTATTTTATTTTATTTACTTATTTATTTTTAATAGTTTATTGTCAAATTGGTTTCCATATAACACCCAGTGCTTCTCCCCACAAGTGCCCCCCACCCATGACCATCAGGCCCCTCCTTCCCTCCCCCTCCCCCTTCAGTCCATGGTTCGTTTTCAGTATTCAATAGTCTCCCATGATCTGTGTCCCTCACTCTCCCCCGCTCTCTTTCCCCCTTCCCCTCCCCATGGTCCCCTGCCAGGTCTCTCCTGTTAGACCTATGAGTGCAAACATATGGTATCTGTCCTTCTCTGCCTGACTTATTTCATTTAGCATGACACCCTTGAGGTCCATCCACTTTGCTACAAATGGCCAGACTTCATTCTTCCTCATTGCCATATAGTATTCCATTATGTGCGTGTATGTGTGTATATATATACACACACATGTATGTGTATATATATATATATGTATACATGTATATATACTACATCTTCTTGATCCATTCATCAATTGATGGACATTTAGGCTTTTTCCATGATTTGGCTATTGTAGAAAGTGCTGCTATGAACATTGGGGTACATGTGCTCCTATGCCTCAGCACTCCTGCATCCCTTGGGTAAACCCCTAACAGTGCCATTGCTGGGTCATAGGGGAGTTCTATCAATAGTTTTTTGAGGAGCCTCCACACTGTTTTCCAGAGCGGCTGTACCAGTTTACATTCCCACCAACAGTGTAGGAGAGTGCCTGTTTCTCCACACCGTCGCCAGCATCTATATTCTCTTGATTTGTTTATTTTAGCGACTCTGAATAGACACTTCTCCAAAGAGGACATCCAGATGGCCAACAGGCAATGAAATGATGCTCAGTGTCACTCATCATCAGGGAAACAAATCAAAACCACACTGAGGAGATTTTAAAGCTATTGTGTGTACTGTATTCTTCTCCGTGGCTGAGTTGCTCTGAATTGTCTAGCCTGCTGTCTGCAGAAGTCATGGCCAATACTCACTTTGGCCCCGTTGCAGTCTGAGCCATTCGAGGGACCCAGCCATCCAAGTTGCTATGTGGATAGTCCCTGGGGGGGGGGGGGGTCGCATGTCTCAGGGTCAGTTATTGCCACTCTGTCCTTGGGAGGTTATTCATGGCTCTTCTGCAAGAGGGGGGGCAAGTTCACAATCCACAAAATACCTTACAGATAGGCCTTGACATCTTCTCAACCTCACTTTCTGCCATTTTTTTCTTCTTTTGTCCCTGTTCCCATGTATCTTAAGCCAAAATTAGTAGTAGTTCTCACACACGTGGGCTCTGGTAACTTGTTCTGTTAGCCTGGTCTACACTAGAGGTCTCTCTTCTTGATTGTTTCCAACAACAGTTACTTAAGTTACCAGCACCTCCGACCTGTCCATATAAATAGACTTGTTTGCACATGGAACAGTGTCCCAGAAAGTAGAGGGTCAGGCACACTTACTTGTGCATCCTGAGCCTACTTGAAAAAACAGTTAACATTTTTTTGAAAATAAAAATAGAATTGTGTTTTTAAAACCTTTTATGGTGAAGTTAGAAACAGATTCTGGAGGTGAGTGGGGGATGGGTGACATAGGTGAAGGGATCAAGGGCACATGAATCTTGAGCCCTGAGCAGCGTATAGAATTACCGAATCACTATATTGTTCACGTGGAACTCCTCTAACTCTGTTAACTATATGGGACTAACAAATGATCTGCTATAAATGATAAAATGATATAAAACAAATCACAGTTTGATGAGTTGTTATGAGGTAACACTCTTCTCTGACCTGAATCAAATTCTAGAGCTTTGCCAGCCAGATAGCTTCTCATGTGCCCCATCTTTACCCCCAGAGGAAACACCATCCAGATTCTTAGTCAGTACTTAGTCTTGTTTGCTTACAGGCTTCGCACATGCACATACGTCCCTACATAGAATAGTTGATTGCTGCCCATTTATTTAAGTTTCTCTTAAGGTGCAGGTACCCCTGCTTTTTCCTTTCCCTAGTAATTAATCTGTTGAAGAAGCCGGACATCCAGCCCGAGGAGGCTCCCACAGCATGGGCTTCTTGCTTGCATGCTTGTGGTGCACTTTAACGTGTTCTTCTGTCCCCACTGTGTTTCCTGATAATGGGCAGCTGCATCCAGAAGCTTGATCAGGTTCACCTCTGATCCTTTGAGGAAGCGGTGGTCTTGTGTTCATATGTCAGGAGATGGGGAATGCCCAGTTGTTTCTCTTGTTATGATGTTCCTAATCGCTCATGCTCATTGTGCGGATCAGTGGTTCTCAACCAGGGACGATTTTGCACCCACTCTGTTTTCCAAGGGACATGTGACAATTCCTGATTGTGGCAGGTTGTTACCGGCCTCTTGTGTGTGGAAGCCCGAGATGCTGCTACACATCCTGCATGCACAGCCCCCAACAGACAGAACGGTCTGGCCCCACATCTCCATGTTGAGGTTGAAAAATCCTGGACTAAGGGTTGTAAAATAGGATTCCAACTTTATCAATTCCTTTTCATTTTGCTAGAATACTTTTATATAGACACATGCTGCCTTATCATGGCATTATGGAGTTGTACAATTCATAAAAGAAATAGAGTTTAAATACTTGATTCTCTGATTTACCAGTTTTCAGGAAAATCAAGACTCTCCTCCACAGGTGGCCTTTGACTAAAAAAAAAAATGACAATGAATACACGGATTAAATGTGGATTTAATTTTTTTAATGTTCTCTTTATTTTTGGGAGAGAGAGCATGAGCGAGGGCAGGGTGGGGAGGGAGGCAGTGGATAGAGGATCCAAAGTGGGCTCCACACTGACAGCAGGAAGCTTGATGTGAGGCTAGAACTAAAGAACCATGAGATCATGACATGAGCCGAAGTCAGATGCTCAACTGACTGAGCCACCCAGGTGCCCCTAAATGTGGATTTAAATTGTATCCATTAAAAACGGATTAAAACCTACTTGAAGAGTATCCATCAGTTGCAATTACGATCACTTCGAGTTTGAATTGCCTGCTCTTGAGCCAGCAGGAGCTTCTCGTGTCAGGTGCAGAGATCTTTGACACAACTCTAGTTGTCTTGGTGTTTCCTTGCTCTGGTGTAGACCAAGGTGTCCAAACTTACCCGTACCTTTCCTGCTGCTGACTTGGCATATCGTCCATTTCTTTGAGAAGCCCCAGCTGCTTTTCCCTAAAAGTACGTGAGTGAGAACTCGAGACCAGGGTCTGGACACCAGGAACACTCACCATACTATGCTGGGGATTGTTTCTAAGTCTTCATGAGGGACAGAGCCTGGTTACATGGACAGGTTGATATGCATGTAAAATTATCTGTTTTCTTGTGGTTTGAAACTGCTACCTGAATTCAAGTTCAGGGAAACAGATTTAAAAATATTCCGTTTTCTCTATGTGCTAACAACATCTTAAAATTTCACTTGTAGATGGAATCAGCGTGAGCGGCTTTCCGCTGTGCAGTCCATTTCGACAGGTCGTTCGGCCTCGAGCGGAGAGCAAGCCTGCAAACGCCCCCGAAGGCGGCAAACCGGGAGACCCGGGCCACGGGAAGGTGAGTCCCCCCCCTGCCCAGGCACGCTCTGCTCGGTGGCTTGGGCCTCTCGGTTTCGGTCACGCCTTTTTGGAGGCAGAGTGTTGAGTGCTGTTCAGAAAGGGAAGGAAGAGAATCGTGTTGGTGGAAAACTGGTTCCTTGGTAGTTTTCAGGGTGGAATGTTTTGGAAAGCCATTAGAACAAAGCTTGTGTGACTGTGTTGTTGCTAACTCTTGTTTTCGTGAAATCCTGGGAGTTTGGGGGTTGAGTCAAGGAGTGCAGAATATTTCCTACCTTTTACCTACTTGTTTGAAAACTGTATTTATTGAATAATCATTCTCTGTATTCATCGCCTAAACTGAGTCTCTTGGCAGCCAACCACCAGTTGGTTCCTAAGTGCCAAGGAAGCCAAAATTAGCACCCAATAGCAGTGCAGAGGCACCGGGCACTTCTGGCCCAGCAGAGACCGCTGTTTGCCAGGAGCCCTAGGAGACGTCTGAGCTCGAGCTAAAGTTTCGAGTCCACAGCATTCGGGAAAGCTGTTTGTCCGCACCTGCCCGGGGACAGGGTGTAATGAGGGCACAGAAGGTCTTCACAGCCATGGCAGGGGGCTGGGAGGTGGGAATGGGGTGGCGGGGTACAGCTGGGTCACCAGAACAGCTTGTCAAGTAAGCATGTGTTGAGGCCCAGCCTTGTGGGTACTGCGTTGATGCCAGCATTTGGGGGGCGTTGACCGATGGAACCCATCTGCCGAGCCAGCCAAGCTGGTTATGAGTTCATGGTATGGAGAATCTTGAGCATGGATGCTCTCTGAGGAGAGGTCGGGGCAAGGGGGAAGCCAGCTGCTTTTAGTTGACGGAGGGCCTGTCTGTGGACGGAAGTCACAGGAGTTGGGTTTCACAGAGCCAGTGGTGACTGGTGTAGCTGGGAGCTGTCCAGCCCCTGGACACAGTGGCTTGCCTGAGGTGTCCGGCTCCTCTGGGAGCCAGGGGACTGGGATGTGGGGAGACGCTTCCCACCAGGGGAAGGAAGGGCTGCAGGGGTGACGGAACTGCAGAGCACGGGATGCTGGCGGGGTAGTTTGTGGCATGGAGCGAGGGGGAAGCTGCAGCAGTGACGCCCTCGTGGGTCCTTGGGTGTGACGTCCCCTGCGGTCTCCGATGGCCAGCCCTGGACTGTTGTCAATTGTCCCCCTGCCCAGGCCGCCCCCGGCACTTGCCTCTGCAGCTCCGCTCTGCCGCCACGTGGCCCCCCACGGGACAGACTCTTGGAGTTGAGGGCAGGACCCCCAGATCCCAGAGGTCCTCGTTCGGAGTCTGTTGGGGAATGGAGGCCGCAGCGTCAGTCCTGTTTTCTTGAATTGAGTGTTGCAGGGCTGGATGCGCCGCAGCTCTTGGGCGGTGATAAGTGTGCATGGATGTAAGGGGAGTGTAGACGTATTTAGATGAAATTGCTGAACTGTAGTTACCACTTGCTGCGTGCAGCCTGTGTCAGGCCCTTGTCGTGAGAATGCGAATGGTAAGTGCTACACTAAACTTTTTGAGTAGGTGGTCTCCTCCAAAGACAGAACCGTGCCTCTGAGGCGAGGACACCATCAGTGCCCCACTCCAATCCCTGTTGCACTGCGACAGCTGTCTTTGTGTCTTTTCCTGAATTTTACTTGGAAACAGAGTCTCAACGCCTCCTTAAAAAAATTTCAATTCCAGGGGAGCCTGGGGGGCTCCGTCGGCTAAACATCAGCTCAGGTCATGATCTCCCAGTTTGTGAGTTCGAGCCCTGTGTCAGGCTCAGTGCTGACAGTTCAGAGCCTGGATCCTGCTTCGGATTCTGTGTCTCCTTCTCTCTCTCTCTCTGCCCCTCCCTCCCCTCAGGCTATGTCTCTCTCTCAAAAATAAACATTAAAAAAATGAAAAATTAAAAAAATGTAATTCCGGTGTAGTTAACATACAACGTAATATTAGTCTCAGGTGTGTAAGATAGTGATTTAACAATATTCCAAACAACACCTGGATCTCCTCAGGACAAGCGCACTCTTAATCCCCTTTGCCTATTTCCCTATCCCTTCTGGTGACCATCATGTGTTCTCTCTAGTTAAGAGTCTGTTTCTTGGTTTGCCTCTCTTTTTTTCCCTTTGCTCATTTTGTTTCTTAAATTTCACATATGAGTGAAATCATGTGGTATTTGTTTTTGTCCGACTTCACTTAGCATTATACTCTGTAGCTCTATACATGTTGTTGCAAACGGCAAGATGTCCTTCTTTATGGCTAATATTCCATTGTGTATTTATGCATCTTTATCCACTCATCGGTCAGCAGACCTTGGGCTGCTTCCATAATGTGGCTGCTGCTGATAATGCTGCTGTAAACATTGGAGTGCATGGATCCCTTTGGATTAGTGTTTTATATATTTTTTTGTAAATACCCAGTAGTGTGATTCCTGCATTATAAGTTGTTCAGTTTTTAACTTTCTGAGGAACCTCCATATGGTTTTCCGGAGCGGCTGCACCAGTTTGCACTCCCCCAACCGTGCGTGACAGTTTGCCTTTCTCCACGTCCTCACCAACACCTGTTGTTCCTTGTGTTGTTGACTTGAGTCCCTCTGACAGGGGTGAGATAATTCCTCCTGACCGTTTTGATCTGCATCTCTGTATGGTAAGAGATACTGAGTGTTTTGTTTTGTTACTGAGATGCCTATGACATTTTAATTACATCTATGACCATAAAATAATGTGTTCTATAGGAATCAGAAACGGATGGCATTAAATCAGCTATATACCTTTGCTTTTGGTGCTAAGGAGATTTCACCAGGCATTTATAAGGATGGGAATAACAGATTATTGATTAGAAAACTAATATGAAAACATGAACTAAATTTCTTTTTTTTCCATAATATTTTATTGTCAAATTGTTTTCCATACAACACCCAGTGCTCTTCCCCTTAAGTGCCTTCTACCATCACCACCACCTCTTTTCCCCCTCCCCCTTCCCCCTCAACCCTCAGTTCATTCTC
>NC_043714.1:75331558-75363371 GCF_006229205.1 Suricata suricatta | reverse complement strand
TGAAAGTTTGACTTCTTCCTTGCCAATTCTGATGCCTTTTATTTCTTTTTGTTGTCTGATTGCTGACGCTAGGACTTCCAGCACTATGTTAAACAACAGTGGTGAGAGTGGGCACCCCTGTCGTGTTCCTGATCTCAGGGGGAAAGCTCTCAGTTTTTCCCCATTGAGGATAATATTGGCTGTGGGTTTTTCATAAACTGCTCTTATAAAGTTTAGGTAAGTTCCTTCTATTCCAACTTTCTCAAGGGTTTTTATTAAGAAAGGGTGCTATATTTTGTCAAATGCTCTTTCTGTATCTATCGACAGGATCATATGGTTTTTATCCTTTCTTTGTTAATGTGATGGATCACATTGATGGATTTGCGGATATTGAACCAGCCCTGTAACCCAGGAATGAATCCCACTTGATCATGATGGATAATTCTTTTTATATGCTGTTGAATTTGATTGGCTAGTATCTTGTTGAGTATTTTTGCATCTGTATTCATTAAGGATATTGGTCTGTAGATCTCTTTTTTGGCTGTCTGGTTTGGGTATCAAGGTGGTGCTGGCTTCATAGAATGAGTTTGGAAGCTTCCCTTCTATTTCCATTTTTTGGAATAGTTTGAGAAGAATGGGTATTAGCTCTGCTTTAAATGTCTGGTAGAATTCCCCTGGGAAGCCATCTGGCCCTGGGCTCTTATTCGTTGGGAGATTTTTGATAACGGATTCGATTTCTTCACTGGTTATTGGTCTATTCATGCTTTCTATATCACTGCTTCCGCGCCGAGATGGCTTAGGGCTGGAAGCTGTTCCTTCCCTTGCACCACCCGGATTCGGGATTCCAGCTACCCAGAAGTTATCTATGGAGTGGGTCCCTCTCTCCAACTGCAGCCAAACGTTCTTTACTTCTTCCCCAGAGACAGTACCTCTTCCCCAGAGACAGTCCTATGAGCGTGCTCAGACTCTCTGTCTCTCCCCTTTGTCTCTCGGGCTCTGCGTGCTTGCCCCATGTTGGGCTGGGGATCCTGCCTCCCCTGCCCTTCCCGGGCTGGCCCGTTTTCAGATCTCCCCAGTTTGCACATACTCACTCAGGTATCCTTGAGGTTCTGTTCTTTCTGGAGTCCATATTTTCTCCTTCTGCTTTTGCAGATGAGAGTAATATCCTTCTCAGTTCGATAGATGGGGCGGACGGAATTTACAGAGCTCCCTTCCTCTCTGCCATCTTGGCTCCCCTCCTGAACTAAATTTCTAAGGTGAGGTGAGAAGATGAAATATGACCTTGAACTTTGGAGTCCAGGAAAAATTGAATATAAGGCACACTAGTGACCGCTAAGATGCCTATACTAAATTCCTATTTACAACATAATGATTAAAGGTGGCGGAGCAGAGGATCCTGTGCTCGCCTCCTCCGACAGACACATCAAGGCCACAACTACATACAGAGCAATTCTCTCTGAGAGTGATCTCAAGACAGGTACGACATATTCTCCACCGCTCAACACATAAAGAAGCCACCACCTTGAGGTATGATGGGGAGTCCAGCCCTGCGGGGGTGCCCGCAATGGGAAGGGATATCCTGGGTGTGGAGGTCGTCCCTGGGGGCTGAGGGATCAAGCCCCACATTGGGTACACCTGCCCTGGGGATGACAAGCCCCCATGACCTATGGGTTTGAAAATCTATGGGGCCTAACTCCAGCAAAAGCAGAGGGCTATAGAAAATTCAGTCTTCTCTCTGAGAGGGCCTATGGGCTATATCCCTGGGTCACAGGCACCACTCTGAAACTGCATTTTCAGAGGCATATGTGCCATAGCTGAAGGAGGGCTGTTTGCTAGTGGTAGGGTATGTGCTAGAGGGACCGGGGTCTGTCGGAAGCTTCCCTAGGAAAGGAGGTGCTGAACACGTGTAGCCTTCCCGGCAGATGCAGATTCGCACACCCTCCATCTACCTTACTAGCAATGCTTGCTTCTTCCTGGTGTTCCCCATGGGCTCTCTCCACCCCACCCACCTACCCCTGTGGGGACCCCTTCCAGGTGGCTCCCACCCTACTGTACCTGGCAGGCAGCCTGAGGCAGGACCAACTCTTCCCAAAGGGGTCCTGCCTCGGGAGGAGGGGAGCCGGCTGCACACCAGCGTACTCCCAACAGCTACAGGCAGGCCTCCGAGCCAGCTCTGCCCACAGGCGTGCTTGCAGCAGTCACAGCTCGGCCACAGCAGGATGATGCATGCAGTCAACTCAAGGGACTCGCCTCGGGCACTCGGTTCTGGTGACGGGGTGGGGGGAGCGCACTTCTGGGCCCCTCGGGGGTGACTTATCCACAAGGCCTCTACTTTCAAGACCAGGAGACATTGTAACTGATCAACCTAACACGCAGAAACAAGAACAGACAAATGAGATGGGAATATGTTCTAGATGGAAGAGCAAGACAAAAATCTCAAAGAACTAAATAAAACAGTTAAAAGCAACATGCCTCATGAAGAGTTCAAAATGGTGTTCAAGACCCTCCCTGAACTGAGACAAGTCAGGAATTCAGAACTTGAACAAAGTTCGAGAAGATAGAAAGACAGCCAGGCAGAGCTTGAATAAGTAACCCCAGTGAAGGACCCAGGGAGAGATTCACTGTGGATGAGAGGGTGCAGATGGTGTGTGATCTGGAAGGTGGGGGATGGGAAGGCAGGCAGGCTGAACTGCCAAAAGAAAACAATTAAAAAAAGAAAAAGGGATGGATGAAGGGACCTCTAGAGTAATGCCAAACATGCTAACATCGCCATTGTGTGGTTCCTAGAAGGGGGGTGGGGAGAGGAACGGAGCACAAGAACACATTTTTGAAGAAATAACGGCTGAAAAGTTTCCTAACCTGAAGGAAGCAGACCTCAAGGTACAGTAACACAGAGTCCCCGATAAGGACCCAGAGATCCACATGATCTGTGCTCATCTGATCAAAGACCAGAAGTTGCAAAGAGACTCCTAAAGGCAGCAGGAGAAAAACGCTTCACTACGAGGGAACTCCCACAGACTCAGCGGCCGGCTGTTGAGCAGAAGCAGTAGATATGTTAAAGGTGCCGGTGGGGAAAGCACACAGCCAGTAATCGTCCACTCAACAAGGTGTTATTATTCATAATTGAAGAAGATCAAGGAGTTTCTAACACAAGCAAAATGTAAAGAAGCTCGGCTCCAGTAAACCAGCCCCACGAGAAATGTCCAAGGGTCTTCAGAAAAGAAAATGCTATGAATAGAAGTAAAAAAAAAAAATCCCGGCAAGAAACCATCTCACTGGTAAAGGTGCAGAAATAGTACAGACTGTGGCTCAGCCACTTTAAAAGTAGCTTGAAAATTGAAAGACAAAATCGTAAAAGCAACAGTAACTTCAATACATAGTTAAGAGATACACAAAATAAAAAGATGTCAGTTATGTCAAAATATGGAAGAGCATCTTTTCATGTATCTGGCCCTCTGGATGTCTGCCTTGGAGAATGTTCATGGCTGCTCCCCATTTTTCATTGGATTATTTGTTTCGGGGCATTGACTTATATAGGCTCTTGATTTTGGACTCCCCCACCCCCCTCCATCCTCATCCCCACCTTAGGGTTTGCCCCCCACTGGGCAAGGCGTTCAGTTCCCCTGTCTCAGCATTTCCCATGAACCCACCACCCACACGGAAACTTCAGACAGCCTGGGGGCCCCGCCTCAACCAGTTTCTCAGCAAGAAAACTGGAAGGAAGGGAACTAACCTTTATGGAGGGTGTCCTGCAGGCCAGGAGCTGTGCTGAGTGCTATGTTCACTCACACATGCGCACCATCTGGGCAAATCGCCTGCCAGATAAGGAAGGACACTCCGCTTTAGGGAGGTTAAGTGACGGCCCAGGGGCGCAGGACAAGCTGGTGGTGGATTAAGGATCCGAGTCCATGTTCCTCCTTCTTACCCTGGGGTTGGACCCGGAGTAGGACAGACCCCTGTGTGGGGAGTCTGAGGAGGGCACTCGGTGACAGACACTTCGCACAGGCAGGTGGGACGGGGTGTGCGTGAGCATTCATGGGCACGAGGGAGACCCGGTCGTGCTGGTAACTGCACCCCCCTGCGGTTGTGCAGGTGGGTCTTCTGTGGCCCAGCTGCTTTCCTAGGAGCCGTGAGGGAGCTGTGCTCCCCTTCACCGGGTTTTCAGCTGGTTCCCCAGTCCTCCCTGAAGCACAGATACTGTGACCTCATTGGAAATGTGCTAAAGCTGTAAAATTACCACCGAGGAATGGTGTCGTCATGGAAACCAGTAACCCGGTGAAAGCAGCTTATAGAGAGCCCCTCCTGGAGTGGGAAAAGCTAGCCTCTGCTTCCTGAGATCCCCCAGAAAGGTTGTGTCCCCTTCTCTGCTGGCACTGACTGTCCATACGTGTCAGTGACTGGTTTTCTGCGTACCTTGTGAAGAATCTTCTAGGACTCAGAAAAGAGATGTGTAAAGTGGCTGCATTTTAGAAATAATATTCTTAGAAGTCAGGCGCTGCAGTATGGCCCCTCTTGACCCTCAATTTTCACATCTGTGACATGGAATAATCTAGCTTTATAGGGTTTTTGGGAGGCTTAGCTAAGAATAGAAGAGCTGGGCAGGGGGAAAAAGGCTGGAGCAAATCAGGACATAATAGTAAACTGAGACTTGATTCTTGTATGTTAGGAGAAGAGTAAGATGGGGTGGGTCTTGGTTAACAGTGAGCAGCCCTGGGTGGGGCAGGGTTATGGGGTCACTGACCTGGAGTAAGTTGTCAGCCGTTCCTCCTGCTCAGCTCGGTCTCCCCAGCGTTGGCAAGGCCAGTCCCTGTTTCCGAGTCTGACCCTATGTGCATGCTGTGAGGTGGCCGGGGCTCCCCTAAAGCCATTCCAGGAGGACTCAAAGCCTGGGTTGCCCTGTCCTGGGCTGCAGGGCTGCTTGGGATGGGGGGTGAACAGGAAGCTTCTCACATGACTAGGTGGCCTGTGTGGAGTGTGCCACTCAGGCCTCTCTGTGGCCCTGCCTGTCAGAAGCCTCCAGCTTCAGCCTCTGGGGCTGGACGACCAGAAAACCGGGAGCTGGCGGAGCCCGGGAGCTCATCAGTCCCTTCCACACAGACGCTGTGGCCATTGCGCACCGTCTGTGCCCTGGCTGCTGAATGGAGCCTGCACCTCCACCTACAGCGTTGCTCTGTGAACAGCTCATGCCCACTGAAGAACAATCTGGAAGTCCTAACCCAACCAAGGTTTGCCAGGAGGTGGGTGAGCGGACCTGCCTCTGGCCCAGATGTGCACATCTGGTCACTGGGGGCTTGAAGGTATCTGCCCTCCAATGTCAACAGCATCTTGTCTTTTAAAATATCAGAACAGGGGCACCTGGGTGGCTCAGTCAGTTATGCACCTGATTCTTGATTTCCAGTTGGGTCATGATCTTGTGGTCGTGAGATCGAGCCCTTTGTTTGACTCCATGTTGAGTGTGGACCCTGCTTGGGATTCTTTCTCCTCCTCTTTCTACCCCTCCCCTGCTCATGTGTGCTTGCTCACTCACTCTCTCTCGTGCGCACGCTCTCTCTCTCCAAATAAATAAACATTAAAAAAATCGGAATAGGAATACTGGCCACAGCCATACTAGTGGTACCGTTGACCACGGTCACTTCCTGGAGGAGCCGGGTTTTGTGTCGGCCGCTTTCTGTGTGTGGACCCTCACTTGCTGAGTCCTGTGTGCTGCTCTGACAGCCTCCACAGTCCACCCAGTGTCCCAGTCACACACTCCAGACACCCGAATTTTGGCTTCCTGACCTACAGATTGGGGAGAAGAGTCTGTTCTCCTGCACGGCTGTTGGTGCAGAGCCATCGCAGGATGAGGTGGGCAGCGTGTGGAGGAGGAACAAGACTGGGGGTGGCCTGAGTGGGGAGTGGGAGGGGGTGCTGAAGGCACGGTCAGGGGCTTTCTGGTTGGGAGCCTCCCCTCCCCACCCCCTGCACCTGCCTCCCTCTCCCACACGGGCCTGTGTTCTGTCCTGTGGACGAGCCGGGCTGGGCCCACAGAGGACTTGTCTCCTACTGCCTGCACGCTCTGTGGGAACCCACCATTTCTCTGTTGAGTGTGTTCACTGTTCACCACAACGTAGACTGTGCCGGAGCAGGCGGCTTCCTCCCTCTGGTCCCCTGTGTCCAGGCCTCCAAGAGCACGGGGCACACAGCAGGTGCTCGAGAAGTGGTGATGGACAGCGTGTTTGGGCAAGTCACTCGCTAGACTGGAGGAGTGTGTGTTTGGAGGAGGCCCGATGGAGCTCTGTCCCCTTGACTCCCGCGGGCGACCACCCTCGTGGTGTGAGCACAGGGGCCGGGAGGCCGTCCTTCCAGAGCATAGGCGGTATCGTTGTGCACGCCTGGGCCCCGAGCCCCCCTGGGCCTACGTGTCCTGGCCGCACCTGCCAGTGGTCCTCTGATGCTGCTCCCACCTCTGAGGAACTTACTGTCTCATGGTTCTGTGGCTCTGTTTTCTAGGGAACTGAGACTTGGGAAGACCATGAGATAAATCTCTGTCACTTTAAAACGATTCTCATTTTGCCAAGTATATTCTGATAGTAATGAAATTAGAATCTAAAAACTAAATCTTTGAGGCTTTTCCAAACATATGGAAACAAAATGATATACTCAAACGCCATAGGCTGAAGAGGAGTTAAACTAAAAAGCACATCTTCGGACACAAGTGAGCTTGAAGGCACAGCGGGGCGTCGGTGGTCTGCTGCCACGGCAGCACTTCCGGGGTGCATGTCGTGCCTGAGGCCCGTGTTGCCAGAGGGAGTCCTCACGTCAGACCCCCCCAACTCCCCACTTCACCTTGAAGAAAGTAGGAGAACTGGAAATCAAACCTAGTGCAGACAAGGAAATGAAGATCAGAACACAAGACAGGAACCAAAACCCTAATCTAGGCGAGGAGACCAAAAGCTTGTTCTTGGGGAAGAATAAAACTACCAACCTTCAGCCGACATGGCCTGAGACACGCAGGGCAGGAGACAGGGCCTCGCAGACTACAGAGCAGGGAAAGGTGCTGCGCAGGTGTCCTGGGCCAGTCTCTGCCCACAAGTCTGAAAAGCGAGAGGAACTGGACAGATGTCTTGGAAGACAGAAAACACCAGAGCTTACAGACCGGGCTGTGGGGAGTCTCTAGTCCATTAAGGAAATAGAAAGTTTTGTTAAAATTTTTCCCACAGAGCAAATCCAAGCCCAGGTGGCTTCACTCCTGCATCTCACCAAACACGAAGGGAAGGTTGATAGGAGTCGTACATAAACTCTTCTTTCCGGGGGCTTGAAGGTGGGAACAGTCCTGAGCCATTCTGTGAGGTCAGCACGACCCTGGGGACAGCAGTAGACAAAAACGATGAAGGTGCAACAAAGTCTCCTAGACGTGGATGCACCTGCCGGGTAGGGTTCATCTGAGTAACGTGAAAGCCAACAAATGTATTCTTCATTCCCAGAAACCAAAAAAGGGAAAGTGTGCAAACATCTCCGTAGAGAAGAAACCTCTGACAAGGTACCATACTAATTTCTGATCAAACTGTCAGCACACTAGAAATGGAAGAGAACTTCCTCAGCCTGGTAAGTGCACCTGCGGAAGCCCTCGGCCTCCCATGGTGCTTACAGGTGAACGCTGGTCACGTCGTCCCTGGACGGCCTCGCACTTGGCCTGGCTCCACTCACACTGCTCCTCGGTGGCGCTGGGTGTCCACATGGCTTGGAGGTTCCTTCTCTGTGCCTTTGATCCTGGCATGTTCCCCATCCTCTCTGAGGGCCACGTTCTGCTGTCATTTGTCTGTCCAGCCTTCACACAGGCAGAGCCGGGCACCCCCTCCCTGCTCCCACCTCTATTGTTGGTTTGTGCTCATGTCTCCAAACTCCTGGAACTGAGATCCTCATGGCTGCGGGGTGGTCCCTGCCACATGGCACAGTGCTCAGCCGCCTGCAGACTTTTCTTGGTTCAGGTAGTCGGGGATTACTAGGTCGAATATTCCCTGTCCCTGGGAATTCTATTTTCTTTGAAGAAATGGTCCTCAGTATGGCAAAGCAGTACTGTAAAGTTAATTTCTTCTCAATTGTGGTAAGGTTTAACTTTGGGATTCTTCAGAATCCCAGCCCATTCAGATGATCTCTTACATCATGTTAAATGTTCTGGAGTACTTCAGCTTTTATAATAAAGAACTGTAAATGGCATAAAGGGCTGTGGGGGGCTCATAAAATTGTCATGTCTCTTACATTTGAGTAATTGTGTTTATAAATTGTGAAGATCTGCTTAAGAAACGTAATTTTTTTTAAAACTTGAATACATTTGCTATGTTATGTAGAGAACGTACTTTCTGAAGCAGTGTTCCAGGTAGAAAAAGGCTCCATGAGCCTTTTGGGGCCTAGAGGCAGCAGAATTCAGGTTCCCATCATCTGGGAGGAAAGTGCATTAGGCCATTGGCTCACGGTCCTGGACTCACTTAAGGATGGCGTTGGGCAAGCTGGCCCGAGTGTCCTGGGAGATTGAGCCCTTGAAGTGCTGTTTACAGATTACTTCTCTCAGGCTCCTTATTTCACAGTGTGAATGGAAGTCCCCCAGCAGCTCTGGAAGATTAAATAACATGCCCAGGGCACGTGCGTCCACAGGAGAAGTTAAAATCCAAACCGAAGATGCCTGAATCTAAAGCTTGTGCAACTTCTTCAATTTTGTGCTGCTGCCTCTCTATATAATTTTTAAGTCTGAACTGATTATGGAGCACAAAACATTCTCTGTTGATTTAAACCCTATTTATAAAGCAGTGAATATAAGCTTTCTGCCTGTCTGACCCTGCGTTTCAATCTGTAAAATGCAGCTAATAAGACGTCCTCCTGGGCTATTGTGTGGAGGAAAGTGTCTGCTATTAGTCCCACTAGATAAGAAAAGCTTACAAAATGGCCAATCCGGTTCCCTTCCGGAGTATTCCTAATCGGTCCCAGTCATAGTCAGAGAGATGGCCTTTCGTTCTACAAATTTAAACATAAAAGCTTCTGAATCCCTTAATCTGCTCAACCCCTCTAAAACTTAATAAGAACTTGAGCAGGAAGAAATATGCAAGAGTGTGCTGCATGTTGAATTCTGAAGCCACGTCACGGAGAGGTCAGAAGGATGCTCCTGGAGGCTCTGTGACACCTGTGGACTTGGGCCTGCTGCCATAACCACGTCCTCTGGGACCCCGGTGACCACGTACACGAGCCGAGCCCCAGAGCCCGCCTTCTGGTGGAAGGGACATGCCTTGAACGGACGTGTCCGGCTGTGGAAAGTGCTGTCGGCCAAGGCCTTTCTGCAGAGATGCTGCCGATATCTGTGCCGGTGCCGGGTGGCTGTGCAGAAGGTAGGCTGGCATTTGGAATGTCAACCTCAGCCGCCAAGGTGTGTGTCTATAAGCCATGTTCCTGCTGGTAGATCGTTAGTCAGAGCCAAGGATGATCCCTTCTTAGTCTTGGCATCCTCAGCACCTGGTACAAGGACCAACACATGATAGGTTGTCAGGAAATGTTGAATGAAAGAGCAAGAAGGAAAATGAAAAGGCTTCTAAAAAGTTTGTGTTCCTTTTTTTCCTCTTGCTATTAATCAGATGCTGCACTGGTGTGTAAACACGAGCGTGTGTGTGAATTCTGCAGGGGCTTGTTCTAACCAGTACGGCCCTCAGCTACAGAGCTGGGAATTCAGTAGCTGTGGGGGAGGGCCTTGGGAGGGTGCTTTGAGGACGGCTGTCAGGAGGTATGGGATATTGACTTTTTTTTTTTTTTTTAACAGTCCATGGGGCTAGACTGTGAGTATCTGTAAAAACAGTTGTGACCTTCCTCAAGTATGTCCTAGATTAGCATGTGATGAGCTCTACGTAGCCTGGTCTGTAGTACTTGGATTCCTGGGGAGGCATTTTGATAAATATTAAAAAATCTGAACAGAAACAAACAATTGAAATTAAATCCAGGCATTAAAATGCTTAGTTTGGGGACTCTTCTCCCCCTCCCCCTATCTAGGAGACCTGTAAACAGGCCTGACCCCATAGGCTGGGATTAATGGCGGCCCAGTTGGGGATTCATAGAGCCAGTGGAAGGGTGGTCCTCTGTCCAGGTCACCGGCCAGCAGGAGACAGCAGGACATGAGCACTTGTCACTTACGAGGTGGTGGGGACGGGAGGTCACTAGCTTTTCAGGGGCCCAGCTCCAACTGTTATTTTCAAAGGTGACTGGGCGAACAGCAAGGCAGGTACCTGGGGCTGGGATCTGAGCTCAGGTCCTTGTCTGAGCGTCCACACTGAGCATGAGTGAGTCTTCATGTTGTGTCCACACTGGGCGTGAGCGGGTCTTTGTGCAGTGTCCACACTGGGCGTGAGCAGGTCGTCATGCTGTAAATGCCGAGACAGCAACTCAGAGAAGTTGCGTTTCCCATCGCATGGCCTTCCAAGTCCCAAAGCCCACGAAACACTGAGGAATAAATCTGACACCGGACGTGCAGTCTGTGCACTGATCTGGGGAGGAAGATGAGGGAGATCGGAAGGAGGGAGCGTGGAGAAAGGGCCTGATTTCAGGGGCTTCTCCTGGTCCTGGCAGTGCTCCCTGGTGAGGGCAGGCGAAGTCACAAGACTGGCCGCGAGGTCTGGCCCAGGGAGCGGAATGGAGAAGCGCCACAGCAGGAGCCATGCTCTGAAGGCCGTCGCCAGAGGCGTCAGGGCTCCTGGGTGGACTCCTTTTACGGGTCTGTGTTCTGTTAATCTCTTTGGGCGGTCTTTGGGAGTTCTAAGATGGGTCATGTAGTGCATTCATGGCTTAAAATCTCATTTCCCACTAGACCATGAAGTGGCAATCTTAGGATTTAAGTTCTTAATCTTGTGATTGCCTCTGGATCACAGCACTTAAACAATACTCCCTATTAATGAGATTTACATAACATTCTTATTCTAGATGCTTTTAGTGACGGATGTTTTTGATCTTTGTAGCTAGTGTAGCTGGGGGTTCCTTTTCCTGCAGGGCTAAACATAGGTAACACTGACTAGTCTTCAGGACGGCTTCATGTCTCGTGTGATACAACCTACTTCCTTTGGTGACTTCTGGTTATCAAGTTACTTACCATGTTTTTGATCATTTTTGTATCTTCTGAATACCAGGGGTACCTTGTTAAGCCCCTGGTGATGCTAGGAATTTTCTAGGCCACGCAATTTTGGCATTGGTCATAATAACAGACTTCATGACTGCCACCTAATGTGATCACTTTTGCATCTCATTTGGTTGTTGGTACACTCTTTTCCTTTTCTCCAGAGATGATTTTTGAATGTCTTTAACAAGCTCTTTCCATTAGCTTTGTTTACTCTCCTCTAAACTTCCAGCATCTGGCTTAAATTCTCAGCATATTGCCGAAGGCTTCCCCCGGGACTGTCAATCTTCAGTTGACAAGATCCTATCTTCCCTGCCCTCCTTCATCTGGCACCTTTTCACCAGACGGGACTCTACCAACACCTTAACTTGCCCTAGGTGCCTCTTCCCCCTTCTCCTTTGAGAGACATCTCCTTGTGTTTCCTGATGTTCTTAGTCTTTGAGGTTTGATACCCTGGCCTCCCATGTGGTGGTCCCATTGCTGCCAGAGCGCAGGCCGTTGGCAAGCCCTGCAGAGGCTCCCTCACCAGTTCCTCTCGGGCCGATGGGCTCTTCCCTGGCCGCTCAGCCCACTACTGTAGTGGAGCCTTCTCGCCTCCAGCTGCGTTCCTTCGGTCTTTTCCAAACGGCCTGGTCACTTCCATCGAATCCACCTGGCACTCAACCTTCCCCCAAGTACTGATTTTTCTTTAACCTCTGTGTGCTAGAGGACTTAGGTTTTTTTTTTTTTTAATGTTTTATTATTTTTGAGAGAGAGAGACAGAGAGACAGACAGAGAGTGTGAGCAGGGGAGGGTCAGAGAGAGAGCGAGACACAGAATCCGAAGACAGGCTCCAGGCTCTGAGCTAGCTGTCAGCACAGAGCCCAACGCGGGGCTCGAACCCACAAACCGTGAGATCATGACTTGAGTCTCCCAGGCATCCTTTAGAGGACTTAGTTTATCGCATGGAGCCCCAGGTGGTCATTATCAACAACGGGCGCCACACAGGTGTAAGCCTTTAGTGGTGTTGCCACGCTGATCTCCTGGCCCGAACGGGGAGATGGGGCACCTTTCACACGGAGGGAACATTTTTATCATTACAGAAATGGTGGCAGCAAAAACTAATCCCATAGTGCAGCTGAGACCAGCAGAAATGCGAGGAATGGGTTTGCACTTTGCCACGGCCCGGAGTCTCCCAGGGGGAAACCAGAGTGCACACCATTTGGGGTCGTTGGAACGTTCACATGTGGATGCCTGTTGACATGTTTTTTGAGCATCCCATACACGAATGCTTGGCCATGTTTTTACAGACCTGGATATGTGTGCACGTTTTTTCCCCTAGACCAAAATCAGATCACCATAAATGTTTTCTTATTAAAACATTTTTTAATGTTTTTTATGTATTTTTGAGAGACAGAAACAGCACGAGCAGGGGAGGCTCAGAGAGCGAGGGAGACACAGAATCTGAAGCAGGCTCCAGGCTCTGAGCTAGCTGTCAGCACAGAGCCCGATGCAGGGCTCAAACCCATGAACTGTGAGATCATGACCTGAGCTAAAGCTGGATGCTTAACTGACTGAGCCACCCAGGCGCCCTGATCACCATAACTATTTTATCACCTTCTTCAGTTAGTGCTCTCCCATTTTATATTTCAGGAAAGTGTTTGAGTTGTCTCAGATATGCAGAAGATAGAAACATGTGGCTCATTTCACCCCCAAGTTCTGTTCCACCTGATTAGCCCGAACCTGTGCGCAGTTTAGGACCACTCACCGTGCCTGGGTCAGCGCGTCACTGGTTTGTCTTAATCTGGCACTTTTTTTTTTTAAACCCTTGTGAAGAGACCAGGCCATTCATTTGTCCTTCCAACTGGGCTTGTCTCCTTGCTGCCCCACAGTCCGACTCCGTTTGTTCCTTTATCCTCTGATTTCCTTTCAACTGCCAATAGTATGTAAAGGTCTAGTGGGTTTGGATGGAATATTTTGGCCAGAATACTTCACAGTTGAAGTTGGTACTTGAAGTTGTGTTAGAGGTGAGAGATTAGATTTTACCTAGCTTTCCGCCATTAACGAGGTTAAGATCGACCCCTGGAGAGGGTGGTGGGTGTCTGAGCCGTCCTTGCTCTTGCTCTGGCCGCTAGAGAGTATTCTGCATGTGGGTACTTGAGTAGTAATACAGATGCATCAATCATGCATCTGATGGTTTTAAAATAAGGTGATTATTCTTCCTGATTTAATGTCATTAAGATTTTATGAAGCAGTTTTCTAGATTCTGTCTCTAATCTGATCAGTGGCCTTCTCTCACTTTTGAACTCAGCTACCAGGGCCATTCGGTTACACAGAAATACAATGCCCACCTGGAAACAAAATGCTGCTTTTTTCCTTTTAATTTGTAATTTCACATGAAGGAACTGTTTAAAAATACCTTCAAATGGTGAGAAAGGAAGTTTTTTACCCCTTTCTCCTCTTTTGAAGACCATTAAAGACTTGTGGGTTTTGGGGTGCTTGGGTGGCTCAGTCGGTTGAGCATCTGGCTTTGTCCCAGGTCATGATCTTGGGGTTAGTGGGTTCAAGTGCCACATTGGGCTTTGTGCTGACAGCTAGATCATAGCCTGGAGGCTGCTTTGGATTCTGCATCTCCTTCTCTCTCTGACCCTTCTGTGCTCACACTGTCGCTGTCTCTCTCTCAAGAATAAATAAAACATTAGGGAAAAAAAAAAGACTTGTAGGTTTTCATTGACTTGGTGTGTGTGTGTGTGTGTGTGTGTGTGTGTGTGTGTGTGTTTAAATACAATTTATTGTCTAATTTGCTTACATACAACACCCAGTGCTCGTCCCAACAAGTGCCTCCCTCAATGCTCATCACCCATTTAGCCCTCTCCCCCACCCCCATCAACCCTCAGTTTTTTCTCTGTATTTAAGAGTCTCTAATGGTTTGCCTCCCTCCCTCTCTGTAACTATTTTTCCCCTTCCCCCTCCGCCCCCCATGGCCTTCTGTAAAGTTTCTCAAGATCCACGTATGAGGAAAACGTATGGTACCCGTCCTCCTCTGACTGACTGCTTTCGCTCCTCACGACAGCCTCCGGTTCCAGCCGCGTTGCTGCAAATGGCAGGCTTTCATGCTTTCTCTCTGCCGGGGGCTAGTCCACTGGCAGTTGTTATTCTGATTGCTCTCTTGTCCCCGCTTTAGCTAATGTTAGTTTTCTTGTGTGCTTTTGACATGACTCTTTTATCTTTGAAAGATTCATTGCTTTTTGTTACAAGAGTGCTCCCAGAGCAGGGGGTGCTGGGCCTGTTTTCTGCCCCAGGGAAACAGGGCCTGTGGAGGGGTGGTGCTTGTACCACCAGGTGGTGGCAAAGTGGACCCTCACATCCTTGACTCTCTATCCAGTGCTCTCTGCCCCACTCCTTTCTTTAGCATTGATGGGACAAGTCTGTTACTTCATGTCATTTCCTAAACATGCAAGTGAATGCAAGTGAATGCAATAGGTTTTGTTCTTTAGCAGGTGTTTATGGTAAAGAGATCTTTGTCTGCCTTCCAAGTTGCTTTACTGGGTGTCAAAGGGGGATACAGAGGCAACAAGGTGTGTTTCTGGCCCTGAAAGAGCTGGCCGTGTGGGGGACACGCAGATGGACACAAGTCCCCAGAACGCGGACCCCTAAGGGCAGGGAGGAGGCTGTGTGCATTGGCAGATGCTGGGGTGAGGCTTTCGTGGTGTAGGCCTGAGGCTCTGAGGTCAGGGTGTGTGTGTGCAGGTTTTACATATTCATTACATTTGATGGAAAGGAAAGATAGGGGCTTTGGAGTCCAAAGCTAGGTTTGGGTCCAAGTCTTGCTCCATTTGCTTTGTTATCTCAGCCAATTATGTTATCTCTCTCTCTCAATCTCTCTCTCTCTCTCAATCTCTCTCTCTCTCTCTCTCTCTCTCTCTCTCTCTCTTTAAACTTCGGTGGGGAGTGAGATCTTTATTTCCCCCAAGGGTAGTTTTGAGAATGCAACAATATGATCTAGCCAAATGGAATTGCAGGATTTATCATTCGTGCCAAGCTTGTTCGTCTATAGAAAGGCACGGACTTGGGGGCACGGACTTCGGCTTCCTAACTTGCTGTCTGTGTCACCTCAGGCAGGTTACTTAAGCTCTCTGTGCCCCTGCCTTATCTGTAGAGTGGGAACAGCAATCCTACCCGCCTCTTGGGATTGCTGGGAGTGGGTTGCTGGGGGCCACTGAGGCAGCAGTTGGTGTGTGTGGAGGGTGCCACACTCCGAGTACAGAGATGCCCCTGCCCGTGTGCCCACGAAGCCGCCTCTGTGTGCCCGCCTCCCCGCTCTCAGCAAATCTGTTATTATTTTCCAAACCCTCCTGCAGGGGGCAGGTTCCATCCCCACTCTGGGGCTGCCCCTTGGTCCAGAGGCCCGGATGGAAGAGCTGGAGGATCTGCTGCCTCGAGCCCCAAGCAGTGGTCTGTCCAGGCTGTGCCCCCGCGGGCACCAGCTCTCCCCTCGCTAGAGGTTAGTGCACAAGTGAAAAGGGAACGGAAGTGTGAGTTTGTTATGGAAACGGTGCAGAACGTGAGAGCGGCCGCCTGCCGGGTGGTGGCCTGCTCTGGGGGCAGTTACAAACCAGCCGGCCGACACTTCTGACCTGGAAGAGCAGCGGAGCCCTCTTTGGTGCTCGTTCAGACCGCCTCTGCCCCGGGGAAATGCTAGCTGGGAGGGTTGCGGTGCTTTGTCACCCAGGACAAAGCTTCACACAACATGTGCTCTTGACAAGTGGCCAACAGTGTGTGATCTGTGAGTGTCTCCATTATGAGGGGGAAACTGAGGCTGAGAGCAGGCAGTTCGTAACCACTAAAACAGCTATAAATGGCATTGCTGGGGTCCAAACACAGGCTCTCTGAGTCCACAGTCTTTCCCATGGTTCTGAAAGTTTCCACGGTCTTTCCTCTGGACCCTCCCCACTCGACTGTAGCCCTGCTGGTGTTGGATCACGCGAGCTGAGTCCAGGCTGTGCCTCCCAGCGGCTCCCAGTGCTGCTGTGTCTGTGCCTGCATCGCTGTGTCCTCTGGGTAACAGTGTCTTCCCCGGGCGGGGTCATCGGCTCCTCCCTGGGCCTCCGCCCGTCCCTGCTGCCATCCTCTTCTCCCTTCGTCCCCTTTGATGAGATCTTGAGCGGGAGTCAGACGTGATGTGTAAAAACGTCTTCAGCATCAAAATGACTCCATTAAACTATGACTGTGCTTTCACATTAAATATCAGAGCCTGTCATCTGACAGAAGGTGTTTGTGACCATGAGATATGACGTGTGAAACAAGAACGGCCCTGGGGAGCCGGAGCCACTCTGCAGCGGGACACACGGAAGGCATTGAGCGGGTGAATAAAACGCAGTCCGATAATGTTTTCTGGAAGAATGAACCAGAATTTGTCAAATGTCAGTTGAGAGTTCAGAAGAAGTGCTCGTAGAAGAGTCCAGGTAAAGTTTGGTGTTCTAGCAGCCGGGTCATCGGTCCGCAGTGTTTAGCCAGGAAATTGCAGACGGGAAACCCTTCTCTCCAGAAACTGAATCTGTACAACATGGGGCTCTAATATGACCAAGAAAATTCAAAAACTATAGGTTGAAACTACATAAATAGGAAGGATTTCCATTGTAGACTTTAGATTTCGGTCTCCAGTGTCGGTACATCAGTGTAGAGGGAGCAGATGGTGCTTAGTGGGCTGGGAAACGTACCCTGCAGGTGTGTGTTGGGCCCCGACCACGCTTTCAGAATATTCAGTGTTCGGTTGCTTGTAGACCGTGTGTGTGCCTTCCGGGCCGTAGCTCCCCTCCTTCCTGCTTCCCTCCCGCCGGCTTCGCACATTCATCCTGGCCTTGGCAGCTAGGAGAACATGGCGTCCCTCATGTGGCCTCTCAACAGCGGGCCCCAGAGAGGCCATTAGGATGCGAGATTTTAGATTTTCATCTCTTCTTTTAAAAAAACATGTCAAAATTTTGAATCTAGGGTTGAAAGTTGCAGAAAAGCTGCAGGAACAGGTGTACATGTGTCTAGATACGTGTGTCTTAGCAGTTTCCACTTCCACTGACATATTGTGTTGCCACAGCACACTTGCCACAGCATCGGGGCACCACTGGAGACCAGCTCATTGTGACCGTTTTGCTCGTTTATCCCCCGCTGGTCTTTCTGTCCCAGGGTCCCCTGCAGGATACACATGACGCGTAGTCCTCTGGTCTGCTCTAGTTTGCCACAGTTTCTCAGTCTCTGTTGTTGATGGCCTTGGTGGTTTTGAGGAGTAGTGATCAGGTACTCTGTTGACTGTTCCTGGATTTGGGCTTCTCTGCTATTTTGCCTAGGATGGGAAGGGTTGATGTGCTCTGGTCATCTCGTGTACCACGGATGGTATTGACCTTGGTCACATGTTTGGGGTAGTGTTGGCCAGAACTGAGTTTCCGCACCAGATTTTCTGGGAGCGATTGACAGGTCTGCAGACCCTGCTCTAGGGGATGGGAGGGGAGGAACAGGCTTCACTTTGATTGGTGGGTAGCTATGGGAATTACTTGCAATTCTGTACAGAATTCCCCTGGGATGACATTGCTTCTCGCCGCCTCAGAAGACAGAGCTGGGAACTATGTGTGTGCGCAGTAACCCGTGTATCTGCACATAAGTATGAAGGGATTTATCCATGTGCTTAAGGTAACACCTCCTTAACTTGAACATGAGTTCGCTGGTGTCTGACCTGCCCCGGGCTCAGTGGGCTTATTCTGGCGCTCCTCACTCGTTACCTGTAACGTCTCTCCAGTAGAGAGGCATCTGCCCCCATATCTATTTCCTGCTCATCTCCCCCCCCCCCCAATGGGTGAAGAAGCTTCCAAGCTGTGGTCAATGGGTCCCCACGAGGAACGTGACCAACTAGAGTACAAGTTGCCGTGCAGTTCCTCTGGTCTATGGCCCCGCAGTTTCCAGTCACACACCGTCTTCCAAAGTTACTGCTGCATCTTTTTGAACATTTTTGTATTTCAAAAACGTACACGTGTGTGTTTTAAAAGCATATTGGCGCTGCGTTCTGAAAAGTTGTTTAACTCAGGTGTGTGACAAAATGGAGATTTACAGATGTAGACGGTGCTTCAGATGATACCAACATCATTGCCCTTGATGTTGGGGTGAATTCTATTTATTCGTATGGCTTTGCCTTCTTAGTGTATTGCTTGGAGCAGATACTTACTGGAGACAGCATGACACTGTGGAAATGGTTAAGTGTTTTGGGGCTCTGATAGCCAGGCTTCAATTCCAGCTCCGCCGCCTCCTGTGTGGCCTCAGGCAAGCGGCCTAACCAAAGTTACAGGAAGAAGAAATGACTCCTGCATGAATATGCATCTGCCAGGATGGTTGTGTGGATGGGAATGTGTATCTGGAACCCGCTGCATTCTTGCTACTTAAAGTCTGGTCCGCCAAGGACAGCATCCGCGTCCCGCGGGATCTAGTTGGAACTAAAGCCCATCTGCCCCTCTCTCCCTAGGCCTCCTGAGTTTGGAATCTATGTTTTCACAATATTGCTAGGGGATGCATGTTGAAGTTTGGGGAACCTTCTCTCTACGGAGCTCTGAGAAGCTGTGATCCACCCAAGCCACCAGGTCCCCTGCTTCTTCCTTCTTGGTGCTTCTGGCCTTGCCTTTAGGAGGCCCCTGCTCACGCCCTTGCCCCGTGCTTTCTGTTGCAGCAAAACTCGCTGTGCCTTCTGTCCTCACTGTCACATCCTCCCTTTCTAGCAGCGTCTGGCACATTGAATGTGCTCAATAAACATTCGCCGAGTATGAGAATGTTCTTGGTTCTGTGCCAATTTCTGAGAACACTAGAGGAAAGAAACGGTCCCTGCCATTCAGGAGCAGACCCCTGGTGGACCCTGGGGCCAGGGCCAGATGCCCTGAGGAGGGTGGCGAGGTGCCTTCCTGGACGGCGTTGGCTTCTGTGGGGTCTTTGGAGAGGAGCCAGCCAGCAGACTCGACCTTCTCACGTCTCTGCACAGGCCTCCCAAGGGAAATTGCTGTTTCCCTGTCGCATGAACGTTGCTGTTGGGTGCACTAGCAGGTCCGGGCCGCTCATTCCAGGGGCCCGGAGAGCTCTAGGGACGCTCTCTTCCTGAGCCCCAGGCCGCCGAGTCCGCTTGTCTTCAGCCTGTGCTGCTTCTCCACGATAAGTACTGACTTTCTTTTTCTTCCGTGATCTTTTATGTTCTGTGCTCTTGAGGAGATCCAGCTATTTAAAACACAACATGAAAGTCCTAAAATGAAATCTCCCTACGGGTTGGGCTGTGGCCTGAAAGTCCTGACCTATTTGGCCAGGAGAGCAGAGATAAAAACCGCATCTCTATTTGATGGGAGAGCCCTGGATCCCAGGGTGGCCGGTCCGCTCGCAAGTCTGAAGACAAAGGAAGAAGAAAACCACCCTGGGCTCCAGGCTCCAGCCACGCTGTGTTCTCTGATTCCTTTCTGCCTGGGATGGTCAGTCCCTGTGCCGTTCTGGGTTTCTCACCTGCATAGTGGGAGGGCCCTGCCACTGCTTCCTTCCCAGGCCTTTGGAGAGAGCTTGCTCTGGTAGCCCCTGGGTTAGAGTGCGGCGTCACCCCTCTGAGCAGAATTTGCAGCTCTTGGTACGCACCGAAGGCAGGACTAGACTCCACGTTTTCCTTTCGCAAAAACGATGAAACCCACTAGCTTCCCTGGACCAGGAGGCTGTGTGGGTCTGGGCTAATGGCTCGTGTAGGTTATTGGTGGTTCTCAGAACAGCCCCGGAGGGAGGTGCAGCAGTGTTCGCTCAGGGCAGCAGTTTGTCCACGGCTGAGCAGCTTGGAGGCGGCTTGTCTGCCTGGCCCCCGGGCACGTGCTCTGCCTGTCCCGGCCCAGCCTCAGGCCTTTCCGTTGGATGTTCTGCAGGAAGTCAAAATTTTCAAACTTTTTTTTTCTTTCTGAAAGTGCAAAGATTCTTTCTGCTCTAACGGAGCTTTGTGGAAAAGTGTCATTGTTTCTTTTTCTGGCTCAAATCTGAACTTCTCAAACTTGGCAGTAATCTAAAAAATAGTTCTGTCCTAGATGTGTTAAGCTCAACTGTGCAGATTTATATTTAACTGGCTCAGGTAGACTTGGTGATGTCTGCAACCTGAGGTGGTGCCCCATCCTGAAGGCAGGCCCCTGCCTGTGGGTTAGATTTGTGTTCATGACTTGTAAGCTGAGCTCTGCAAGAATCCATGCCTTCGCTCTAAGTGTGTAATTTAAATTTATTCCTCTGGGGGAGTAACCAAGGTCCCCATTAGAAAGGCGCTTTGGAACACATTTTCACTTTTTAGATTGTTGAGCCAGGGATTTGAAATGTTTTTTGCTTGGAAACTTTTCTCTAAGTGACTCAAGAAAAGAGGTGATTGTGGCACAGGTGGGTTTGAGACTTGTCTTTCCCCGGTAGGACACCAGTTTTACCTCTTTAAACAGCCATTCTATGAAGTTTGGGAAAAATGCCTAATAGTGGCCACTAGTTTTTGTTAGTGAAAATGGTAAATAATGGCTACCTCTGTGATAGGCACTCCATTTAGCACACCGCATGCTATTTCTACTTAAACATTTTTTTAACGTTTATTTATTTATTCATTCTTTTTTTTTGAGAGAGAGTGTGAATTGGGGAAGGGCAGAGAGACGGAGGCACAGAATCTGAAACAGCCTTCAGGCTCTGAGCTGTCAGCACAGAGCCAGATGCAGGCTCGAACCCACAAACTGTGAGACCATCACCTGAGCTGAAGTCGGCCACTTAACCAACTGAGCCACCCAGGCGCCCCGTTATTTCTACTTAAAGGCAACCTCCGTGGAGTTGGTTTCTTAGGTTCTGAAGCTGAGCTTCCTGAAAAGTGGCTCCGACTTCCCAGAACCCCTTCCCAGAACTGGCCTGCTTGATCTTCACGTTGCCTGGATCTGAGTTCGAAGATTAATGTCCATTCAAGTTTGAAGGCTGGCATCGCTTGCAAGTGAGCACAGTTGATTTAGAGTCTTTGCATTAACCGCTGCTCCAAGGTGCTAATGTTTTCAGAGAAGAGAAGGAACGTTGTGTCTGCAGTGCCTGCTGCATGCGGGGCAGCATCCATGGTCTCCTTAATCCTCATGGGGGTCCTGAGTGCGAGGCCCGCGGCTCCCTGTAGGGAGGTCAGGCCCAGGGAGGGAGCGGTGTCTTCGTGTTGGGTCGGCGGAGTGCAGGAGAGGAGACTGAGATGCTGGGTTCCTTGGTCTCAGCCCGTGGCCCTCCACACCTGCCCCTTCCTGGGCAGCATAGTGTCACCGGAGGGAATATGGGACTAGGAGAGAATCTGAGAGTTCACATTTAGGGGGCTGCCCCTGTCTGTCACCCATGGGCAAGTGACTGAGCTTCTGTGAGCCTCAGTTTCTCCATTTGTAAAACGGGAATAAATAGGACTTCAGAGTTGATATGCGAACAGAGAACATGCCACAGGAAAGCATCTAGCACGCAGGCCCTCCATAAGGTACTCTGCCTGGTCTCCTGGTGGTCAGAGCCATCGATGTGCTAGTGCCTCTGCTGGGGCAGCTGCTGAGAACTTGCTAGGCCGCTTGGCCCCCCTCCCTGTCCCCGCCTGCACTTCGCCGTCAGCTGGTTTGGCTGCCACTCTGGAACTTGGTACTGGGGAAGCCCACTGCTGGGGACCCCTGTGCTGTCAGCAGTGGGATGGCCTCCTGCTTGGCGGTGGGGTCTCAGGTGGGCTTTGCCTTCTGTTGGTCTGTGGTCTTACACATTTGACCTTCTTCCTTTGATAAAGTCTGGGCAGCAGAACTAAGTTCTTCAGTTGGCTGGGAACTTTTTTGTTTGTTTGTGTTTAGATAAATCTTCTCAAGAAAATAGATTTCTGGAGTGAGAAAGGGGGCTTAGAATGGACAAATGGGGGCCCCTAGTCCTTTCTTGTATGGAACTTTTTTTTGCTTTCTCTCCCCGTCGTGCCTTAATGGCGCTGCTTCTGTAACGTGGGCCGCCGGGCGCAGCCCCTGGAGCAGTCAGTTCCAGCCTGGAACTCCAGTTGGGCCATCACCCCAGTGCTTCCCGTTTCCCTGGAGATGTCCAGGAGTGTCCTCTCCTCCGGTTCCTCCCTGGAGCTGCTGGTAGAGCGAGCCAATGTCATTCGCTCTGAGTTCTCGGGCTTCAGAGCAGACTGTCAGTTTGGTGAGGGAGGTGGGGAGACCACACTTCTGCCCTGTAGGCCTGGCCGCCCTCCTGGCCTGGCACACAGAGGGTGTCAGGAGGAGGGAGTTTGTGTGCTGAAAGGGGAAAGGGCAGCCCGAGGGAGCCAGGAACCAGAGGGTTTCTGCCAGGAGCTGCAAATGCAGAGCAGAAGATTATGGAGTTAGTGCTTCTATTTGTGCTTATTATTTTTTCTTGTCACAAAAGTAAGGAATGCTCCTTGTGAGAAGAATCTGGAAGTTAAGAAAGTATAAAGGAGGATAACAAAATACCCCCTATAATCTTGTTTCCCAGAACTGAATGCTCTGATCATTTTGGTTTATTTCCTCCCAGGTTTTCTCTGTGCATATTTTTGCAGAGATGAGATCATACCTTATGGGCGAGCTCGTCTTCTGCCCATTCCACTCCAATTCAACCGTAACCCCCTCCTTGCTGCACGAACAGCCCTTTGCGAGCATATATAAGGTCTGCCCAGGGACGCCTGGGTGGCTCAGCTGGGTGAGCTCAGGTCGTGATCCTGCAGTTCGTGAGATCGAGCCCTCTGCTGGGCTCTGCTGACAGCACAGAGCCTGCTTGGATCCTCTGTCTCCCTCTCTGTCTGCCCCTCCCCTGCTCGTGTTCTCTCTCTTAAAAATAAGCAAACATTAAAAAATATATAAAGTCACTGCCCGATAGAGGTGTATCAGGATTCTTCTTGTCTGGTGTTGGATTGCTAGTTTTTCACGATGGTAACAGCGGTGATGAGGGGGCTGACCTTACCGGAAGGGACCGTGTGAGCAGGCAGTTAAGTATCCGATCTCGTCTGTCACGCGTGTGGCCACGTGGAAGCCACACTGGCAGGGGCAGGTGTTGGTGACAGGAAGACTCATGGAGTCCAGCTTTCTCATGGCAAGTGCACCAGGCACGTGTCAGGCCATTCGGAGGCTGTTGCAAAGCCCTGGCGCTGATGACGCCGGTCTGCTTAAGGCGGTTTTCGTGAGGGTGGCGAGAAAGGAGACTGACGTCAGAAGCGTTGGGTTGAAAAGCAGTGTGTGTACTGGGGTGGAGGGCTGGGGGGGGGGGTGTTCAAGAAGCAGTTGGAGTGTTCCTGGGGACAGGGCAGGTGGCAAAGGGGCTTTGGGACGTTAGCAACAGGGCTGCCTATTGGACACCTAAGCGGATGGGTTCTCTTGAGGAGTTTTCAGCTGGAATTCTAGAGGGAGGTTGAGGCTGCTGATCTCAGTTAGGGGCCATCACTGTGGAGAGCGGCTGGATCCTGTGTGATTCCTGGCAATGAATGGAGAGAAGGAGGGAGGAGCAAGGGGGGCTCCCTGGGGAGTGTCACCATTTAAGGGGCCTCAGGAAGTTGGACACTTAAGGGATATTGCTTTTCCAGGATGACAGGATGCAAAGGGCGTTTCTGGCTGGGAGACTGCCTGTGCGGGCCATGGGGTGCGGGGTAAAGGGGAGCTGGTGGGGAGACTGCCCATGGGGCCACGGGGCGGGGGGTAAAGGGGAGCACTGCATTCTCAGCAGCTGCCCGTCACTGGTCCTAGTGCTGCAGGGCCTGATGGAGCCGGGCCTGGGCTTGAATCCTTGCAGGGCACGTCGGGAGAAGATGTTGCAGGGTGCGGAACACTGAAGTGAGGTGCTCCAGAGCTCAGGAGGGAGAGGTTACGTCTGTCCCAGGGCAGCGCTTGTAGGATCAGGAAAGATGCATTCCTTCATGGGTTTCTGCTCATGTTTTTATAGAGTTGTTAAATCAGTTTGTGCACTGACTTTATTCTCTATATGTTTTGTATCCTTGCTCATTGGTCCTTCATTGGCTCGAAAATTTGGAAACAGGGACGCTGTCACTCACTTGTGCCGGGAAAATCCCCTTCACCTGACCTGCTGAGGAAGATTCCAGCTTGCTTCTCTGCCCTGCTTCTCCTCCCTCTATGATCTCTGGAGGACTCTGCTTTTCCTGGGCGCTCCTGGGGCTTCGTGGGGGCCAGCTGTAGCAATGAGAGGAGCAAGAGCAGCTTAGGGAGTGGGCAGCCTTGGGGAGGTGCTTTAGGGACGTGGGGACAGGCGGGAGAGGGAGGGGGACAGGTCCAGAGTTGGCCCTGGGGTCTTGCTGGGACTTGGGACCCCGTGGGGGAGGAGGAACACGGGGAAGTGGGCAGGAGGATTTAGGGGACACAGTGACTGTTTGTCACCATTTCTTAAGAGACTTGGGTGAAGAATTGGACTCTCTTTGGTGACGCTTGGTGGTTGATTGGCCTGAGCCGAGTCAGAGCCACATGGGGCCCCCAGTCTGTTTAAGCCGCAGCTTCTGAGAATATTGTGCGGAGAAGTACCAATGAGTGTTCTTGGTAAACATGACAGTTACTTCTGTTGTGCCCAAGTTTTTAAAATCGCCCCAAATCACCCCAAAAGAAACACCCGAGACTGCTAGGGAGACCGAGTCACGCCTGCAAAAGCAAAGGGCCTTTATTACAAGCTTAAGCTCAGGCTCACAGTCTCCAGCCGACCTGCTGGCCACGTGGAGAGAGCCCCGAACAAAGGCAGGGCAGGGCCTTTTATGCCTTTGGGAGGGGGAGTTACAGGAAATGATGACAGGTGTACAGTGATCCAATCTCTGCCCCCCCATCAACACTGGCAGTTGTGGGAGCCAATCACACCATCTGGAGCACTGACCGATCAGAGTGGGCCCAGGTGCCCCACGAGGGGCGTGACTAGGCCTGCCTCTAGAAAGGTCAAAGGTATCGGCCGGCCTCCCCTGATTGGGCGCCGCAGGAGTTGTTCCTCCTTAATGTGTGCCCTTTCAGGAGAAGCTGGTGCCTTCCCCTTTAAGTAAAGGGGAAGGCTGGATAGGACCTTCGGCCCACGGGGGAACGCCCCCCCCCCCCCCCATGGCCGCTGGTCGCATCTCCACCACAGAGGTGCACCAGGAGAGCCCGGAAGGCTGGGACGGCCCGGTGGTGAGGGCCGGATCAGACCTGCATCCTTACACTTCCAGTAGAATAACCATCAAGCTTTCTCTTGTTCTTTTTCCATTGAGTTTCAACAACCTTTTGCATTGACTTTCAAATCCTCTGGATTTGATTTGATTTGATTTCAGAAAACAAGGGGAAATTTTCAAATGCTGGTTTAATGGCTAGTGTTGCACGTAATTGTGAAGACCCTATAATTGTGTGGTTTCGAGCAAATGTCCCGCACCCCCTAACCTGAGAATTACCTTTAGATGGGACACAGAAAGACATAACCCGAAGTATACTTAAAGCCCAGAGGAAGAGGATTGCTGACGTTAGTAGCGGCAGTGTTAAATGGAAGTTTTGTGGCGGTCTGATAAGTTCTTGGAGAGATCGATGCATCCTACAAAAGGAACAATAGTTGTTACAAATTGTAGGGCGACTATTATCTTGCGGTTATAGAAATTCCTTAATAGGGTTTCTTTATGTTTGTTTGGTGAATTGTTGAAATTTAATTTGAGACCATGTTCTGCTATTCACAGGCGTCGCATATCCTGGGCAGGGTTTGACCTCACAGCAGCCTGATGCTGAGAGCCTGGGGTGTGATGGGCAGAGAGCCTGGGGGGTGATGGGCGGAGAGCCTGGGGGGGGGTGGGCGGAGAGCCTGGGGTGCGCTGGGCTCCTCGCCTTTGCCTGGCTCTGCCTCTTGATTTCCTTTGTTTTGATGGGGGTTTCTGACTCTAGGTGCCTGGGCCAGGCCTGGATCACTGCCTCTTGGACCCCACAGCGGCGTCCCCACCAGTCCCCTTGCCCATAGCTTCTCTGCCGTGAAGCTACTTGAGCAGCCTCCAAAACTACAAAGTTGTCGGCGGCACTTCCCGCAGGAAACTTCCTAGTCTGCCCGTCAGTGGCGAGGTCCTGCGAGGTCCTGCGGAGTTCCTTAGCGTGGCACTGCGGTACTCCAGGACAGTGGCGCTCCACCACCTGGCCCTGTTTCCCCCTGGGCGGAGGCCCCGCCTGGCCTTCACTGCCCACCTCCTGCTGCCTCTACTCGCTGCCTGCTTCTGGCTAGGCATGGGCTGCCAGGGGGACCCCCTTCCAAGCCTCCCTGGCTGCTGGGTGTGGGCTGGGTTCTGGACAAGGAAACGTCTGGAATGTAGGTGGTGCAGGGGGAGCTCTGCCCCCTTCCCCACAGCACCAGGCAGTGACCACTTTTACCTATGATGGTCAGGCCACACCCTGGGGACAGCAGAGTGGCAAGGCAGGAATCTCAACCTCCCGGAGCTGCCGAGCTAGCCCTGACCTGCTTGGCTGGGCTGTTGAGAGGGAGAGAAGGGTGGTTCTATTGTCTTACAGTCCCTGGCACTGTGGTGGTATAGCCCCCAAACCTGGAGCCTCACCGGGCCCCCTGCCTGGCGCCTGTGACTTGCGGTTCATGCTCCACACTTGTGGCTGCGGTGACTCAGGGGCCTTGCCCCGCAGTGCTTCTCCTCTGTGCCCCTGTGACGGGTTCCCTCGTGGTTGTGTACCCACCTGAGTGCGGGCGCGCACAGCTTGGAGCCTGGGGGGAGGGTGGGGGGGGCAGGAGGCCAGCTCGCCCCTGCTTGTGTCATGAGAGAGCCATGGGCTCCAGCCCACCTGCCAGGCCACCACAGCTTCCGTGGTGCCTGGGGATGGGGGCCTCCTGCTAGGCTTTGGTCTCCGTGGGAACCAGTTCTATAGCTGAACTGATGGATAAATTTGAGAGTCTAATGGGATCATGGCTGTTACCTTGCTGTGCACTACCAAATATCCCAGGGAAGGAATGCCTTCCTGTCGGAAAATGGTGTCATGAACTTAGGAATGAACGTTTTCATTTGTATTCTCTGGAATGTAAAGTTCGGTGTTAGAAGGCAGGACAGGCCTTGCTCTGGGGAGAAAGAAGGGTGAGGTGCCCAAGTGTGGTCTCTGCTCTCTTCCTTGAGCTGAGCCCTGGGCCTTATGGAGGCTTGCTCGTGATCATTCAAGCTTATCGTGAAGCTTGGTGTACTTTCTCGATGGTCCCTCCCCTCCTGTTTTATTGAACTAATTGCCACATCAGTTTGAGGTGTGCAGGGAGTATGTACTATGACATGGTTGCAGCAGGCTAAGCCAGCAACCCTCGCCTCACATAGTCAAAGGTTTTTCTTGTGACGAGAACTTTTAGGATCTACTCTCTCAGCAACTTTCACCCGTACAATCAAGTGGTGTTAACCTTGGCCACCATGCTGGGCTCAGCCATCCTGGGAACTTAGCTCCCACGCCCTCCCCGCCCCTGACAAGCGCTGATCTTTATTCTGTTTTTAGGAGTTCAGTTTTTTACATTCCACATAAAAGTGAGATCTTCTAGTATTTCTTTTCTGACTTCCTTCCTTCCTTCCTTCCTTCCTTCCTTCCTTTATTTATTTATTTATTTATTTACTTATTTATTTATAGTTTATTGTCAAGTTGGCTTCCATATGACACCCAGTGCTCTTCCCCACAAGTGCCCCCTCCGTGACCACCACCTCGGACTTCCTTACATAGCATAATTATCTCCAGGCCCACTGTTGCTGCAGTGACAGCATTTCCTCTTTCATGGCTAAATAACATTCCGTTGTGTAGGTGCACCGTCTTTTCCTCATCCGTTCATCTGTCGATGAACACTAACTATTATTTCCCTGTCTTTGCTGTTGTCCCTAATGCAGTGAATTTGGGGGTGCAGGGAGTTTGTTGAGGCTGTGTAATTATTTTCTCTGGATACATACGCAGAAGTGGGAGTGTTGGGGTGTTGGGTTGTAGGGCAAGTTAGAGTTTTAAGTTTTTGAGGACCCGTTATACTGTCTCCCACAGTGGCTGGGCCGGCGTACGTCCCCACCAGCGGCGCACGGGGTTGCCTTTTCTCCACACCCTCGCCAGCCCGGTCCTCTTTTTCTGATGACACCCATTGTAACTCGTGTGAGGTGATGTCTCCTTGTGGGGCTGATTTGCAATTTCCTGATAATTAGTGTTGCTGAGCGCCTTTTCATGTGACTGTTGGCCATTTGGATGTCCTCTTTGGAAAAATGTCTCATTCAGTTCTTCTGCCTGCTTTTTAATTGGATTTTTTTCTTGTGCACTCTTGAGTTGTAGTTCTTTTTTGTTTGGATTGTGACTCTTTCTTAGACGATTGGCAAGTAGACTCTTCCGTTCCCTGGGTTGCCCTTCTGTTTCGGTTTCCTTTGCTGTGGGGAAGATTTTTAGTTTGCTTTTGTCCTATTCATTCTTGTTTTCATGGTCTTTGTTCACGAAGCTTACCCCTTCCGCTTTCTTCTAGAAGTTTTACCGTTTTAGCATTTAAGATCAAGTCTTTAATCCACTTTGAGTTGATAATTTGAGGCTGGTGTAAAATAGAGATCTGGTTTCATTCTTCGGCATGTGGCAGTCTGTTTTCCCAGCAGCATTTATCAAAGAGACTGTCCTTCCCCCCTGAGTATTCTTGGTTCCTTTGTCATAGATTGGCCATATATGTCTGGGGTTATCTCTGGGTTGTCTTGTCTTCTTTCACTGATCTGTGTTTTTGTTTTTGTTTTTTTTTAATGACCATTCCATACTGTGGTAATGAGGATGGCTTTGTAGTACAGCATGAAATCAGGAAGTGTGATGTGTGCAGCTTGGTGGTCCTGTGTCAGGATTGCTTTGCTATTTGGGATCTTCTGTGGTCGCATGCGAGCTTTAGGATGGTCTTGTACATCGGCTTTACTCACTCCTGAACATAGTATTAAAATACAGTACTTAGGTTTTAGTTACCCACATTAGGTGGAGAAAGCCACAGACCATGTCTTGTCTGAATTAAACCGTGACATGCCTACAGAGAAGGGATTGTCTTAGATGGCACCTGAAGGCTCATCAGATATGCCCATTCACGTCAGTGGCCGTTTCCCTTCCCTGCTGCTTTCTTCCTGGCTGTGGCCACGCCGCCACCCCAGCCCACCACGGCTGGGTGACCATGTCTCTGCCAGTTCTGCAGATATGGCTGGGGGCCAGAGGGTCAGCCCTTGTGGTGGGGCAGAGAAGGCGAGTGCTCAGAAAGCTCCAACCTCACCTTCTTCCTGTCAGGAGCTTACGGCTGGTCACCAGCTAGCCAGTTGTCTGGATCCTTCTCAGTTTGGACTTGAACTTGCAGCACTGCTGTGCATGATGCTAAGTGATGGGCCTGGAGTTCTGTGGCTGGTGGTTGTCAGTGTTGTTCACCCCTCTCCCAGGTGCTTCCTTCGCCTATGTCGCTGGGGGCTGGAGGCCCCCAGTGGGGGAGACTGTCAGCCTCTGGGGTCATAGAGACAAGAAAGACGAGTTTTGGATGCTTTCCTGTATGCGCCCCCAACCTTCCCTGCTCCACCGTTAGGAGTGCCCCAGGCACGGATCATATTTTCCATTTTTATTCTCCGCTGATGCCCAGCATGGTGCCTGGCACTTTGTAGGCTCAGCAAGAGCTCTTTGGACTAAGGAATGCGGGGACACACGCTGGGTCCCTGAAAGGAGTGGTGGCTTTGTGGTAGAGAAAGCTGGAGCTGGGGAAAACTACGAACAGTTCAATAGCCTCTTCTTTCCCCTGCCTCAGTTTCCTGTGAGGACTGAGTGACGTGTTATGTATGAAAGCTTCTGGCTGATGGTGGAAGGTAATATTCAGGCGACTGCAGTGACAAAGACAAAGCACTCGGAGAGGGAGCAGTTGCTGGGTCCTGCTCACAGCCAGGGCCCCCCCAGGGAGCCGAGCCGTGGTGTGAAGGGTGCATTGGGGTGCATCAGGCAGAGCAGAGGGCCACCGCGTGACACTGGACCCGGAGCTTGGGAGTCAGGGTGTGCATAGGACGGGGTGTCTGGCCAAGAAGGTCTGGATTGTCAGTCTATTTTTAGAACTTGAAATGTCTTGAAGTGCACACTTAGGATTTAATGGTCAAATGGTACGTGGCCTTGTTTTGCTAGCTCTTGGTGTTCATCACTGGGGAAGCAAGTGGAAGGGCTCTGAGCAGGAAGTCTCACTTGGCAGTGGGTCAGTGTGCGCTGACTGTCTTGGAAGGGTGTATGCAGGTAGAAGCGCGCGGGGGAAGAACTGGCAGGGGCCGGCGTACCGGTGGAGCCGGTTTCTGCTCAGTGTGTCACAGCTTGGGGAGCAGCCATTCTCAGAGATGTGTGATGGAGTGCAAAGCAGTGGGCAGTTATTTTTGGAAGCCGATCTCTGTAAGCTATGTTTCTTTTGATTTAGCTAAAATATGTAGAAAATAGATTAATAGACAAAATTCTTAGGGAGAAAGACTGTTTTTCTGAAGCACTCTCCTGCTTCAACCCAGAGACTGTAAATGAAGGAATGTTCTGATAGATAGTTGCACTAGAAACATAGAGAGCACAATTTCTAGGTGCCCAAACCAACGAGGAAATTTGAAGTGTGCATGACTAATACAAAGTAAAGCCGGGGTGCCTTCCTGTGATGACATTTACGAACCAGCACTGGGCTTGTGCCACCGGCACGGAGAAGGCAGTCCTGGCTCCAGGCCTCTGGTGCTGAGTTGGGAGGGCTTCGCAGAAAAAGGACCAGGAGAGCCTGTGCTCCAGAACTGGGGGCTGCTTAGAAGAGTGACAGGGAGGAGAGAACCATGTGGGCACACATAGAGTTAGCCAGAGGACATCCCTTCCTTCCACGAAGTCAGCAGAGAGTGACCTGGTCAGACCTGCTATGTAGTCACTCCCCCGGCCACAGACATACACACTTGGCCTAGGAAATGGTTTTCTCAGCAGATGGGTGTACGGACAGGCAGAGGCCACAAACTATACGGAGGGTGGGGTTAGTGTGAAGGGGAGACCACAGGCGTGGCACGGGAAGAAAGTGAACCTCCAGATCTAGAAATAGGATAAACTCAAGAGACATTTAGATAGTCCTGTTTGGAGTGCTCAGGGCGGCATTGGAAGAGAGAAACAGAACTAGGTGAATTGGAAAAGGAACCACGTGGAAACTATGAAAATTCTAAATTAGATAAAAAATATATATAGATTATCTTTATATTCCATATATAAATATATAAATTATATATAAGAAAGCTGTTGAAAAACAGTTACACACGGTGGGTGAGGAGGGCACTGAATGCAGCTGAGGACTGAGGAGGGAGCAAGGGCATGGAAGGGTCCTGAAGAGCCGCCCAGCATGGGCCACAGTAGGACGAGAGGAAGATGGCAAAGAGCAGTTAGGAGGGTAGAGAAAGAGTCCAATATATGTCTAGGAGGAATTTCAGGGATAGAGAACGGGGGGAAATCCCAGAGACTAAGATACTCAGAATAGTGAGTGACCGCTTAATCAGATACACGGGCCTGGGATGCCTGGGTGGCTCAGTCTGACTCTTGATTTCAGCTTAGGTCATGATCTCATGGTTTGTGGGATCAAGCCCCTGTATTGAACTCTGCCCTGATGGTGTAGACACTGCTTGGGATTCTCTCTCCGTCTCCCTCTCTCCCCTGCTTCCTCTCTCTCTCTCTCTCTCTCTCTCTCTCTCTCTCCCCCGTCTCCCTCTCTCCCCTGCTTCCCCTCCCTCTCTCTCTCTCTCTCTCTCCCTGTCTC